>NC_060184.1:35862758-36462758 GCF_021184085.1 Oncorhynchus gorbuscha
TTGCATAATGAGTCATGTTCTGAAGGCAGCTAGTGGTCACTAGCTGGCACAGCCACGAAGTCATAACTCTAGCCATAACCACACCGCTAACCCCAATGCCTAAGCCAGCGCTAAACTGGATGAGTGAGATTAATCAGGATGTGAACACGTGGAGGGACATGGGGACACTCCACCACACCTTGGCTGCATGCCACTCAACTCCCTGCCATCACACAGGGCATAAGGAGGGGGGCATAAGGATTAATGCCTGAGAAATGTGTTCTCCTAATTGGAGAGAGGAACCCCTGAGTAAACCTCAGGCCTAAAGAACATGAGCTATTGTGTAGCATCCTCTAGTAGAGAGAGGTAAACCTGAGACCTTGAGCACATAAAGTATTGTGTCGCATCTTCAAGCATCTTCTAGTATAGCAGAGGGAAAACCTGAGAGTGAATTTGAGGCCTAAAGCACATGGTCTATTGGGTAGGCAGTGCTTGACTTGGGCAGGAGCTCACCGGAGGTGAGAACCAGCACCTACATTTATCTACTGCTTGAGCTCCTGCACCTCTTCTAGAGGAATATTAGCTCAATGTGTAAATATAAACAGTACCAGCACCCAAAATGAGTACCGGCACCTATTTCAGTTCAAGTCAAGAACTGTGTGTAAGATAGTATAGGAAAGAGGGAGTAGCTTGAAATGACGAAAGGAGGTCATTTGGCCGGATCACAGATAGATCCCACTGCTGCCATCAACTGTCAACAGATGCAGTGAGTTAAACTGCCCATTTCAGCACTTCATCAACCCCCACATTCAAAGGTTATTCTGTTAAAGGGGGATGAGAAGAGAGGAGCGGAAAATACAATACAGCAGGAGCTCTGGAGGAAGAAAAGATCTTTGGGAAATAGAAAGCCCCAGTGACACTGTCAGTCCAGGTAATGGCGGAACGGAGGCTCTGCTGAGCGATTTAGGCCGCAGAGTTCATTCAATCCTACAGGTCTGGCTTCAAAATGAGCTTCTCTGCACCAGCCCGAGCAGTGGGCCAACTCTCTCTGTCCAATCTCTTTGATGGAGGAGTGCAGTGGTGGAGAGCAGAGAGCGGAGCATGGACCCTCTTTTCTGGCGAGGCCAGGCGAGGCAGCAATGTACTGTAGCAGAGGCAGGGTTCAGCAGGGGGGGGGGGGGGGTGAAAAGTTGCAATGTTTTCAAAGTGGACTGCCTCCCTACATCCCGCCTCTCCCACCCGGGGGAACTGGCGAGAGATTAGAGGGTGATATTAGAAAGCAATGAGCTGTACCACCAGCGCATAATCCACCTCCCCTCTCTCTTTCTCTCGCTCTCTCTCTCTCTCTCTTTGTGTGTGTCTGATGTGAAATGGCATCAATGTCATTACTTCCCACACGCATTGTGTTCCAGGGAGGGTGGAGGGAAGGACTTCTCTTTCTGATTAATGTTTTGCCTGTGTCCCAGCACAGTCTGTTAATGCTCACCTGAACTGAATCCCTGATCTTCTGCTGCAGTTCCTTAAGACTCCACCCGTGGCCCGCCCGAAACCCACCGCTTAATCATTAAGTCTGAGTCTGAACACGAGCGAGCACCGAGGCCTGGAATTGAGGGATCTGTATTTCATATGCTTGCCTCTCTAAACTCGCAATTCGGTTTGTGGTGATGGATTATTGTCTCTCTCCGACGTGATGTTGACAATTTTCCCTGGTTTAATATGCCTTGCATTGCCCACCTGAGATAATGACGATTCCCTCCCTTGCAACATGGGAACAAATCAGAGGGGAACAAAGCTGTTACTGATTATAACAATGGCTTGAGAATTAAAACAATATCACAGGAAAAACCCTGTTATGCATTATTTCTGGAGTAAGTGGTTATTGGTGTCTTTTAGACGGGAGAGCTGCTTCCAATGCCTTTATAAGACTTTTACAGTGAAATAAATGAGCCTGTTCTGTTCTTGAGTGGTAGTTTCATTCAACTTTTTTTTACGGTCATTGGGCTTGTTAACATGTAACAGACAGAGAGAGAACTCATACCCATGAGGCATTCCCATAATAAGGAACTCTTCTTTTGACAGTCACAAACTACACCATGCTTTCTTGTACTTGTACTTGTGTGGTCAAGGATGTGAGGAGACTGTAACTAGCGTTGCGTACTACCACCTAGTACTTAGACATATCTCTTAGAATCCTGTTTTAATGTCCTCTCTCCAATTCTCCTAATCCTCTGCTATGACTTTTAAGGACAGTAGTTAATGAGTGTAATTCAGTGTCACGGTCAAGCCTCAGACTTAATTGAAAGACTGGATTATTTCACTTAAATTTATTAGGGGCCATCTTTGTGCCATTAAGTGCTTAACCCACATTCATTTAGTATTTAAATATAATATCTTCTCACACTTGCTACTGAAATGGCCTTAGTATAGAAACAGGATTGAGTCATTTATTATTGTCATTTATTGTTATTATCATTATTCCAAGATGGCATAGCAGTCAGACATCCTTTGTCCTTGTCTTGTCGTGCCCCGTGTATATATATATATTTACATCTTTTCTTTGAATATCTTTTTATATACACTGTATATATATTTTTTCTTCTAAAAACTCAAATACAAAACACTCTCCTCCAACCCGCCACACCAATTTATTAAAAAAGTATAATTCACCTCAAATCTGAAATCCACAACAGAAGCTAGCCAGAAGCTAGCCAGTTCACTGGCTAACATTAGTATTCAGCTAACCACGGTTGGCGGTCATCAGCTATCCTTTAGCTCGAAAAGCTATCGCCAGTATTGTACAACGCGACTCAGACCAGAACATACCGGACCCATTTTCTTTCCATATCCCCGGATTTCTACCGCAAGCTCTGGACATTCACACCTGGATCTTGCAGCTAGCTAGCTGCAATCCGAGTGACTATTGGCTTACGTCGGTCCCGGAGCAAACATCAATTATTCAGGAGCTAGCCAGCTGAAGAGTTACATCAGCCACTCCTGCGCTACAAACACCTATCCGGACCCGTTTTACTGCCGATACGGAGCTCCACCGGACCTTCACGACAGGACTGCCAACGTTATCTGCCCGAGGGAGTTATCCAACTGGCCCCTCTGTCGCGATGTCACCTGAACGCCCATCTTAAAATGCAAATCAATTTATAACATTTTTGACATGCGTTTTCTGATTTTTTTGTTGTTCTTCTGTCTCTCACTGTTCAAATAAACCTACCATTAAAATTATAGATGGATCGTTTGTCAGTGGGCAAACGTACAAAATCAGCAGGGGATCAAATACTTTTCCCCCCTCACTGTATCATCCTAACCAACTTGCCCTCTAAATACACCTCTGCTGTTTTCAACCAAGATCTCAGCGATCACTGCCTCATTGCCTGCATCCGTAATGGGTCAGCGGTCAAATGACCTCCACTCATCACTGTCAAACACTCCATGAAGCACTTCAGCGAGCAGGCTTTTGTAATCGACCTGGCCCGGGTTCCTCATCCCGTCAGTAGTGGATACCTGTTTTTTTTAAATGCCTTCCTCACCATCTAAAATAAGCATGCCCCATTCAAGAAATGTTGGACCAGGAACAGATATAGCCCTTGGTTCTCTCCAGACCTGACTGCCCTTAACCAACACAAAAACATCCTATGGCATTCTGCATTAGCATCGAACAGCCCCTGTGATATGCAACTTTTCAGGGAAGTTAGAAAGCAATATACACCGGCAGTTAGAAAAGCCAAGGCTTGCTTTTTCAAGCAGAAATTTGCTTCCTGCAACACAAACTCAAAAAAGTTCTGGGACACTGCAATGTCCATGGAGAATAAGAATACCTCCTCCCAGCTGCCCAATGCACTGAGGATAGGAAACTCTGTCACCACCGATAAATCCACTATAAATCCACGGCTGACCACGCTTTCCACCTGGCTACCCCTACCTCGGTCAACAGCACTGCACCCCCCACAGCAACTCGCCCAAGCCTTCCCCATGTCTCCTTCTCCCAAATCCAGTCAGCTGATGTTCTGAAAGAGCTGCAAAATCTGGACCCCTACAAATCAGCCGGGCTAGTCAATCTGGACCCTTTCTTTCTAAAACTATCTGCTGAAATTGTTGCATCCACTATTACTAGCCTGTTCAACCTCTCTTTCATGTCATCTGAGATTCCCAAAGATTGGAAGTCATCCCCCTCTTCAAAGGAGGGGACACTTTTGACCCAAACTGCTACAGACCTATATCTATCCTACCATGCCTTTCTAAGGTCTTCGAAAGCCAAGTCAACAAACAGATTACCGACCATTTCGAATCCCACCGCACCTTCTCCGCTATGCAATCTGGTTTCAGAGCTGGTCATGGGTGCACCTCAGCCATGCTCAAGGTCCTAAACGATATCTTAACAACCATTGATAACAAACAATATTGTGCAGCCGTATTTATTGACCTGGCCAAGGCTTTCGACTCTGTCAATCACCACATCCTCATCGGCAGACTCGATGGCCTTGGTTTCTCAAATGATTGCCTCGCCTGGTTCACCAACTACTTTACTGATAGAGTTCAGTGTGTCAAATCGGTGGGCCTGTTGTCCGGGCCTCTGGCAGTCTCAATGGGGCTGCCACAGGGTTCAATTCTTGGGCCGACTCTCTTCTCTGTATACATCAATGATGTCGCTCTTGCTGCTGGTGAGTCTCTGATCCACCTCTACGCAGACGACACCATTCTGTATACTTCTGGGCCTTCTTTGGACACTGTGTTAACAATCCTCCAGATGAGCTTCAATGCCATACAACTCTCCTTCCGTGGCCTCCAACTGCTCTTAAATACAAGTAAAACTAAATGCATGCTTTTCAACTGATTGCTGACTGCACCTACCTGCCCGTCCATCACTACTCTGGACGGTTCTGACTTAGAATATGTGGACTACAAATACCTAGGTGTCTGGTTAGACTGTAAACTCTCCTTCCAGACTGACATCAAACATTGCCAATCCAAAGTTAAATCTAGAATTGACTTCCTATTTCGCAACAAAGCCTCCTTCACTCATTCTGCCAAACATACCCTCGTAAAACTGACCATCCTACCGATCCTCGACTTAGGCGATGTCATTTACAAAATAGCCTCCAATACCCTACTCAATAAATTGGATGCAGTTTATCACAGTGCCATCCGTTTTGTCACCGAAGCCCCATATACCACCCACCACTGCGACTTGCACGCTCTCGTTGGCTGGCCCTCGCTTCATACTCATCGCCAAACCCACAGGCTCTAGGTCATCTACAAGACCCTGCTAGGTAAAGTCACCCCTTCTCTCAGCTCGCTGGTCACCATAGCAGCACCCATTTGTAGCACGCGCTCCAGCAGGTATATCTCAGAGAGATCACCCCTAAAACCAATTATTTATTTGGCCGCCTCTCCTTCCAGTTCTCTGCTGCCAATGACTGGAACAAACTACAAAAATCTCTGAAACTGAAAACACTTTTCTCCCTCACTAGCTTTAAGCACCAGCTGTCAGAGCAGCTCACAGATTACTGCACCTGTACATAGCCCATCTATAATTTAGCCCAAACAACTACCTCTTCCCCTACTGTATTTATTTATTTATTTTGCTCCTTTGCACCCCATTATTTATATTTCTACTTTGAACATTCTTCCACTGCAAATCTACCATTCCAGTGTTTTACTTGCTATATTGTATTTACTTCGCATTTACTTTGTATTTACTAAGTCTATGTACAATGTGAGCAAATGAGGTGAGATAAGGGAGGTAAAGGCAAAAAAAGGCCATGGTGCCTTTTTTTGTTGCCTTTACCTCCCTTATCTTACCTCATTTGCTCACATTGTACATAGACTTATTTTTCTACTGTATTATTGACTGTATGTTTGCTTTACTCCATGTGTAACTCTGTGTTGTTGTATGTGTCGAACTGCTATGCTTTATCTTGGCCAGGTCGCAATTGTAAATGAGAACTTGTTCTCAACTTGCCTACCTGGTTAAATACAAAATACAAAAATAAATACAATTTGCAAAACATAAATATTTCCTTACAGGTATTATAATCATGTTTTCTAGAATAATCGAAGTAGGCCTCATTTTTTTTGCTAATGTTGTGTTTGTTTCACAGTTTTGTTACAGCTAACAACTAAACAAAGACAACTTCATCCTGGAATAGCTCTGAGGGTCTTTTCTTTGCTACCCTCTGCAGTTTTTGATTTCAAATTAAATATAATTCTCCCCCTCTGCATATTTTAAGAGACTCTCGCTCCAGTTTCTACGCCTCCCCCCCATCCAATCATGCATGGTATGCCTTTGTAACGGCATGATGCTTACTCCATCTGTCCGCCGTGTGTGGGTCTCTACAGCTGTGGCACGAGGCCTCCAATGACTTGGCACGACCTCAATGCTCACCACCGCCTGTCTGCCATTCCTATTCCCATCCTCTCCTCATCCCATCCCACGTCCTGCCATAAAACTCGGTAACATTTAAAAACCCAATAAAAACACAGCCCATGATAATCCTTCTAAGTTCATCCATAATAAAGCACACATTTGTCGACATCGTTGTAATTATGAGAGATTGAGCTCAGGGATTGCATGGGGGAATGATTTGCCGTAATTGCAGGGAACCATAAATGCATGTTTTATTGCCTTTTATAAAGTATTCATGTTCCGTGCTTGATGGTTTCAGAATAGTTCAGGATAGCAGTGTTCATCGTCGGTTGCTGCTGTTGTGCAGCATGACTGATTTGAGTAATAAAACACAGAAAAATAGCAAATGGGAGATCATTTCTCCGGCTCCAAATAGCTGGAGTAAAACATTATAATATTTGAACATGTTTGGGTTGTTATTCTGTAATTTGCGTAGTTGTGTCCTATTCCGTAAAATTGCCTAGAGGAAGGGACCCAATTTTGCAGACAACGTCTACTTCTGAGTTCACTCAGTGCAAATCGGTTGCCTCTCTCTATCTCCAAGGACACTGTCCGGACGCTGAGAGATGCTGAGGAAGCTTTCAGCTCCAACGCCAATAAGCTACAGTCAGCCAGACTGAATCAGACGAGTGAGAAGAGATGAGAGAAAGGACAGAGAGTCTGTGGGAAAAAGAGGTCTGTGGTGCTGTGGTCAGGTCATCTGTGTCACTATCCCCTCTCCCACACCTCTCAGTCCCACTCACCTCGTCACCACTGCAGATTCCTTAGTGTCTTCATCAACTCAGTGGAGTTGCTTCTATTGTGAGATGATAATTCTCTTTCTTGGTCGACTCCTTTGCTCTGTTAGAAAAATTTTGACATTGTGACTGTGAGCGACACCCAAATAATTGAAAACATAATGCTTTGTGAGCCAAATGTTAGTTGTGATCATGGGTGAGAGACGCAGCACACGTAGACTGTTTGGGTCTATTAACTGTGATGAAGCCTGTCATCACATTTAGAGGTGGTACTTTTCTACAAGTGTCCCACATTGATTTAGCGCCAGTGTGGAATCTGTAAGAGGACACCAGTTGTTACATCAATAATGGACTTTTCCTTTACCAGATCCAGAAATAGAAAAATGTTAACGTCCTGTTTTAGGAAGTCTATTCAGCCTAAATTGAGCTATAAACAACAAAGAAGAGTCTCATTGAAAGCCACGCTTTAATTACTCCTGTCAAAAGACAAAAGTCAAATTGTTCATGTGATGACGTGCTTTGCCCCTCATGCTCAATTGAACAGATAATATTTTTCAATGTACTTTTTTAAATTGTCCTTTGTACCCTTCTCATGTTGACAGCTTGCCTGGCATAATGGAGCCAATGGAATAATCTCAAATTTGCTAACCCCTAAATGAAGCCCATAAAGTATTTGAAAGAAAACATGCTTATTCAACCCTGGTCTGAAGCTAGGACAGCTGTCTTGTGAGTTTATTATCTCGCACACGCACACGCACACACGCACACACACACACACACACACACACACACACACACACACACACACACACACACACACACACACACACACACACACACACACACACACACACACACACACACACACACACACACACACACACACACACACACACACACACACACACACACACACACACACACACACACACACACACACACACACACACACACACACACACACACACACACACACACACACACACACACACACACACACACACACACACACACACACACACACACACACACACACACACACACACACACAGCTAGTAGTCATCACCACAGGGCCCAGAGAGGGATCTCTCTCTCTCTCTCTCTCTCTCTCTCTCTCTCTCTCTCTCTCTCTCTCTCTCTCTCTCTCTCTCTCTCTCTCTCTCTCTCTCTCTCTCTCTCTCTCTCTCTCTCTCTCTCTCTCTCTCTCTCTCTCTCTCTCTCTCTCTCTCTCTCTCTTTCTCTCAATCCTTTGGCAGCCAGCCACCGCCTGGCAATCAATGCTCATTTTACCTCTTGTCCCACACCCCCTTCATTGATCTGTGTGTGTCTGACTGGACATCCGGCAGAAAGCAACACAACCCAATGCTGCTTTCTAGCCCAGTCTGTCCACAGCACAGATGGTCGTCTGACAGGGACCCGGGAGAGTGGACAGCGTCATGTTCCAGGTCTTTAGCTCATGGAGTGGGAGGGAGATTTGGGGAGCAACTCTGAGGTCACTGGCTAGCTAAAGGGCCGCTGGCTGCACTTAGCTGCCTGGAAGTGCTAAATGATAATGTCTCACAATGGTTTGAGTGCTTAGTTTAGATTTGATTAACTCTATGTGGCGCTCTTTGAAGCTAGACAACATGAAGTTTGGTTTGAATCAAATCAAATCCAGTTGTATTCGTCACATGCTTCATAAACAACAGGTCGAGACTAACAGTAACGCCCCCCCCCCCAAAAAAAGAAAAAATCTGAACTGTGATGGTGTGGTTGAGCTTTGCTGGTGACACTGTCTGTGATTTATTTAGAATTCAAAGCACGTTTAACCACAGCGTTCTGCAGCGATACTCCATCCCATCTTGTTTGCGCTTAGTGGGACTTTCAATTGTTTTTCAACAGGACAATGACCCCAAACACACCTCCAGGCTATGTAAGAGCTATTTGACCAAGAAGGAGAGTGATGGAGTGCTGCATCAGATGACCTGGCCTCCACAATTACCCCGATCTCAACCCAGTTGAGATGGTTCGGGATGAGTTGGACTGCAGAGTGAAGGAAAAGCAGCTGTTGGAATTCAAGACTGTTGGAAAAATAATTCCAGGTGAAGCTGGTTGAGAGAATTCCAAGAATGTGCAAAGCTGTCTTCAATGCAAAATGTGTCCACTTTGAGGAATCTAAAATATATTTTGATTTGTTTAACACTTTTTTTTGGTTAAAACATGATTTCATATGTGTTATTTTTTTACAATGTAGAAAATAGTGAAAATAAAGAAAAACCATTGAATGAGTAGGTGTGTCCAAACTTTGACTGCTACTGTGTATATAACTAGGAATCAAGTGAATGAATGGCCACATCGTTTTTGCATAGATGGACATGCCTGGTAGATGTAAAGGTATACAACTTGAGCTTTCTCAATCAATAGCCAAAGTGATGCCACGTTGTTTTGAGAGTTGATGACGTGAGAGGACACATTTAATATGTAGCTAATTAGAAAAAGACAGAATCATGTTGGGACCTAATTAACAGGATTTCAAAATCACATTTTCTATTTTGCTGCGCCCTCATGGTCCGGTGACCAGTACTTGCCCTGACCGCCATGACATCATTCGGACAGGTGTCGTACGTTTTTAAAAGAATAATAATTCAATATTAGCAGTGGCGGCACCCACATATTCCCATGGTGCACGAGTGCGACTCTGAGTTTCCATTTGAAATGAAGTCACTCACATCCTCTTGGATTCTAATGAGATTTGTTTGATGTCTTTAACACCTTTTCCCTTTATGTTCATTGTTTTTAATGGACAGAGTGAGTTGGGGTATAGAGACGTGGCTGCAGAGAAAGAAAGAGAGAGAGAGAGAGAGAGAGAGAGAGAGAGAGAGAGAGAGAGAGAGAGAGAGAGAGAGAGAGAGAGAGAGAGAGATGGGAGAGAGAGAGAGAGAGAGAGAGAGAGAGAGAGAGAGAGAGAGAGAGAGAGAGAGAGAGAGAGAGAGAGAGAGAGAGAGAGATATCCCCCCCCAGAGGTCTGTCATACTAATCCCTTTGGCCAGAAGCTACAGCTCAATTAAATTCTTCATTTGTCTTTTATCTCTCCTCCCCTGTCTGTCTGACTCTGTCTTTGGGGATCTGATGCGTGTGTGTGTGTGTGTGTGTGCGCGCTCGCATGCTTGTCTGGGGATATGGTTCCTTTGAGGGTGTCAGGTGGTTCTCTTTATTGATGCTGCCTGTCAGAGCCAGTCTGTATGCATGCGTTGTGTGTGTGGAAGGAACAACGTGATGAGAGATGGCTCCATTGGGAAGTCAAATAGTGGGCAATAACACTGGATTGGATGGAGAAGTATTAGTCAGTAAGTCAAGGTCATGGGAGAGTCCTACTGGAGGGATGACAAGATTGGGTTATATTGGCTGCCGAATTTGGCAGTAGAGGCTTTGTCAGACCACTGCTTTATTACCCAACTTTATATCTTCATTATCCTTCCCTGGATGAATGATGGCCTCCATATTTGTACAACAGCATCATGTACAGTACGTCCCATCTGCAGCTCTTTCGCTTTCATTTGGGGCAACAGCAGGAACACAAAAACACACTGACAAACTGCAAACAGAGAGAGAGAGAGTCCTGGTATCAAACCCGGCTTTGATGCCTTAGTTCAACCCGAGATGAAAGATCAGCACTTGTATCTTCGTTTTCTGTGGCAAAATACAAATGGAAATACTTCCTCTTTGTGCAGTTCTCAGAACACGACTGATGGTGAATGAAGAATCCTGCTCCCCTCTTCACTGTGATACGATGAAGTAAATGCTTGATAAGGCTGCCTCGGCTTCTTTGCATTTCAAAGTCATTGTTCTTGAAAGACCCCCCCCCTCTTCGCATTCTCCCCCCCCCCACTCTCCCTCCCCGCATCCCTCCATCCTCTCCCTTACACTATCTAACACTGATGGTTAATTAAGGTGCTGCACAAGATTTTTTAAAGGGCTCATCATTTTCTTTTTATACATCTGGCAGTCGTCGCAAGGGGCCAATGCCATCCACACATCCCTCCCCATTAGCTTCTTTTAATAGCACTCAAGAGGAGCCACGTGGGGCTGGTCTAGCTATGATAAGACTACCTTCCTTTTTAATGTTAATAAAAACCAGTGCTCCTGTCTGCTGCTCTCCAAGCCTCCTCAGAATGAGGTTTCTTTATTTTGTATTTAGTTGATAGGTGCTTGTTCTGCTGCTGGAACCAAACTGGAGCGAAATTAGTTTCCTCTTCTTCCGCAAGGTCACAGTCATGCGCCTCTCGCACTGTTCCTCTATGGACAAATCTTCAATTATCCTCCTCTCCTTCCTGATGCCAATCTTCTTGACCCAGTGGGTACGAAGGCCGTGCCTCAGAGGCGTTGAGGGGGCAGGTGACACCTGACCACAGGCATCTTCTCCCTGTCAGAACAGAGACAAAAGAAGCTAGGCCCACGCAGTTACAACATTGTGTGGAAATGAATCGAGCAGCAGTCTTACACTCTTCCGATCTTCTCTCTCTCTCTCTCTCTCTCTCTCTCTCTCTCTCTCTCTCTCTCTCTCTCTCTCTCTCTGTCTCTCCCACACAGAGATAGAAAGTCAACGTCAAAGCGTCGCCGCCCACCACTGAACTACTGATATCACAGCCAGCCGCAGAAATATAATCCCCCCCCGTATTGATTTTACTTCCTGTGTGTTGTTCTACATGAAGTTACTAAACTAACGACAGCAAACATAATGCCACTTTTAGAGGCATCATGGCTGTTGAAACCGAGGGGTGAGGTGCTTCTCAATTTCATACATTTTTAAGGTGAAAATAGTACAGGATGTTAGCGCTTTTATAAATAACTAATTTGAAGACTTTGAAATTGAAAATACCAAAACAATAGGTGCATGACACCCCTCAATCCCACCCCCCTCCACCACTCTTCTCAACTTTTCTCCACAGCTTCACTCAGCTCTCTAGATGCTGAGGTCTAAACCTCTTCACTCACATTCTCTTCAGTCACACTGTATCCACACAACAGTTCAGTTTGCACAGGAGATGTAAGTCGACATATGCACAGACGTCTTCGTTCGACAAACCCCTCTGGCGCTCCCTTTCATGGAAAAGGCAAACAAACAATCTCCTGAAACGCAGAGGAGCTGCTGTCACATTATGGTGTCAAAACCCAAGGTACACGTGGCAAACAAAGACATATGACAGCCCACTGTGACTTTAAGAGCAGAGTGTAGGAACAGAGTCTTACTGTTGTAAGAGTTGCGGTGAGAGTCAAACTACAACCTCCATTTTTACTGTTCATACATTAAGGGAGTCTTTGAAGAGGGGATAGTCAAATGCCGCTGATGGACTTAGGCCATAGTTTTCACTTTAAAAGGAAAGGTTATTCAAACATTTATGTGCATGAAGAAACTAACTACAAGATAACTAAACGTATGTAAATGCAGTGTCTCACATAGTATTCTTAAATATCACAAGGTTTCCTTACATGTTCAATATATGATCACCTTGAAATATTTGATGCCTCCAGCTTGCTCCCGCTGATCCAGAGTGATGTAGCTGTGTTAGATAGTACATGCAGCCACAGGGCTAGGTCCCGTGGGCCTCGGGCTCTGGGGATTTGTGCATGTGAGCGTGCATGCATGAGTGTGTGTGTGTGTGAGGTGGCAGTAAAGGTTAGCTATTCCTGCAAGAGACAAAGAGAGACAGAGAAATAGAGAGAGATAGAGAGAGAGACATTAGCTGGGAGCGAGGCAGGGTCGGTGCGTGTGGGAATAAGGATGAAGTCTGTGGATTAGCATGTTTAGACAGGGTGACTGATTGTTTGAACAGTGTCAGTGACGGAGTGAGCCGGAACATTGACTCTTGTGGCCAGCGGGAGATTACACTGAGCTTCTCTGGATATTGTTATTCCACCCATAGTAGTGGTGTGTGTGTGTGTGTGTGTGTGTGTGTGTGTGTGTGTGTGTGTGTGTGTGTGTGTGTGTGTGTGTGTGTGTGTGTGTGTGTGTGTGTGTGTGTGTGTGTGTGTGTGTGTGTGTGTGTGTGTGTGTGTGTGTGTGTGTGTGTGTGTGTGTGTGTGTGTATAAGAAGAGGGTGATGACCATACAAGTATATCTGACCAAATTATGAAAGACAAGTATTTTCTTTTGTCTATCAACAATGACAAGCCATTGGGGTCTGACAACTTGGATGGAAAATTACTAAGGTTAATAGCGAATGATATAGCCACTTCTGTTTACCATATCTTTAATTTAAGCCTCCTAGAAATTGTGTGCCCTCAGGCCTGGAGGGAAGAAAAAGTTATTCCCCTACCTAAGAATAGTAAAGCCCCCTTTACTGGCTCAAATAGTCAACCAATCAGCCTGTTACCAACCCTTAGTAAACTTTTGGATAAAATGGTGTTTGACCAGATACAATTTGACAACAGACTTTCAGCATGCTTAAAGGGAAGGACATTCAACAAGCACACACACAAATGACTATTGATTGGCTGAGAGAAATGTATGATATAAAGACCGTGGTTGCTGTTGACATTATCGACCATAGTCTGTTGTTGGAAAAATGTAAAACTGGCTTTACACCCCCTGTGATATTGTGGATAAAGAGTTACTTGTCTTACAGAACAAAGAGGGTAATCTTCAATGGAAGCTTCTGCAACTAAATCCAGGTAGAATCAGGAATCCCCCAGGGCAGCTGTCTAGGCCCCTTAATTTTTTCAATCTTTACTAATACCATGGCTTTGAGTATAGCCAGTTTGTCTGTGTATGTGGATGACTCAACACTATACAAGTCAGCTACTACATCGACTGAAATGACTGCAACACTTAACAAAGAGCTGTAATTCGTTTGGGTTGCAAGGAGTAAGTTAGCCCTAAATAATAAAAAAAATGTAAAGGCATTTTAGTTGGGACAAATCTTTCACTAAATCTTGTAATGAAAAATGTTGAAATTTAGCAAGTTGAGGTGACTAAACTGATTGGAGTAACCCTGGATTGTAAACTGTCATGGTCAAAACATATTGATACAACAGTTGCTAAGATGGGGAGAAGTCTGTCCATAATAACACGTTACTCTGAATTCTTAACCACACTCAACAAGGCAGGTCCTACAGGCCCTAGTTTTGTCGCACCTGGACTACTGTTCAGTTGTGTGGTCAGGTCCCCCCATCTTCTCCACTGCGGTCCTGTCGATGGATAAGGGGTGCTCCCGCTGCTGTTTCCTGAATTCCATGACAAGCTACTTTGTTTTGTTGACGTTGGGTGAGAGGTTATTTTCCTGGCACCACACTCCCAGGGTCCTCACCTCCTCCCTGTAGGCTGTCTCGTTATTGTTGGTAATCAGGCATACTACTGTTGTGTCGTCTGCAAACTTGATGAATGAGTTGGCGGTCTGCATGGCCACGCAGGAATGGGTGAACAGGGAGTACAGAAGGGGGCTGAGCACGCACCCTTATGGGTCCCCTGTGTTGAGGATCGAGCGAAATGGAGGTGTTGTTTCCTACCTTCACCACCTGGGGGAGGCCCGCCAGGAAGTCCAGTACCCAGTTGCACAGGGTGGGGTTCAGACCCAAGGCCTCAAGCTTAAGGATTAGATTGGAGGGTACTATGGTGTTTAATGCTGAGCTGTAGATAATGAACAGCATTCTTACATAGGTATTCCTTTTGTCCAGATGGGATAGGGCAGTGTGCAGTGTGATGGCGATTGCATCTCCTGTGGATCTATTGGGGCGGTAAGCAACTTGAAGTGGGTCTAGGGTGTCAGAGGTGATATGATCCTTGACTAGTCTGTCAAAGCACTTCATGATGACATAAGTGAGCGCTACGGGGCGATAGTCATTTAGTTCAGTTACTTTTGCTTTCATGTGTACAGGAACAGTGGACATCTTGAAGTTTGTGGGGACAGCAGACTGGGATAGGGAGAGATTGAATAAGTCCGTAAATACTCCATCCAGCTGGTTTGGAGCATGCTCTGTGGATGAGGTTAGGGATGCCATCTGGGCCGGAATTCTTGTGAGGGTTAAATGTCTTACAAACTTAAATGTCTTACTCGTGTCAGCCACAGAGAAGGAATGCCCACAGTCCTTGGTAGCGGGCCATATTCCCAGTCACCTTGCCATGGTTAAATGCGATGGTTCGCGCTTTCAGTTTTGTGCGAATGGTGCCAGCTATCCACAGTTTCTGGTTAGGGTAGGTTTAATTAGTCATGGTGGGTAAAACATCTCCTATACACTTCCCGATAAACTCAGTCACCGTATCAGTGTATTTGTCAATGTTATTCTTGGAGGCTACCCGGAACATATCCCAGTCAGCGTGATCAAAACAATCTTGAAGGGTGGATTCTGATTGGTCAGACCAGCGTTGAATAGTCCTCTTCGTGTTTGAGTTTCTGCCTGTCGGAAGGGAGGAGAGAAATGGAGTCATGATCAGATTTTCCGAAGGGAGGGTGGGAGAGGGCCTTGTAGGAATGCTGGAAGTTGAACTATCAGTGATCAAGTGTTTTAGCAGCGCAAGTACTACAGTTAATGTGTTGATAAAACTTCTGTAGTGTGTTTCTCAAATTTGCTTTGTTAAATTCCCCAGCTACAATAAATGTGGCATCAGGATATGTGGTTTCCAGTTTGCATAAAGTCCAGTGAAGTTCTTTGAGGGCCCTCGTGGTATCGGCTTGAGGGGAATATACACTGTTGTGACTATAACCGAAGATAATTCTCTTATACGGTAAATACGGTCGGCATTTGATTATGACGTATTCTAGGTCGAGTGAAAAAAGGGACTTGAGTTCTTGTGTGTTATTACTGAGAACCCAATTGACTGTACAGACAGACAATATATCCTGGAGAGCCATGTTTCAGTGAAACAGAGTATGTTACAGTCCCTGATGTCTCTCTGGAAGGAAATCTTTGCCCTGAGCTCGTCAACTTCATTATCCAGAGACTGAGCATTAGCGAGTAATATACTCGGAAATGATGGGTGGTGTGCGCGCCTCCTGAGTTAGACCAGAAGTCCGGCGATGTTTTGGATAAGCCTCTCGAATCAGTTCAACTGCCCTGGGGGGGTACGAACAAATCAAATCAAATCAAATGTATTTATATAGCCCTTCGTACATCAGCTGATATCTCAAAGTGCTGTACAGAAACCCAGCCTAAAACCCCAAAACAGCAAGCAATGCAGGTGTTGAAGCACTTTGGCTAGGAAAAACTCCCTAGACAGGCCAAAACCTAGGAAGAAACCTAGTGAGGAACCAGGCTATGAGGGGTGGCCAGTCCTCTTCTGGCTGTGCCGGGTGGAGATTATAAGAGAACATGGCCGAGATGTTCAAATGTTTATAAATGACCAGCATGGTAAAATAATAGGTCTGGGACAGGTAGCACATCCGGTGAACAGGTCAGGATATGACCAAACAGGAAGGATATAACCCCACCCACTTTGCCAAAGCACAGCCTCCACACCACTAGAGGGATATCTTCAACGACCAACTTAGCATTCTGAGCAAGGCCGAGTATAGCCTACAAAGGATCAGATTCGGGAAAGTCGTATTCCTGGTCGTAATGCTGCTAATGCTGGTGTGTTACCGGCGCTCTGATATCCAAAAGTTATTCCAGGCCGTATGTAATAACAAACAAAAAAATATTGGTTAATAATATAAGAAATAACACATAAATAAAATAAATACTGCAGTGTCCTAAGAGCTAGAAGCACGGCAGCCCTATCTGTCAACGCCATTTTCCTAGTCTGACTAATAACATTACATCTCAGCTTAATCTGAAACAACATGACCCATTTGATTCCTTTCAGAGACATGAGAGGTTTCACCACTCTTGCTGCCACAGAAGCATCATTGCAAAGATAGGAGATGAGCAGCTCTCTAGTACATGTCTATGCTGGGCTTGCAGGTAGCATATAGCATGTAGCAGATAGCAGGTGTGCGTGGTGAAAAGTGTTTTCCCGAAGTGGTGAGCTTTTGACTGGACTTGCAGGCCCTGTAGCTGCTAGCAGGTAGCAGGTGTGCGGTGGGAGTGCAACATGCTCAGACTGCAGACAACAGAAGGCACTAGCAGGCCCTGGAGATCACAGGAGCAGATGGAGAGCAGGCTAATAGTAGCTTCGCTCCATTAGAAAGCCTGTGTGGTGGTATTGTGTCTGAACAGGCCTCACCTTCTCACTCTGCTCCCTCGTGAGCAACTCATATGCCTGGGAAATCAACGGAGACAGTGATTCCAGTTTTGGAATTGGTATTTTCTCTACTCTGTTTGTAGGGGAAGGATTTCGTCATCAGTTGCTGGGTATCATGATATGGTTTGGTTGAGATTTTTTTCACGCTGTGCTCGAAACAGTTTCTTGAGCCAAACTTGGTCTGTGTTGCTTAATCCAACTGGAATCCTTCACTCCATATCCTTTCTAACCCATTTTTCCATGTCTTAATGAAGAGGAATAGGTAGGGTTTCTTCAGAGACCATTAAATGCGTCCTAATTAGTAATGATACATTTTTAAGGGACCTCTTGGCTGGAATCAAAGAAGTTCCCCAGTCATGAGCCCAAATTACTTATTTTCTCTTAGAGTACGACAGGGCTGTGTGTGTATGTGTATGTGTTTGTGCGCGTGCGCTCATGTGTGCACATGCATGTGGGTGTGTGTGCATGTAGCCATAAGGCTGGACCTCAGTCTCCAGAGCCAGTACACGACCAGGCAGAGAAGCCAAGCGAGGCCAGCCAATGGTCCAGGCACACAGACGCTTGTCTGGCTAGCCACCAGTTGGTCAGTCCCTGGCACAGGAGCCACAGATAGAGCAATCTGTTGATGCCAGTGTTGAACACAGGCACAACAACTAACTCCTGGCTGCTCAGCCAAAACCCCCAGAGCACAGCTCAACCACACCCAAACCCAGTCTACTGCGGCCTTCACTCCCTCTATATGTGAATCTCTCTGACTCTCTCTATATATAGACCTCTCTCTATACATCTCTGTCTCTTTCGTTCTCTTTATCTCTCTCTCACGGTGACAAAACGAAACAAAAAAAGTACCCAAGTTAGAAAATTACTCTGCCGTTTCCCCCTATCTCAAGACCATGCTGTTTTTAACTAGCCAAACTTGGCGAAGGGGTGCTCAATCATTCTACTGAAAGGTTTTGCATGGCCTTTTTGATGAGGAGAGCCAGGGGAGCCAGTCAGTCAGTGAGTGGTTTGGAGCTCTTTGGAGGGATAAAGGAAGGAAGATGGCTTGGATAAGAGACAGCCGCCCATCAGCAATGTGATGCAGGGGCAAAACGCGTGCCAGAGATTTAAATCAACGCTAGCACCATTCAGGAGAGAAGTGCTGATGCAAGGCAGTAATGATCCAGGATAAGGTTACACTGCTCATTTTTGTGTGTGTGTGTGTGTGTGGATTAGGTTACACTGCTTGATATGAGAGACAGAGAGACAGCTGGAGATGCTTCAGGGCAGAAGCCCTCTGTGTGCATTAGTACAGTGAAATATCTGAAGTGATTACTGTTGTCTCCCCTCACATTGACAGCTTCCCAACCTCAGGTGCCGGCCCTGTGCCTCATAACATCATCCAATAAGAGATGATTATTCTACCTCTCTGAACTTCCAGAGGGTTATATAGTATACTGTGTACAGTGGGGAGAATAAGTATTTGATACACTGCCGATTTTGCAGGTTTTCCTACTTACAAAGCATGTAGAGGTCTGTACTTTTTATCATAGGTACACTTCAACAGTGAGAGACGTAATCTAAAACAAAAATCCAGAAAATCACATTGTATGATATTGAAGTAATTAATTTGCATTTTATTGCATGACATAAGTATTTGATACATCAGAAAAACAGAACTTAATATTTGGTACAGAAACCTTTGTTTGAACTGAAAACTGCTGTTCACAAATGCTCTTCATCCAACCTCACCGAGCTCGAGCTGTTTTGCAAGGAGGAATGGGAAAAAATTTCAGTCTCTCGATGTGCAAAACTGATAGAGACATATCCCAAGCGACTTACAGCTGTAATCACAGCAAAAGGTGGCGCTACAAAGTATTAACTTAAGGGGGCTGAATAATTTTGCACGGCCAATTTTTCAGTTTTTGATTTGTTAAAAAAGTTTGAAATATCCAATAAATGTTGTTCCACTTCATGATTGTGTCCCACTTGTTGTTGATTCTTCACAAAAAAATACAGTTTTATATCTTTATGTTTGAAGCCTGAAATGTGGCAAAAGGTCGCAAAGTTCAAGGGGGCCGAATACTTTCGCAAGGCACTGTATATATATATATATATAGTGGGGCAAAAAGTATTTAGTCAGCCACCAATTGTGCAAGTTCTCCCACCTAAAAAGATGAGAGGCCTATAATTTTCATCATAGGTACACTTCCACTATGACAGACAAAATGAGAAAAAAAAATCCAGAAAATAACATTGTAGGATTTTTAATGAATTTATTTGGTCACCTACAGTATTTGGTCACCTACAAACAAGCAAGATTTCTGGCTCTCACAGACCTGTAACTTCTTCTTTAAGAGTCTCCTCTGTCCTCCACTCGTTACCTGTGGAGGACAGATACATTCCACGAAACATGTCGCCCTGGCCCCAGTAGAACCTAATTAACACCACGGGGGAAACAACATTGGCCATGCTTTTTGTCTTACCAGATCCATCATGAGAAGGTTCTAGCTAGTGTATACCTCTGTCCTTCGAGTCTTGTCGGTTGTAGTTGTCCGGTTTATCAGGTCCCAGGCTCCCATGACTCTTATGATTATTTGTTTACAAGTGAATTACAATTAGCTTTTTGATTTTGCGCCATCTCTACCTGATAGAACAGATCTAGTCACACGTGGAAGTACTGTAAGCCGTCTGGCGTGAGAGACACATTGGGAGGGAGACTAGAGCAGACGCAGAAGTTCTGACTGAACGGATGCACATTTGAGCACCCCAGGACAGTCCATTTACTTTGTGCTGTTATAATTTATGCTGCAGTTCCCCCTCACAGCAAAAAAACTGGCAAAACAATCCAAGCAATGTTTGCATGGTCTATGCGCCAATGGAAGCGGAGCTGCTGCTGCTGGCAGTCACTGAGGTGAAGAGTTGTAACTGAACAGCCTGTTTTTGAACAATATATTTTTGAAAGAGGAAAATGTTGACATTTACCACACTTTTATGAGCCTTTAAAACATGATCAAGGAATTATATAATAATAATAATAATATATTTTTAATATATTAATAATATATTTTTTACGTTGTTGAACAATAAAACATTTGGTTCGTGTATTTTTGATATTTTACACATCACAAGTGTGGTGCCGCCACCAATGGGCTGGCCGCCGTTACTCTTATGTCTAAGTATGAATCCCTAACAGTACAGTCTTTATTTTCCCCATGATGTCAATTGGAGGGATGTACAACAATGTTTGTAACTAGGAAACGTTTCCGAATGAATAAAAGTCTAGTTACCTCAACTACATACAGTACAAGTGAGAACACTTTCAATAACTTTATTTGAGGGATATTATACTGATTATCAAGATATTTTTCTTCTGTGGAGTATTGCTTTGTAGGAACAAAGTTTGGAAGGCTATTTCTAAGGACTACAAATACTCAAATACTATACACTGTATATACATTTTTTTTTTTTTTTCTTCTGTGGAAAATTCCTTCCTTTGGATTATTCCACAGATTACTGAGCAGGTCAAATCAATCCTTACTTCATTTCATCCAGCTGGATTATTTGGATTTGTGCCTATTTTTGGATTTCTTGCCTGATTTTGGGACTGAATTGAACGTTTACTTCATTGGAGGGCATACATTCTTTTGTGTGGGTTTGTGTGTGTGTGTGTGCAATGTGTGCCTATGTGTGTGTGCATGAGCTTGTGTGTGTAATGCCAGGCCTAAGAGTGGAGCCTTATTAACGGGCTGGTTAGTGCATTAATGAACCAAACGCATTCCCTTTAATGTGGCCTTCTGAATTATGACTCTAATATAGGGTGGAGAGGATGGGCTGTCTAAGAGACTGTATGAGACCTCGCAGGATGGCCCCTGTAGTGAGCTGACCACACACACACACACACACACACGCACGCACGCACGCACGCACGCACGCACGCACGCACGCACGCACGCACGCACGCACGCACGCACGCACACACACACACACACACACACACACACACACACACACACACACACACACACACACACACACACACACAAAACTGTAGTACACACTGGAGTGTTAACTGTAGTGTTTCTTTGTGGACTGTAGTATACTGTAGTTTGCTTTATTAACTTAACTTTGGCAACGAAGTGGGGTACTTTCTCCCTGAGGAAACCTACTGGAGAAATACTAAATTAGCTCATTTTCCATGACCTGTAGGTAGCTAAGACTGGGTTTCGAATGGAGAGTTCAGAGCATCTACTGTTTTCTATAACCTGTAGGGAACACAATATATAGGGAGGACAATATAGCGGCGTGGACTCAACAAGGTGTCTAAAGCAGGGATGCTGGCCCATCTTGACTCCAGTTCTTCCCACAGTTATGTAAAGTTGGCTGGATGTCCTTTGGGTGATGGGTCATTTTTTTGATACAAATGGGAAGAAAACAGCAGTGTTGCAGGTCTTGACACAAACCGGTGCATCTGGCACCTGCTACCATACCCTGTTCAAAGGCACTTACATATTTTGTCTTGCCTATTCACCCTCTGAATGGCACACACACACCATCCATGTCTCAATTGACTCGAGGCTTAAAATCTCTTTTTTTAACCGGTGTCCACCCCTTCATCTACACTGATTAAGGTGGATTTAACAAGTGACATCAATAAGGGATCATAGCTTTCACCTCGATTCACCTGGTCAGTTTATGTCACGGAAAGAAGAGGTATTCATACTGTTCTTTGTATACTCAGTGTACTTGGCATGTAGGTTTTTCATTTACGAGTAGCGCAAATTGGGATATGGGAGAGTGGAATTTTCATGGTAATTGATCGTTGATGAACATAAAAAAAAACTGTTTAGCAGAACCAGGCCAACATGCATACAAGCCACTGATGAACCTTGGGAACATCTACATTTTAAAAAGTAAATACACAACATCACAATAAATCCATTATTCAATTTAGGCAGGTCTAAAGAAACATTATGCTATGAAGAGAATGTATTTCAGAAGAACAGAATATGAGTTGGCCTCCTGTATGTTATCTGACTATGCCCCATGCCATAGGTTTTAGGCTTGTTCATTTAGTAGACACGATATACTGTACTATCAGTCCCATGTTATTATTTTATATTATATGATTTTCTGCTAAGACGAATACAGTTGAATTTAAAATAATAAAACAGAAAGGATATTATTCCCATTCTGGAGCGAGGGCACATATGAAGTGGCTATGTTGAGTGTAAAAGTGATCATTTGAAACAGGTCCTATACTATCGATTTTGAGTTATTTGGCAACTTTAGTTGTGCATGGTACAAACCTTAGAATGTATTAGAAATCAATACATTTACATTTTTACATTTTAAGTCATTTAGCAGACGCTCTTATCCAGAGCGACTTACAAATTGGTGCATTCACCTTATGACATCCAGTGGGACAGTCACTTAACAATAGTGCATCTAAAACTTAGGGGGGGGGGTGGGGTGAGAGGGATTACTTAACCTATCCTAGGTATTCCTTAAAGAGGTGGGGTTTCAGGTGTCTCCGGAAGGTGGTGATTGACTCCGCTGTCCTGGCGTCGTGAGGGAGTTTGTTCCACCATTGGGGGGCCAGGGCAGCGAACAGTTTTGACTGGGCTGAGCGGGAGCTGTACTTCCTCAGTGGTAGGGAGGCGAGCAGGCCAGAGGTGGATGAACGCAGTGCCCTTGTTTGGGTGTAGGGCCTGATCAGAGCCTGGAGGTACTGAGGTGCCGTTCCCCTCACAGCTCCGTAGGCAAGCACCATGGTCTTGTAGCGGATGCGAGCTTCAACTGGAAGCCAGTGGAGAGAACGGAGGAGCGGGGTGACGTGAGAGAACTTGGGAAGGTTGAACACCAGACGGGCTGCGGCGTTCTGGATGAGTTGAAGGGGTTTAATGGCACAGGCAGGGAGCCCAGCCAACAGCGAGTTGCAGTAATCCAGACGGGAGATGACAAGTGCCTGGATTAGGACCTGCGCCGCTTCCTGTGTGAGGCAGGGTCGTACTCTGCGGATGTTGTAGAGCATGAACCTACAGGAACGGGCCACCGCCTTGATGTTAGTTGAGAACGACAGGGTGTTGTCCAGGATCACACCAAGGTTCTTGGCGCTCTGGGAGGAGGACACAGTGGAGTTGTCAACCGTGATGGCGAGATCATGGAACGGGCAGTCCTTCCCCGGGAGGAAGAGCAGCTCCGTCTTGCCGAGGTTCAGCTTGAGGTGGTGATCCGTCATCCACACTGATATGTCTGCCAGACATGCAGAGATGCGATTCGCCACCTGGTCATCAGAAGGGGGAAAGGAGAAGATTAATTGTGTGTCGTCTGCATAGCAATGATAAGAGAGACCATGTGAGGTTATGACAGAGCCAAGTGACTTGGTGTATAGCGAGAATAGGAGAGGGCCAAGAACAGAGCCCTGGGGGACACCAGACTCATGAAAATAAAGTCTGGAGTATAGCATAAGGTAACCAGTTCAACCAGTATGCATCATAATACAGTCTATACTCAATGCAATTACTAGAATTTATAGTATAGCCTAGTAAACCAGTGGTTCCCAAACTTTTTATAGTCCCTTACCCTTTCAAACATTCAACCTCCAGCTGCGTACACCCTCAAACACCAGGGTGAGCGCACTCTCAAATGTAGTTTTTTTGCCATCATTGTAAGCCTGCCACACACACACACACACACACACACACACACACACACACACACACACACACACACACACACACACACACACACACACACACACACACACACACACACACACACACACACACACACACACACACACACACACACACACACACACACACACACACACAATTTTTACGATGATGGGAAGACCTGTGTGTTGTCCTTGTTAATGCAGACAGAGAAGAGCTCCAACTTCTTAATCATAGCCTCAATTTTGTCCCCACATTGAATATAGTTGCAGAGTCCCTGTAATCCTAGATTAAGATCATTCAGGTGAGAAAAAACATCACCCAGATAGGCCAGTTGTGAGAGAAACTTGTCATCATGCAAGCGGTCAGACAAGTGAAAATTATGGTCAGTAAAGAAAACTTTGAGCTCGCCTCTCAACTAAAAAACAATGTCAATACCTCGCCCCTTGATACCCAGTACACTTCTGTATGTTGTAAAAGCATTGCATGATTGCTGCCCATCTCATTGCGTAGTGCAGAAAATACACAAGAGTTCAGAGTTTAGGGGCCTTGCTTTAACAAAGTTAACCAAAACGTCTTACAAGCTGTCAGGCATATCCTTGGCAGCAAGAGCCTCTCAGTGGATGCTGCAGTGTACCAACTATGTCTCCCTGTCATGGTTTTTACGTTTTCAGTATACCAACAATGAGCAGCATCTACGTTTGGCTACATACGGTCCGTTAGTGGAATTCCCGCGAGAGAGTAACGGTTAATGTGATTGGATGTTAATTTTTTGACTAGGCTACCTGTATTTGACATTGTGTTGTTATTCTACTGAAGACTAGATTGTTCAATTTTATTCTTGGCAGTTAAAAGAGACTACTCGAGAAAAAACCTCACCCAAATGTATAGCCCTGTTGGAAAATATAAATGGACTGTTGAAAATGTGAAGAAAAATAAAATTAAACAAACACAAATTATTATTATGATTATTTGAATTTTAAAAAGTGTGAATCACATTTTTATTCGGCTTACCCCTGATAGCATTGCGTTATTTGGGAATACCTGGGCTAGACCAATTATGTACCAAAGATATCTTAAAATAAATTATTTGAGATTTTCTGCTATGCTTAATATGCGATAGGCTATGTAATATGCCAGGCTGTACAATTTCTCCTCTGGCCTTCACTATGGCCATGGAAGTCATCATCAGGGCATCGAGATGGGTGGTCGGTGGTGAGAGAACTAAGGAAGGGCTCCGTCTCCCACCTATCCGAGCATACATGGATGACATGACTACACTGACCACCACTGCAGCATGCACCAGGCGGCTACTTGCAAAACTGCAGGATAACATCAAGTGGGCACGGATGAAAATCAAGCCAAGCAAATCTCGAAGCATCTCCATAGTCAAGGGACAGCTTAAAGATGTGAGGTTCTGCATTGGAGATGACCCGATACCAACGGTGTCTGAGCAACCCATCAAGAGCCTGGGTAGATGGTACAACGAAAGCCTCCGGGATAAAGATCAAGTGCAGCAAGTAAGGCAGGACATCGCCGACGGTCTTGAGAACATCAACAAGACCCTACTGCCTGGGAGGCTCAAGCTCTGGTGCCTACAGTTTGGACTTCTCCCCCCGGGTAATGTGGCCACTCACCGTCTATGAGGTCCCAATAAAAACAGTGGAGAAGATGGAGCGAACCATTACCTCATACTTGAAGAAATGGCTGGGTGTCCCACGATGCCTGAGTAACATCGGCCTCTATGGCAAAGGGGTCCTTGAACTACCTCTTACAAGTCTAACGGAGGAGTACAAGTGCTCTAAAGTAAGACTTCAGATGACATTGAAGGACTCCAAAGACCAGACCATTAGCAAGGCTGCACCTCCCCTACAAACTGGACGGAAATGGACATCATCCAATGCTGTGCAGCAAGCAACATCAGCCCTGAGACACCAAGACATTGTGGGGAATATCCAGCATGGAAGAGGAGGCTTTGGCCTGGCAGCAAGCAAATCAACGTTCCATAAGGCAACAACATCTGAACGCAGGAAGCTGGTGGTCGAGGAGGTGCGAAGACAGGAGGAGACTGCAAGAAGTGCAAAGGCTGTCTCTCTTGCTAAACAAGGGCAATGGACGCGGTGGGAAGGCCTGGAGAGGAGAAAGATCAACTGGAGTGAGCTTTGGCAAATGGAGGCAAGCAACATCAGCTTCATCATAAGAGCTGTTTATGATGTGCTTCCATCACCAAAAAATCTACATCAATGGTATGGCGAGGACTCGACCTGCCCCCTCTGCCCAGCTCCAGCGACTCTCAGGCATATAATGACAGGTTGCAAGACCAGCCTCTCACAAGGCCGCTACACCTGGAGGCACAATCAGGTCCTCAAGAGCCTGGCTGCAGCACTTGAGACCAAGAGGAGTGCAACCAATTCATTACCTCCAAAAACAAGCAATCCCGTCAAAACAACAACATTCATCCGGGAGGGACAGAAAAGGCCCAAGTATCCTCCTACAAAGCCAGAAACTGGACACCTAGCTATGGCCCGGGACTGGAAGATGCTTGTCGATATTGGCCAGCAACTCATTTTTCCACCTGAGATTGCTTCTACCAACCTTAGGCCAGACATGGTACTCTGGTCCCCTTCACGAAAGGCTGTGTACATCATAGAGCTCACAGTCCCGTGGGAAAACTCTGTTGAAGAGGCCTACGAACGTAAGAAACTGCGTTACACAGAGTTGGCAGCAGACGCAACTCAGCGTGGCTGGAATGCAAAAGTCTGGCCAGTTGAAGTGGGATGCAGAGGATTCGTGGCTTCTTCCATCATCAGGTTGCTGAAAGAACTTGGAATCCATGGACAGGCTCTGCGGCAGACCGTCAGAGCAGTTTCTCAAGCAGCTGAAAGAGGTAGCCAGTGGATCTGGATCAAACGGAAGGACCCTTGCTGGGCTATAACTTCATGACCCCTCACCCCCACCTGAGAACTCAATTCAGATCCCTCCAACTTGAGGAGGGCATATGAGGTATGCGGTCAGCTGTATGGCTGGCTCAGAGAAGAGGACGCCCCTGCCTTGCACAGTCCTGTGGGACATCTTAATTGGGCATGGGACACAAGCTAAGGCTTGATCACCCTTTAGCTGGCCACCTTTGATGAGGGTGTTTAGTGATTAAAGGCCGAAACACCCACTGATTCGAAGGCACACTACTGAGGATGTGTCCCAAAAATTGACATCTTACCCCAGTCTAAGAAATAAACCTCCCATGCCACTCTGTCAACATCACGGCAAATCTCATGCGAGTGCATTCCATCTATTGGCACAATGGACAGTTTTTAACATCTCGTCCCGTGTTTTATGATTCTGCGATAGGCTATGCACAATCAATATTTTAATTACGCTGGGCTCATATATAGGCCTATCCATATGCATAGGCTCTAATTTGCATAGGGGTGTTTTTAATGAATCATCACCTTAGAAAGTGCTGTCCATTTCATTGTGTTGGGCTCTGAAACAACATCCACAACAAAACAGGTTTCCACTCATTTCAACCTGCTGTTGAACTTCTTTCTTCAAATTGATCAATCACAGTGAGGTGAGTTTTAAAAGCACGATGCTGTTTTGATGAGTGTTTGATGTGATTTTCAATTGCATTTGCATTGACGTCAGAGGGATGTCAGCACTGAGTACCATTAGCGACCCGATGGTTGTTAAGCAAGTTGGGTACGACCAATACATGTCCAGGGTGCATAATAGTAGATTACTATGAATCAATGGAATTTGACTGCGTTCATGACTCATGACTGTCGGTGTGGCGGTAATATGATCACCGCAACAGCCCTAGGTATGACCACCGTGTGCCTCATGGAACTCCTTTAACGTAGTTGATCAGGATGTTGAATGTGGCCAGTGGCATGTTGTCTTACTCCTCTTCAATGGCTGTGTGAAGTCGCTGGATATTGGTGGGAACTGGAACACACGTCAGTCCAGAGCATCCCAAACATACTCAATGGGTGACATGTCTGGTAAGTATGCAGGCCAAGGACGAATTGGGACAATTTCAGCTTCCAGGAATTGTGTACAGATCCTTGTGACATGGGGCTGTGCATTATCATGCTGAAACATAAGGTGATGGTGGCGGATGAATGGCACGACAATGGGCACCAGGATCTCGTCGCGGTATATCTGTTCATTCACAATTTCCTTCGATAAAATGCAATTTTGTTCATTGTCCGTAGCTTATGGCCTATACCATAAACCCACTTTCACCATGGGGCACTCTGTTCACAACGTTGACATCAGCAAACTGTTCGCCCACCCGACGCCATACACTCTGTCTACCATCTGCCCGGTACAGTTGAAACCGGGATTCATCAGTGAAGAGCACACAGGGAGCATTTGAAGGAGAGCATTTGCCCACTAAAGTCGGTTATGACACCGAACTACAGTCAGGTCAAGACCCTGGTGAGGATGACAAGCATGCAGAAGAGCTTCCCTGAGATGGTTTCTGAGAATTTGTGGAGAAATTATTCAGTTATGCAAACCTACAGTTTCATCAGCTCTCCAGGTGGCTGGTCTCAGATGATATCGCAGGTGAAGGAGCCGGATATGGAGGTCCTGGGCTGGTGTGGTTACACGTGATCTGCAGTTTTGAGGCTGGTTGAATGTACTGCTAAATTCTCTAAAATGACGTTGGAGGTGGCTAATGGTAGAGAAATTATGTGTTGCGTGACAAAACTGTACATTTTAGAGTGGCCTTTTATTGTCCCCAGCACAAGGTGTACCTGTGTAATGATCATGCTGTTTAATCAGCTTCTTGATATGCCACACGTGTCAGGTGGATCGATTGGCAAAGTCGAAATGCTCACTAACAGGGATGTAAATATTGGCCTGTTGGAAACTACAACTCCCTACTACATCACATAGTTCATCACACAATTCAGTACATTGCACAGTTCAGGCTTGATCTAATTTATCTCTACAGAAACTGCATATGGAGTAGTTGAACCGATGTCAGTCATCGAAATGTCCGTTAATTGCGCAACAAATTATTCTACAGTACGCAACAGTTTACTACAGAAGTCTATAGTAAGTACAGTAGTATTCTATAGTAAGTCTTTTATGTTAAATCTAGAATTGGCTTCCTATTTCGCAACAAAGCATCCTTCACTCATGCTGCCAAACATACCCTTGTAAAACTGACCATCCTACCAATCCTCGACTTTGGCGATGTCATTTACAAAATAGCCTCCAATACCCTATTCAACAAATTGGATGCAGTCTATCACCGTGCAATCCGTTTTGTCACCAAAGCCCCATATACTACCCACCATTGCGACCTGTACGCTCTCGTTAGCTGGCCCTCGCTTCATACTCGTCGCCAAACCCACTGGCTCCATGTCATCTACAAGACCCTGCTAGGTAAAGTCCCCCCTTATCTCAGCTCGCTGGTCACCATAGCATCTCCCACCTGTAGCACACGCTCCAGCAGGTATATCTCTCTGGTCACCCCCAAAACCAATTCTTTCTTTGGCCGCCTCTCCTTCCAGTTCTCTGCTGCCAGTGACTGGAACGAACTGCAAAAATCTCTGAAACTGGAATCACTTATCTCCCTCACTAGCTTTAAGCACCAACTGTCAGAGCATCTTTCAGATTACTGCACCTGTACATAGACCACCTATAATTTAGCCCAAACAACTACCTCTTTCCCAACTGTATTTAATTAATTTATTTATTTTGCTCCTTTGCACCCCATTATTTTTATGTCTACTTTGCACATTCTTCCATTGCAAAACTACCATTCCAGTGTTTTACTTGCTATATTGTATTTACTTTGCCACCATGGCCTTTTTTGCCTTTACCTCCCTTCTCACCTCATTTGCTCACATTGTATATAGACTTGTTTATACTGTATTATTGACTGTATGTTTGTTTTACTCCATGTGTAACTCTGTGTCGTTGTATCTGTCGAACTGCTTTGCTTTATCTTGGCCAGGTTGCAATTGTAAATGAGAACTTGTTCTCAACTTGCCTACCTGGTTAAATAAAGGTGAAATAAATAAAAAATAAAAATGTGGGAGGTCACTTAACAAGGCTGTGGGCTGTGGCAGGAGCTGTGTGTGTTTGTGTGTTTTTTGGTATGTGTGTGTTGTTTGCGTTTTTGTGTGTGTGTGTGTGTGGCAGGCAAGAGCTGAGCTGTAGTATATAGACTGTAGGGCTATCAGGGCTGTTTGAAGTCATGAAGAACACATGCAGTTAATACTGAAATCTTCATAGTGACATTAATGTTATATTAGTTGTACTAGAACAGATTGAAGGCCTAGTAATGCAAGTTGCTGGTACAGTAGTTTTAAAAAGAGATATTCAAATGCGGGATCATTTAAACATTGTTATTCAAGACCATTCTCATTAATCAGTTGACCTAGTTCTTACAGTATTGTAGATAAAGAAACATTTGTTTTAACAAATTTGGCTGATCTGTGGAGACATGGTTCAGTACAGATAAGGTGAAGGTTTCTATTGAATAACAACAACAACAAAATCCACTGAAAGAACAATTTCTCAAAGCAATTCCTAAGCACATAAAGTTCTCTGGCCACTCAGGTGCATTCTTCCTGTGCTAACATTAGTGATCATACAGCTGAGCTTCTCTGCTGTCTTGAGGTCAGACGGACTGGTTACCAGGCGATGGGTTGCCGTGGACACCATAAATGACAGGTCGGAGATCAAGGACAATGTAATGTGTGATGGAGGGCGAGGTGTCGCCCGACTTTACACCATCTGACATTTTTATTGGACAGGAGAAATGAAAATATAGATGGCTTTCTGAGAAAACTGAGGGGCAGAGCAGAGCCCTTGCTTATTTTTTTCCGAGATCATTTACCACGCAAGGACGAGGAGATAAAGACAAGGGTATAAAGCATATACCCGGCATATTAAAATATTACCCTACGAGGTCCAGAGTACTACCGGTTTTCAGTTCTACCTGATAACTAATTGCACACTGCTTGTGTCCCAGTTCTAAATCACTCCCTGACTAGAGAGGAAGAATAGAGAAAGGTGGTGGATCTGGCTTTGAAGTCCAGATTTCCATTTAAGGGGTAACACAGTAATGCCAACAGCTGTAGATATCTGTTTTAAAGTTAGCAAACCATGACAACAACAGTCCCATAGAATTATGCCAAATTTGAACCACGATAAACACATCAATACAAACCAATGTATATGGCAGTTATGATGCCATCCCTTTTACAGCAAGAATACTATGACAACCACTGCCCATGGAATCTAGTTGAATTTGATCCACTATGAACACAAATGCAACCAACCAGTATATATGACAGTCACCATATGACACGTTGATAGTAGAAGGATGAGGAGTCACCATGGATCGAATCACTCTGTGGAATCAATGACAGAGAAAGGAAGCCCTGGAGGTTTGAGCTCTGAGTTAAGAGACCTGTGCTGCTGGGGTGTAAATCAATGCTACACAGCTGGCTGCGATAAATCCCCAGAGTTCTGATGGCCACCGGCCCACTTTCCATCCCTCCCTCCCTTACACCACCCCACAGAAACACAAAACAATCTCAACCCCCCTGTCAAAACAGCCAAACGCTATCAGTGACATGGATCACCAGAGCACTGATATGTCAGCTGAGCCTGGGCTTAGTGCCTGAAACCAATAGCTAGATAGCTAGTGAGCCGGACGGACGGTCTTTTGTGGATTGTGACATCTGAAAAGGCTTTGAACAGAATGACTAGTGTCTGGCTCACTGTATGATGTGTTGGAAAAATCTCTTTTTTTTCTGTGGATAGAAGAATGTTTGGCCTCCTGGTCATCCTACTGTTGTAAAGCAGAATAATAATCATGGAGTGGATTTACATTCTGTAGTGATTTTCACTGAAAACATCACTTTTAACACTGTGTGGTGCTTTCGGACCCCATCCACTAACATTAGGTACTGTAGCACCAACCTGGTTGATGCCCAACCACCATTTTTTGCACAAGAGCGCTCAGCACACATTGGCAATTATAATATCAGGGAAAGAGGTTGTGTGTCTGGGTAAGACACCTCCTCCAGAGGGGCAAGCAGTGCTTTCTGAAGCTCAAAGCCTCTGTCTGCAAAGCAACACTGAATCAGAGTGACAAGCCTGAGAGAGCCTGGTAATAGGGGCTCCAGGTCAAGGGACAGGGATGGGCTGAAATATCCTAACACATCTCCTCGTCCCCCATCAGGACCACTGAAGACTAAGATCAAACAGGGACAGACGGCTCCGCTATTCCACATGACTTGACCTGTATTAGCCGGCTGTCTGTTATGTTCACCCATCACCAGGAAGGCACTATTAGTCGACTGAAAAATCCCAATTGTGTAAACCACTGGTCAGTTTGGAGCCTTGATGTTTTAACAAGTGTCAATCATAGTATGTGGGCGTTGGTGTAGAAGTAGGTGGGAATAGTGAATTTGAGGAATGAGAAGGTATTGTGTGGTTTATTCTAAATTGGAATGGTTGGCTGATTGATTGATACATTTTATTTTGATCGTTAAAAAAAAACAATTTCGAACCAAATATTTACACATGGGCTGAAGTAGAAGCAGGTTGTTTTAGAATATGCAGCAGAACTCTTCTCACCATAGGATAGAATGGGGGGGTCGGGAGGGGGAACATAAAACATCCAAGAAAAACAACCCAATGTACTTTCAACATACTACACATGTAAAAACCTTTCAATCATAATTTGATAAATGATCTAAACTAGATTGAAGCCAGTTTACTACGCGCTGCATATGGTGGCCTGGTACTACAGGAAGGGGAAATGGAAGCTACCATGCTGTTTTTGGGTGATATACTGCATTGACATGGCTGATGCATTTTTATGTCCAAAACCAGAGGACTTTTCTGAGCTTCAATTTAGAAAGTGTTTGGTCAGCACCCAGGCCCATAGCTGATACGACAAGTGAGAGCACCTGCTTTAAATATGACTGCTCTGTCATAGAGGCTTCTCCCTGATCAGTCCCGTCATCTGAAGGGTCTGTCTGCATTATGCTCATTCGATTGGAAAAAGGGTTTCACCTCACCAATAAACGTCTGTCGTTGGTTATGGTGGTGTGTGTGTGTGTGTGTGTGTGTGTGTGTGTGTGTGTGTGTGTGTGTGTGTGTGTGTGTGTGTGTGTGTGTGTGTGTGTGTGTGTGTGTGTGTGTGTGTGTGTGTGTGTGTGTGTGTGTGTGTGTGTGTGTGTGTGTGTGTGTGTACAAGAGCGAGAGATTGTCCATTGAGTCATTGGAAGGAGATCAGCACTTGACTTACGTACGTACTGTGGTCTTTGTAAGGATTTCCATGAAATCCATGCACGTTTTACAGCCTACAACCCACCACAATCTGACACACACTGTACACTACACAGAGCTCCTGCTGGAGAAGGACATGTTGTATCCTTAACAAAATGATCTGCTGATTCCTTTGACAGTTGTTTCGTGAAGTTCATTGTGCAACCAGTGCTTCTTCACGCCGTAGATACTAGTTTGTTTCTTGACATCCCGTCGATGCTGAGGTTGTAGGCTGTAAGTCAGGAATATTTTACGGACAAATATTCAATGAAAAACGATGACTCTGATTGCCTTAAGGCTCGTTCAGAATGCAAAAATACAAAATATCAACATACTTATAAAATATGCTTGTGTGGCAGTAGGGTGAAACAGCACTTATTTTGTTCTGCAGTTACTTAGGTGCAACTAGACTACTTATGGAAGTGAGCAGTATGTCTGTGTCCAGCAGAGAAGAAGAACAAAATAAAATCTAGAAGGAAATCAGGTTGACACTGAAGAGTGTGAAGAATGTTCTAGGGGTAAGAAGAATAAAACCTTCTTGTCACCTTTATCCTGCAAAAACCAAAGAAAATAGTGATGGCCTTTAGGAGTAAGAATCAAACCATTTTGTCAGTTTTATTCTGTGGTCTGAAGAGAGATGAGTCTAGCCTGAATAGAGATGTTCTTTCGGAGTAAGACTAATTATTTAGGAGTAAGAAGAATCAAACCATCGTGTCAGTTTGATCTTGTAAATCTAAAGTCTGACAGCTGGAGTCTTGTCTGAAGATTGATGTTCATTAGTATGGCCCAAGATGGCTGCTTGGAGTCAATGTGGAGCCCTCTGGGAGTGTTCAGTGTGCAAGATAAAGCACATGTTGGTCTCTCTCTTTGAAGGCCCAAGGCAGATGTCTATTCTACAGAGAATAATTTAGAATGATGTATGTTCCTGCTATGAGCAAATCCCATTCTGGCTTTGGCTTCAACCTACATCAGTTTCTCAATTGATAGTTGGGTGAAAAATAAGTAGTGTTTGTTTGAATTTAGCTGAATTTCACTTAATTAATTGTTAATGCATATAATCCTTGAATTAAATATTTATGATGTGAATCATTTGGAATAATCTACATCATTGAAGGCATAGGGCTATCATATCACAAGGTTTTCAGAGGACACTCAACGATAGCCCTCTGCTGTGTTTGTTTACCTGAGTGGTGTGTCTGAGGTTAATTGTTTGAAGCTTATTGGTGTTTTAAACACTGATGAGGAATGGAGATGGTTGCTTAGTGTGTCTGGGAGAGTAACACTCTCGGGTAGTGCTGAATTTTTGGAGAGTTAACGTTGAGAGACTTAATGGTTGATCCTTCTTTTGAAAGTCACGTCAGAGTGCTCTCTTGTGTGTGTGTGTGTGTGTGTGTGTGTGTGTGTGTGTGTGTGTGTGTGTGTGTGTGTGTGTGTGTGTGTGTGTGTGTGTGTGTGTGTGTGTGTGTGTGTGTGTGTGTGTGTGTGTGTGTGTGTGTGTGTGTGTGTGTGTGTGTGTGTGTGTGTGTGTCAGAGTCTCAGCTGGGTGAATTCTGGGATTGACTGATTGTTTACCACAAAATAACAAGGAAATAGATCCCTTTCTTGTCCTCCCTTTCTCTCTCGCTCCCTCTCTCTCACCTCCCCCTCATACTCTCTACTCTCATTTTCTCTCACTCCATCCTCTCCCTTGCACTCTCTCTTCATTTCTCATGGACACTGAACAGTATTGTAACTACCCTGAAAAGAAATGGGCTCAGCTCATCCTAGGTCCAACACACAACAGAAATGAATTACCAGAAGCCTGAACAGAAAATCCATACACAAAGAAAGCTGGCCTTGGTCAGTGTAGCACATCCTTATTGAATACCATGGTCCATTCAACTCCTTTTCTATGTCAGCATAAGACCCCAGCAAACATGTCCACATTAACAGGATGTGGGCCCAATGCGGGCTAAAATATTGGCCTCATGTAGGCTGCCAACCTTGGGCCAATGCGCCTTTGCTCATTGGCTCCACGTTGGCCCCCAAGGCATTTGCCTAGTGTGGCCCAGTGCGGGCAGCCCATTATCTGGTGAAGGCAGCCCTCACTTTGCCTGAAATAAGCCTTTCCCAGCAAACATGCCCACATTGGCACATGGTAGGCCAAATGTGGGCAAACATTTTGACCCCATGTCGGGCCACATTGGGCCGATGCGCATTTTCTATTTAATAGAAATGTATTTCATTATTATTTATTTATTACAAATTAATTTAATGGATAGATTGCATAATTTTCAAGCCTTAAAGGTATTGGGGGGACGTGATACATTGTATCAGAAAGACAACCAATTTGGGCATCACAAAACAGAACACTTAAACTGGAATGATATACTGAGCAACACACTGTGTGCATACCACACCCCTAAAATATTCTAATGAGCCCCTGCTTGGTGTGGGCTTGGTAATGGCTAGCCCATGCCTACCTTGCCCACTGAAAATCCACATGGGACCATGTTTGCTCAGACAGAACATCGTTTTTGAGATTTGTGCTTTAGTAAAGCACTAAAATATTCAACTGTGTTGAGATACAGTACTATATAAAACATCTGCCTAGCAATAAATCAATACCAACAAGCAAAGCGTCAGTATATAGACAAAGTAGAGTCGCAATTCAATGGCTCAACACGAGACAAATGTGGCAGAGTCTACAGTCAATCACAGATTACAAAAACATCACGGACATCAACGTCTTTCTCCCAGACAAATTAAACAACTTTCCTCGCTTTGAGGACAATACAGTGCCACTGACACGGCCCACTACCAAAGCCTGTGGACTCTCCTTCACGGTGGCCATCGTGAGTAAAACATTTAAACTTGTTAACTCTCCAAGGCTGCCGGCCATAATGGCAATCCCTAGACACGTCCTCAGAAAATACGCAGACCGGCTGGCTGGTGTGTTTAAGGACATATTCAAACAATCCCTATCTCAGTCTGCTGTGCCAACATGCTTCAAGATGTTCCTATTGTTCCTGTTCCCAAGAAAGCTAAGGTAACTGAACTAAATGACTATCGCCTCGTAGCACTCACTTCAGTCATCATGAAATGCTTTGAGAGACTAGTCAAGGATCATATTTTCACGACTTCCGCCGAAGTCGGCCCCTCTCCTCTTACAACCTGGTCCATATCCGGGAGAGGGACGAGTGGAAGACGGCATTTAGTACCACCTCAGGGCACTATGAGTACCTCGTCATGCCGTACGGATTGATGAATGCTCCATCGGTCTTCCAGGCCTTTGTAGACGAGATTCTCCGGAACCTGCACGGACAGGGTGTAGTGATGTATGTCGACGACATTATGATATACTCCGCTACATGCGCAAAGCATGTGTCCCTGGTGCGCAAGGTTCTTGGTTGACTGTTGGAGCATGACCTGTACGTCAAGGCTGAGAAATGCCTGTTTTCTCAACAGTCCGTCTCTTTCCTTGGGTACCGCATTTCCATTACAGGGGTGGAGATGGAGAGTGACCGCATTTCAGCCGTGCGTAATTGGTCGACTCCCACCACGGAAAAGGAAGTTTCTAGGGTTTGCCAACTACTACCCGAGGTTTATCCAGAGTTTTAGTCAGGTATCGGCTTCCATTACCTCACTGCTGAAGGGAGGACCGGTGCGACTGCAGTGGTCGGCTGAGGCGGACAGGGCATTTGGTCACCTGAAGGCTCTGTTTGCCTCGGCTCCCGTGCTGGCTCATCCAGATCCCTCTTTGGCGTTCATAGTGGAGGTGGACGCGTCCGTGGCAGGTATAGGAGCCGTGCTCTCTCAGCGCTCAGGTACGCCACCAAAGCTCCACCCCTGTACCTTCTTCTCGAAGAAGCTCAGCCCGGCGGAGCAAAACTATGACGTAGGGGACCGGGAGCTGTTGGCTGTCGTCAAGGCCTTGAAATCGTGGAGACATTGGCTTGAGGGGGCTAAACACCCTTATCTCATCTGGACTGACCACCGCAATCTGGAATAAAACCAGGCGGCGAGGAGACTGTACCCTCACCAGGCAAGGTGGGCCATGTTCTTTACCGGTTTCGTCTTCACCCTGTCCTACAAACCAGGTTCCAAGAACACTAAGGCAGACGCACTGTCCCGGATGTATGACACAGAGTAGCGGCCCATGGATTCCACTCCCATACTGCTGGCCTTTTGTCTGGTGGCACCGATGGTGTGGGAGCTGGATGTGGACTTCGATATGTACAGAGCCCACTCTCCCTCAATGTCCAGCTGGGCGTCTGTACGTTCCGTCTGCTGTCCGTGACTGTTTGATCTATTGGGTCCATACATCACCCTCCTCTGGTCATCCGGGCATTGGTCAGTCAGTGCGCTGTTTTAGTGGGAAGTACTGGTGGTCCACTTCAGCTAAGGACGTGAGGGTTTATGTCTCCTCCTGCTCGGTGTGCGCCCAGTGAAGGCCCCTAGGCATTTGCCCAGAGGGAAGTTACAAAACTTACCCGTTCCACAACGGCCGTGGTCACACCTGTCGGTGGATTTCCTAACGGATCTTCCTCCATCACAGGGTAACACCACAATCCTGTTCGTTGTGGATTGGTTTTCTAAGTCCTGTCGTCCCCTCCCTTTGCCCGGTCTCCCGACGGCCCTACAGAATGCGGAGGCCCTGTTTACACACGTCTTCTGGCACTATGGGGTGCCTGAGGACATAGTATCTGATCGAGGTCCCCAGTTCACGTCAAGGGTCTGGAGGGTGTTCATGGAACATCTGGGGGTCTCGGTCAGCCATACCTCAGGTTTTAACCCCGAGAGTAACAGGCAGGTGGAGAGAGTGAACCAGGATGTTGGTAGGTTTCTGCGGTTCTATTGCCAGGACCGGCTGCGGGAGTGGGCGGCGTTCGTGTCCTGAGCAGAGATGGCCCAGAACTCCTCCACTAACCTCTCCCCCTTCCAGTGCGTACTGGGGTACCAGCTGGTCCCGGCGCCTTGGCATCTGAGCCAGATCGAGGCTCCTGCGGTTTAGGCACGCTGAGGAGACCTGGGACGCCGCTCATGTGCACCTTCAGCGGGCTTTGAGGCGCCAGAAAGCCGGTGCAAATCGCCACTGCAGTGAGGCCACGGTGTTCGCACCAGGGTACCGGGTCTGGCTCTCGACCCAAAACCTGACCCTCCGCCTGCCCTGCTGGAAGCTGGGCCCTTGGTTTGTGGGGCCATTCAAAGCCCTGAAGAGACTGAACAAGGTATGTTACAGGTTACAGCTACCCCCCCGTATTTACCCCTCGTTCCATGTGTCTCTCCTCAGGCCGGTGGTCTGAGGAGTCTGGTGGTTCCTCCACCCCCTTTGGACATCGAGGGGGCCCCGATGTGTGCTGGATTCGAGGCATAAGGCGAGGGGCCATTAGTACCTTGTGGAGTGGGAGGGGTACGGTCTGGAGGAGATATGCTGGGTGCCAGTGGAGGTTGTATTGGACGCCTCGATGCTGCAGGAGTTCCACCGTCTCCATCCGAATCGCCCTGTGCCTTATCTTCCGGATCGTCCCCGAGGTTGGTGACGGTCATGTGGCTCAAGGGGGGGGGGGGGGGGGGGTACTGTCACGACATCCTCCAAAGTCGGTCCCTCTCCTTGTTCGGGCGGCATTCGGCGGTCGACGTCACCGGCTTCCTAGCAATCGCCGATCCGCTTTTCATTTTCCATTTGTTTTGTCTTTGTTTTCTACACACCTTGTTTCTATTCCCCAATTACATGTTCATTATTTAACCCTCTGTTTCCCCCATGTTGGTGCGTATGTTTGTTTGTTATGTTCAGGTTATATATTTATGGATGGTATTGTTTGCCGGGTTCGTTTTTATGGCCGTTATTTACAAGTGACCGGTATTTTCACGCACCTTTAGTATTTGCTTTATACTGGTGCAGTTCGTCGAATAAACTACCTTGTACACTCATCTCTGCTCTCCTGCTCCTGATTCCATGCACCAGTTACCCACAGCCTGACACATATCACCTCCACCCTACTTGATCCCCTAGACCTACTCTAATTTGCTTACCTCCCCAATAGGTCCACAGATGACGCAATAGCCATCGCACTGCAGACTGCCCTATCCCATCTGGACAAGTGGAATACCTATGTTCATTGACTACAGCTCAGCATTCAACACCACAGTACCCTCCAAACTCATCATTAAGCTCGAGACCCTGGGTCTCAACCCTGCCCTCTCTAACTGGGTCCTGGACTTTCTGACGGACCGCCCCCAGGTGGTGAGGGTAGGAAACAACATCTCCACCCCGCTGATCCTCAACACTAGGGTCCCACAAGGGTGCGTTCTCAGTCCTCTCTTGTACTCCCTGTTCACCCATGACTGCATGGCCATGCACACATCCAACTCAATCATCAAGTTAGCAGACAACACTACAGTGGTAGGCTTGATTACCAACAACGACAAGACGGCCTACAGGGAGGAGGTGAGGGCCCTTGGAGTGTGGTGTCAGTAAAATAATGTCTCACTCAACGTCAACAAAACAAAGGAGATGATCGTGGACATCAGGAAACAGCAGAGGTAGCATCACCCCATCCACATCGATGGGACAGTAGTGGAGAATGTGGAACGTTTTAAGTTCCTCTGCGGACACATAACGGACAAACTGAAATGGTCCACCCACACAGACAGCGTGGTGAAGAAGGCGCAACACCTTTGGAGGCTGAAGAAATTTGGCTTGTCATCTAAAACATTCACAAGCTTTTACAGATGCACAATCGAAAGTACAGGTGCATCAAAGCTGAGACTGAGACTGAAAAACAGCTTCTATCTCAAGGCCATCAGACTGTTAAAAAGCCATCACTAACAGAGTGGCTGCTGCCAACATACAGACTCAAATCTCTTGTCACTTTAATACATTTAATAAATGGATTTAATAAAGGTATCACTAGTCACTTTAAATAACACCACTTTAATAATGTCTACATATCCTACATTACTCATCTCATACGTATATGCTGTATTCTATACCATCTACTGCATATTGCCTATGCCACACGGCCATGGCTCATCCATATATTTATATGTACATATTCTTATTCATCCCTTTACATTTATGTGTATAAGGTTGTTGTTGTGAATTTGTTAGATTACTTGTTAGATTTTACTCCACTGTTGGAACTAGAAGCACAAGCATTTCGTTACACTCGCATTAACATCTGCTACCCATCTGTATGTGACCAATACAATGGAATCATGTAATAACTAAAAAAGTGTTCAACAAATCAAAATACATTTTATCCTTGAGATTCTTCAAAATAGCCCACCCTTTGTCTTGATGACAGCTTTGCATACTCTTGGCATGCTCTCAACCAGCTTCACCTGGAATGCTTTTCCAACAGTCTTGAAGGAGTTCCCACATATGCTGAGCACTTGTTGGCTGTTTTTCCTTCACTCTGCGGTGCAACTCATCCGCAGCAATTCAACCATGGCCTGATTCAAGCAGTCTCATCTGAACAGTTGATGTTGAGATGTATATGAGATGTATCTGTTACTTGAACTCTGTATTTATGTGGGCTGTAATTTCTGAGGTTGGTATCTCTAATGAACTTATTCTCTGCAGCAGAGGTAACTCTGGGTCTTCTTTTCCTGTGGCAGTCTTCATGAGAGCCAGTTTCATCATAGCCCTTGATGTTGAAGAAACATTCAAAGTTCTTGACATTTTCTGGATTGACTGACCTTAATGTGTTAAAGTAATGACGAACTGTCATTTCTCTTTGTTTATTTGAGCTGTTATTGCCATAATATGGACTTGGTCTTTTACCATATAGGGCTTGTGTCACAACACAACTGATTGGCTCAAACGCATTAAGAAGGAAAGAAATTCCCCAAATGAAGTTTTAACAAGGCACACCTGTTAATTGAAATGCATTCCAGGTGACTACCTCATGAAGCTGGTTGAGAGAATGCCAAGACTGTGTAAAGCTATCATCAAGGCAAAGGGTGGATACTTTGAAAAATCTATATATTTTTTGGTTTACTACATGATTCCATACGTGTTATTTCATAGTTTTGATGTCTTCACTATTATTATAATAGTAAAAATAAAGAAAAACCCTTGAATGAGTAGGTGAGCCTAAACTTTTGATTGGTACTGAATATAACTAACTGAAAGCCACACCCACAATAAGCTACGGATATGACTGCATTGAGGCATATGTCACGATACTTCTATGGCTATATGCACCATGCCATTGCTTATTTAATTTGTTGAATTAGAATACAAGACAGTTCATTAACCAGTGCCTTTATTACAGTAAACACACCTATGTTCTTTAGCTTTAATGAGCTTTTAAAATGCAACATCTTCTTTCAGCCTCATGGCGACATGTGTAGAACAGCATGAGATGTGCTATGAAACTGCACATTTTCCTCTCTGCCCCATGGCAAAATGTGTAGAATTGCAGAACATTTGCTTTAAAACAGCAACATTTTCTCTCAGCCTCATGGCACTACTCATGTACTCATGGCAGAACAAAACAGTACGGAAATATATGCACTCACTACTGTAAGTCTCTCTGGATAAGAGTGTCTGCCCAAATTAGTAAAATGTACATGTACAATGTGTAGAATAGCATGAAATCAGCTATACAAATGCAAATGCTTCTCTTTGCCCTATGGCAAAATGTGTACAATTACTGGAAGTTAGCTCCTTCCCTTTTGTTGGGGGCCCACCCACATTTCTGCAGGCCCACTCACCAACGAATTTCTGCTTACGACACTGAGACACACACACACACACACACACACACACACACACACACACACACACACACACACACACACACACACACACACACACACACACACACACACACACACACACACACACACACACACACACACACACACACACACACACACACACACACACACACACACACACACACACACCAGCATCTGTTCTACGACTTGTAAGTAGGAGACTAGGCTTACGCCGCCAGAATCCCCAGTGCGGCTCCTGACTCCGAGCTTCTAGCTGCAGATAAGAGGGGCGGGGTTCTGATATGTTATGGCAGGATAATGTGAGTAGATGGAGTGATTCAGTGAGCGTGACTCTGTCTGCCTCAGGGGTTCACTTCTTCATTACTTCTTCCTGTTCCCTGTCCCCAGCCCGCTCACAAACACATACGCACGGCCACACACACACACACACACACACACACACACACACACACACACACACACACACACACACACACACACACACACACACACACACACACACACACACACACACACACACACACACACACACACACACACACACACACACACACACACACACACACACACACACACACACACACTTCACTTATTCATTACATCCTTGTTCACAGCCTGGGCCTGCCCTCAGAGGGACTGTTCACTGAGGAAACTGTCATAACTACCAACCTGCTCCTCCTTTCCCACTGCACCTCATTACAAAGCAGACGCCCCAAGCACTACTTATCTGGGATCAGCTCACCTGAGCGCCAGCCCACATCCCCATGCAAACCCAGGCGCTGCCTGTTATTAAAACTGATCCCAGGTTAGTGCTTTGGGATATAGGTTGTGTGTGTGTGTGTGCAACCTCAGGGTATGATTCGCTGCCAGTGTAAGTGTGCTTATAAGGCTTTGTTGGAGTTAACGATTCCAATACGCAGATACGTTTTTGTATTTCCTACTGTACACAGCAACAAAGTACTAGGTTAGCACTGCTGCTGCTTTGCGTCTCTGTCCATCGATCTACCCTCATTCGTCATTAATATCTATTTACTCTCATCCCAGCCATAAGTCAATGAAAATAATAGTTTATTTTGACTTTTATACTTTTGACCATTGTCTCCTAAAGCTTGAAAACGTTTTAATTATTTTTATATACATGTAATGACGTTGAATCAATATGGAAAACTGATTGGATTTGCAAAAAGTTGTCAACGTGAGGGAATTTTGTATTTTTTTCCACCCAACTTTTAACCTTAATCTAATGACATGGTGAAATGTTTTGTTGATTTCACATTGAATTCTCGCTCTTGGACAGCTAAACCAAATGTAAATCAAAACTAGACGTTGAACTGACGTCTGTGCTTAGTGGGTGGGTACCTGATGTCTGCACCACGCTGTCTTTGGTAAACAAAACCCTGTGTGTGTGTGTGTGTGTGTGTCTCAGTAGTTAAATCATGAACAAACAGAAAGGTGTCAATTAACGACTGCAGATGTGAGAGATTGTAGGCCTCGTTTACATCTTTTTTGTAGCAAAGGTGTTAATGTGACTAGTAGCGCTTCCTGAGGATATTTGTGCATCAGAACTAAAGTCATTACAAACCAGCTTTTGTCCTCTCTGTGTGCGTCTGACATCAAATGCAGCTGAAAAACATTGAACACTGGGAATGGGAATGCATTTACTTTGACTGGCTTGTTGACAGAAAGGAAATGAAACCCTGGCAACAACTGAATTAATCATCATGCACGGCTTTAGAACTTAGACAATCATGTCAGGTATAATAACATGACTGGTTGAAGAATTATGAGTGGAAAACAAACTAGAAATGAATAACTAGAAAAGTAATTGCCACCACTGATTATTCAAAATAAATTAAATGCACTAACACACATTTCTTAAAAAGCTATACCTTATAGTGTTGCTTAGGCATTTCTTCACACTGAATTCTCCTTGTCCACGTGTCCCACTATTCTCAAGGTTCAACAACCTACAGAAGATTTGATAGAGTCTATCTGTACTCAAGTGGTGTAACCACACTCATGGTTAAATAATGCTGAGAAGGTCTGATACGGTCTGTTCGTGCTTCACACACTCTTCCCATGGTTAAACACCCTGGAGACGATTCAATATGCTTCACACCATATAATCTTTATAAAACGTTCAGAAGATCCGATAGAGCGTTTCCACGCTTCTTACCCCTCTGACGGTTAAATAACACTCCAAAGATTCCATATCAAGTTTTTTTATGTATTTATTTTTGGATGAATTCCAATTAGCTACAATTAGCCCCTTCGCTCTGCACGCCTCTCTAGCCCCGGTCTGTTTCTGCTGAGGTTAGCTCTCAGTGTCTCGGGAGAGCTTGCGGTTTCTGCTCACAGCAAACTGGTGTGCCCTCAGAAGCATATTTCCCATTTTCTGCTTCACTGAACTGGTAGTCCCCAATAATCCACACACCATCATTTAGTCAGCCAGACAGACCTGTTTTTATTTTCTCTCTTATGCACCAACCACAGAGTCTAGTCGGCTGCCAGGGTGAGGTTTGACTCCCTCCTTCCTTAAGTCTAGTTGGGATGAATTAATGGGTGTGTTGTTTGTGCAGGCACCTCACGGGGTAAGCTTTCCTTCTCTGAAGAGGAGCAGGGAACTGTTATTTTATGCTTTCGACTCACTGCCTCAAGGAAAGTGTTTATTACAAAATTTTAAAGGGTCTGTTTCAAAGGAACAACTTCTGTGATGCTTCTCTCTGTTTGTTTGTTTTCTCTTTTATTCTTATTTTTTTAAGTATGATAGTGTAGCTTTGAGTGCCCTGACGTATGTACGTATACCTCCACTAACAGCCCTGCAGACTGGCACTGGACGCTGAGTTTTCAATTGTGTGCCTGCGTGTGTGTGTGTGTGTGCCTTTAAGTCATCTCTCTGGTGATTCATCCCACCAACCAGCAGGTCTGGACAGGAGACCGCTGTACTTTTATATTCAGTGGAAACCGAGGGTGAGGCGAGAGAGAGAGAGAGAGAGAGAGAGAGAGAGAGAGAGAGAGAGAGAGAGAGAGAGAGAGAGAGAGAGAAGAGAGAGAGAGAGAGAGAGAGAGAGAGAGAGAGTGGCTATTACTGGCTATGACGCTGGGACTGGTGCTGAGTCTTTGAGCACCACTCTTATAGCTGAAAATTGCCAAAAGACAAGGGAGGGAGGCTAGTCCACACCTCGAATGAGAAAATGGCCAGAGCTGGAACAGAGCAACGGAAACTTTAAACACATTTACAGCAGTATTTCAGTCTCTTGGCAAACGTTAGATCACAAAACCTTGTAAGCTTGCTATCTGAACTATGTCATGATGATGTGATTGATTTGCTATAAAGTCGAATGATTGATGATGAAAACAAATTATTTTTAAAAATCTTAAAATCCATAGCGAAGGGCATAGGTGGCTATAAGGATGCTATGCTAGTATAGCATGTTGCGGATGTGAGTAAAACCTGCCTGTTTGCCCAGCTCCAAGAACAAAGGCAGTAAGGGCTTATGATGATAGACATAAATACTGAGTCCTGGTAACTAACCTCCTCCTATTTCCCCTGTGCCAACTCTGGCAGGAACTTTGATCTTTCCCATTCATCCACTCGGCTTTTCCACTACCTCGGATAAGTCAAGACTGATAACACATACAACGATGAGTTTCGGGGAGTTTTAGGGAGAGTCTTTTGCAGACACAAACACGCACGCAGACACAGAGACACACATACACACCCACAGATACACATGCAGACATATGCACACGCACATATACACATACACACTGCTTTCTCATACACTACATGGCCAAACGTATGTGGACACCCATTCAAATGAGTGGATTCAGCTATTTCAGCCACACCCGTTGCTGGCATGTGTATAAAAATGAAGCACACAGCCATGCAATCTCCATAGACAAACGTTGGCAGTCGAATGGCCCATACTGAAGTGCTTGGTGACTTTCAACCGTCATAGCATGCCACCTTTCCAACTGGTCAGTTCATCCAATTTCTGCCCTGCTAGAGATGCCCCGGTGATCTGTAAGTGCTGTTATTGTGAAGTGGAAACATCTAGGAGTAATAACAGCTCAGCCGCGAAGTGGTAGGCCACACAAGCTCACAGAACGGGACCGTCGGGTGCTGAAGAGCATAGCACGTAAAAATTGTCTGTCCTTGTCACATCGGCTTAAATGATTTGGGAGACAGACGCAGGAATGGGTGATCGTTTTTTTTATTGTACCCAAATTACATCGTGCCGTGTAAAGGCACAGGGACGAAGTACAACCAAACATGAAACAAAAACACAGGGTTTAATCCCACACAAAAGAGCGAGGAGTACCTTGAATAAATAACACACACGCACAATGATTAAAACACGGGATGAGACCCGTAATCATCTGCGCAATCCACAAGGGCACGAAAGCCCAAAACACACAGCACAGTTACTCACACACAACAACACAACCGACCTAGTAATAATAATCGACAGTCCAATGAAAACCAAAGGGCACATAAACTCAGCAAAAAAAGAAACGTCCCCTTTTCAGGACCCTGTCTTTCAAAGATAATTCATAAAAATCCAAATAACTTCACAGCTCTTCATTGTAAAGGCTTTAAACACTGCGCTTGTTCAATGAACCATAAACAATTAATGAACATGCTCATGTAGAACGGTCGTTGAGACACTAATAGCTTACAGACGGTAGGCAATTAAGGTCACAGTTATGAAAACTTAGGACACTAAAGGGGCCTTTCTACTGACTCTGAAAAACACTAAAAGAAAGATCCCCAGGGTACCTGCTCACCTGTGTGAACGTGCAGCTGCAAGGAGACATGAGGACTGCAGATGTGGCCAGGGCAATAAATTCCAATGTCCGTATTGTGAGAAGACAGCGCTACCGGTAGACAGGATGGACAGCTGATCGTCCTCACAGTGGCAGACAATGTGTAACAACACCCGCACAGGATCGGTACATCCGAACATCACACCTGCGGGACAGGTACAGGATGGCAAAAACAATTGCCCAAGTTACACCAGGAATGCACAATCCCTCCATCAGTGCTCAGACTGTCTGCAATAGGCTGAGAGAGGCTGGACTGAGGGCTTGTAGACCTGTAGTAAGGCAGGTCCTCACCAAACATCACTAGCAACAATGGCGCCTATGGGCACAAACCCACCATCGCTGGACCAGACAGGACTGGCAAAAAGTGCTCTTCACCGACGAGTTGCGGTTTTGTCCCACCAGGGGTGGTGGTCGGATTCGCTTTTATCGTGAAAGGAATGAGCGTTACACCGAGACCTGTACTCTGGAGTGGGATCGATTTGGAGGGGATGGTACGTCATGGTCTGGGGCGGTGTGTCACAGCATCATCAGACTCAGCCTGTTGTCATTGCAGGCAAGATATCCTCCTCCCTCATGTGGTACCCTTCCTGCAGGCTCATCCTGAAATGACCCTCCAGCATGACAATGCCACCAGCCATACTTCTCGTTCTGTGCGTGATTTCCAGCAAGACAGGAATGTCAGTGTTCTGCTATGGCCAGCAAAGAGCCTGGATCTCAATCCCATTGAGCACTTCTGGGGTCTGTTGGATTGGAGGGTTAGGGCTAGGTCCATTCCTCCCAGAAATGGCAGGGTGCCTTGGTGGAAGAGTGGAGTAACATCTCACAGCAAGAACTGGCACATATGGTGTAGTCCATGAGGGGGAGATGCACTGCAGTACTTAATGCAGCTGGTGGCCACACCAGCTCCTGACTTTTACTTTTGATTTTGACCCCCCCCACCTTTGTTCAGGGACACATTATTCAATTTCTGTTAGTCACATGTCTGTGGAACTTGTTCAGTTTATGTCTCAATTTTTGAACATTTTTATGTTCATACAAATATTTACACATGTTAAGTTTGCTGAAAATAAATGCAGTTGACAGACAGTTTATATACAAATACATATCAGTGGGAATAGGGGACAGGTGTGTGTAATGAAGGTTCTGGAGACAGTCCTTGGTTGCAACACTCAGTATCAAGTTACAAACTGCCTCTGGAGGCAACGTCAGCTCAAGAGCTGTTCGTTGAGAACTTCATGAAATGTATTTCCATGGTCGAAAAGCCACACACAAGCCTAAGATCACCAACTGCGTTCAACATGCTCAATGCCAAGCCTCGGCTGGAGTGGTGTAAAGCTCGCCGCAATTGGCCTCTGGAGCAGTGGAACGCGTTCTCTAGAGTGATGAATCACGGGTTCACCATCTTGCAGTCCGATGGATGAATCTGAGAACGCTACCTGCCAAAATGCATAGTGGAGATGGAATAATGGCCTAGGGCAGTTTTTCATGGTGTAGGCTACGTCCCTTAGAAAAGGGGGGGACAGACTCCATATTAATGCACATGATTTTGGAATGAGATGTTCGACGAGCAGGTGTCCATAATATTTTGGTCATGTGGTGTATTACCTAGACGACATCTCCTCATGAACACTAGTTTACCCTCAAAACAGGCAGAATTAATTAAATCTGTACATAGTGTTGGCGTGTTTCGGTTAGAATGAGTTGTTCGACGAGCAGCTCTCCACATACTTTTGTAGTGAATGTCCATGTTGTCACATTGTTAACACGAACAAGCTGCCTTCTCACTGATCCCGAGGCAGAGAATACTCATTCCTAGTAAAAGAAGGGTACGGCAACCGCTAGCATACACCTATCCTCAGTTTGTAGCAACACCCTATAAAAGTTTGAACACAGAGCAGCACCAAGTCAGATGTTTTGGTGGACATGTGTGGGAGGTATTGTCCTGGAGCAGTATGTAGAGGCCTGTCTTTGTTGTTTTGGTTGGCAACATCTATACTCCCTTTTCTCCCATTTACCACGTACACACACACACACACACACACACACACACACACACACACACACACACACACACACACACACACACACACACACACACACACACACACACACACACACACACACACACACACACACACACACACACACACACACACACACACACACACACACACACACACACACACACACACACACACACACACACACACACACACACACACGCGGTCACACATGCAAGCAACACACATCCTGAAAACACACACACATACTGAAAACCAGACTATCACTACCTCACTCCCACAACTGTGGAGGCTTTGAAAGCAACACAGGCCGACAACTGTTCACACACAGCTGTACATCACCGCTAAGAGCAAGCAATTGGAGAAGGGGGAGGGGGTGTGATATTGATGGAACATCACCCATCACCCCTCCCGGTCCTTTTAATATCCTGTCATGTCTGTTGTCGAGATAGCAAGCTACAACCACAAGAGAGAACCAGTACAAGCACATACCCGACAGAACACTCTCCTCTTACCACAGCTGTTCAGACCGCCAGGCAGCACAACACTATCTGAGGAGACAGTGCATCAAGAAGCAGGTTGCTTCTACAGCTACACAGTCTGAGTCTGTGACAAGATCTAAATGTGAAAATGTCAGAGATAGGTGATAGGAGATAACGTCTCTCGCTTGCCTGGATGAGAGAGAGAGAGAAGAGGGGGAGCAAAGCCCCCCAAAATAAATGCTCGCCTCTCAAGAGCTGGAATTAATGTCGGTGTGAATCTCCATCAGCCACTGTTTGTTAGGTCACCCGTTTTTTCCACCTCCTTTCCTCCTAATCCTTCCAGAGATGGATGTTTCTGGTCACATGCAATGCAAAGTTCAAGAGACCACTTTTTTCTCTGCCTGAGAGAGAACATTTTACATTTAGTCATTTAGCAGTGCAATTTTCTCAGCTGCCATTTTTCCAGCCTCTCAGGTGTCATAATTGACCCTCCAATAATTAACCCTCCTGATCTTTTGGGTTGAAATGACAGTTTTGCTCTTAAATATCCTTAAATGTAGGAAAGCCTTCATTCTTTGCTCTTATTCTTCAAATCACATGTACAGCTCATCCCAAGGCTATCCTCAGGTGTAGAAAGCCTTTGTTTTAAATCCTAGAGATTCGTCAAGGTTTCGCCTTCAATAATGTACTTTTGTTTTTATTAATTTATCTAAACAAAGCAAATGTATAACTAACTGAATGAATCTGAGAATCAGAGATGCTTGGAATGAATACCTTTTTATCCATGTGTAAATTCTTAGAAAACAAAAGTTATATCTAGAACATAAAATAGTTATTCAACTGTTCCCATAGGATAACCCTTTTAGAGAACCTTTGTTAGTTCCAGGTAGAACCGTTTTGCGCCAGAGAAGAAGGAAGTTTTACTTGTTCCCAACCGAGTGTTTTTTTGTTTTTGTTTATTTATTTATTTTGTACATAATGTTCCTGATACCATCTCTTATTACCCCAATATAACTTCTGGACATCAGGACTACGATTACTCACCACAGATTGGCAGAGTCCTTTTTTTCCTTTAACGAGTCTGACGAGCCCGACGCGAACGATATATTGCTTTCTCTGGAACAGGCCCAGATCCCCGTGATTTGCGTGAAGAAGAGGCAGAGAAAAAGGGGCCAAAGGGGGGGCTGCATTCTGAGAACTCGTAGGCGATCGAATACACCCACCACTTCCTTCCATTCTGCTAGCAAATGTGCAATCTTTGGAGAATAAAATCAATGAACTATGCCCAAGATTAAACTACTAACAGGACATTCAAAACGGTAATATGTTATGCTTCATGGAGTCGTGGCTGAACAACGACATTATCAACATACAGCTGGCTAGATATACACTGTACGGGCAGGATAGATCAGTGGCGTCTGGTAAGACAAGGGGCGGCGGACTATGTATTTTTGTAAATAACAGATGGTGCACTATATCTATGGAGGTCTCAAGCTATCCCCGGTGTATTTATCCCTGTGTTTCCTGTCTCTCTGTACCAGTTTGTCATGTTTTGCAAAGTCAACCAGCGTTTTTTCTAGCTCCTATTTTTCCCAGTGTCTGTTTTTTTCTAGCCCTCCTGGTTTTGACCCTTGCCTGTCCTGACACCGAACCTGCCTGCCTGACCACTCTGCCAGTTCTGACCTCGAGCCTGCCTATCCCCTTGTACTGTTTGGACTCGGACCTGATCACTGAACCCCTACCTGTCCTGACCTCGAGCCTGCCTTTCGCCTGGTACTGTTGGGACTCTGACCTGGTTTATGAACTCTCGCCTGTCCTCGACCTGTCTTTTGCCTACCCCTTTTGATATAATAAATATCGTAGCTCAACCATCTGCCTCATGTGTCTGCATTTGGGTCTCGCCTTGTGCCCGTATACCAAGAGAGTTTTCATCAGTATTATTCGTAGCTGTTTACATACCACCACTGTCAGAGGCTGGCACTAAGACAGCACTGAATGAGCTGTATATCCCCATAAGCAAACAAGAAAGCGCTCACCAAGAGGCGGCGTTACTAGTAGCCGGGGACTTTAATCAAGGGAAACCTAAATCAGTTTTACCAAATTTCTATCAGCATGTTAATTAGGGATAGGCGTCTGGCTGCGGAACACCAGCCGACAACATCTGTTGAAATTGGAGGCCGCGCAATTCAACTAAATAATCGTAATATCAAACATTCATGAGCATACAAGTATCTTATATCATTTAAAAGCTTACATTTTTGTTAATATAACTGCATTGTACGATTTCAAAAAGGCTTTACGGCGTAAGCATGCCATGCGATTGTCTGAGGACAGCGCCCTACATATTTTTCAACCAGCACATGCTTCATAAAATCACAAACAGCGTTCAACACCATACTGCCCTCAAAGCTCATCAATAAGCTAAGGACCCTGGGACTAAACACCTCCCTCTGCAACTGGATCCTGAACTTCCTGACGGCCCGCCCCCAGGTGGCAAGGGTAGGTAACAACACATCCGCCATTCTGATACTCAACACAGGGACCCCTCAGGGGTGCGTGCTCAGTCCCCTCCTGTCCTCCCTGTTGACTCATGACTGTACGGCCAGGTACGACTCCAACACCATCAATACGTTCCGATGACACAACAGTGGTAGGTCTGATCACCAACAACGATGAGACAGCCTATAGGGAGGAGGTCAGAGACCTGGCCGTGTGGTGCCAGAACCACAACCTCAACGTGATCAAGACAAAGGAGATGATTGTGGATTGCAGGAAAAAGAGGACTGAGCACACCCCCATTCTCATCGACGGGGCTGCAGTGGAGCAGGTTGAGAGCTTCAAGTTCCTTGGTGTCCACATCACCAACAAACTAACATGGTCCAAGCACACCAAGACAGTCGTGAAGAGGGCACGACAAAACCTATTCCTCAGGAGACTGAAAAGATTTGGCACGGGTCCTCACATCCTCAAAAGGTTCTACAGCTGCACCATCCAGAGCAGTTTGGTTGATTCACTTCCTGGTATGGCAACTGCTCGGCCTCCGACTGCAAGGCACTACAGAGGGTAGTGTGAAAGGCCCAGTACATCACTGGGACCAAGCTTCCTGCTATCCAGGACCTCTATACCAGGCAGTGTCTGACGAAGGCCCTAAAAATTGTCAAAGATTCCAACCACCCTAGTCATAGACTGTTCTCTCTGCTACCATACAGCAAGCGGTGCCGGAGTGCCAAGTCTAGGTCCAAGATGCTTCTAAACAGCTTCCAACCCCAAGCCATAAGACTCCTGAAACACCTAATCAAATGGCTACCCAGACTATTTGCATTGCCCCCTCCCTCTTTTACACCGCTGCTACTCTCTGTTGTTATCATCTATGCATAGTCACTTTAATAACTCTACCTACATATACATATTACCTCAACTAACCGGTGCCCCCGCACATTGACTCTGTACCGGTACCCCCCTGTATATAGTCTCGCTAATTTCTTGTTACTTTTAGTTATTTTTCTTATCTGTTTTATTTTAAACTGCATTGTTGGTTAGGGGCTCGTCAGTAAGCATTTCAGGGTAAGGTCTACCTACACCTGTTGTATTTGGCGCATGTGACTAATACAATTTGATTTAATTTTAAATGATTCTTCCTGGAACCAAAAGGGTTTTTACCGGGAACCAAAAAGAGCAATCCTACGGGGACAGACAAAATAATCATTTTGGAACCCTTTTTTTCTAATAGTGTAGTGCCACAACATCAAATCCTTTAGGTTAGTAAGATCCACTGATTTTTATCTCCCTGTAAAATTGATTGAAGCCAGCCAGAGGGAGAGAAGAATTCACCCTCAATTAATCTGCAGAAATCCGTAATAAAAACTGTAAGGAAGTAATAGCCCAGGAATTACAAGACTGATGGGCTTGCAGTTCAATTAATTAAATAGAACACATATTTTACTAGGCATTAAAAGTGGACTTGGTAAGACAGTGGTAAGACACCATCATGAAGCTTGAGGAAAGTGGAGGCATTTGGGCCCGGCCTCAAGTGCATGTGTAATGGATGCTGCTGTCTCCTTGTGCCAAGAGTTGCTAGGCATCCTCATAATGAAAAGGAAGTATTTGAGACTAGAGCTTATTTTGAATTGATTTACATGCTTTCTAAGAAATCCTGTTTGGACTTGGAGAGACTTAACAGTGTAAGGAACATAGCATATCTCTTTGGACTTCTACGGAAGATGAAGTTCAGGTTTATTAAAGCCAGAGTTTGTGTGTCAGACTAACACCCAGCACTCCACTTGGTTTGCTGTAAAGCCAGTTTCCAGTTTACATTCACAGTCACGTTTTAATTTTATAATTTGAACAAACATCATTATTAGGCTTTACTCATAATACTTTCAATTATAACGAGTCTCTTCATCCATAAGCTCTTTAAAGGAACAGTAATTGAATAAGAGGCAAGAGGTGCTAATTTTGTTGATAACCTTAGCATTGTATAAGACAAAGTGCTTTTCTGAATGTGAAATACATTTTTTAACTCACAAAGTTCCATGGTTCCTTGATATAGTATAGACTGTGAGCTCCATCCTGGCCAATCCTTAGCCACACCTATAGTCACTTCCTGGTTTGAGTGTGTGTTTCGAAGTAGAGATAGTGAGAAGGATGAGTAGACAGTGAAATTAATCATGAAAAGAAAAATTGTTATGGAAAATGAGTCTGATGAATCACTTCTTGTTGTTGTCCTTTTTGTAGACAAGAATGTTAATTTGGGAGACCATTTTGAGGTCACGAGGAAGGCGCAAGGACAGGTGAATGCAGTCCAAGTAACCAGGAATGGCATGGTTTTGATATCTTGGGTATCTAAAGAGCAAAAGGAGAAAGCATTGCGAAATTATCAACTCATAAAATGGACAGCTTTGATTTTCGGAACAGGGCAGTGTTCTCTGGCGTCCTGTTGGACATTGACAATCAATATCTAAGGCTGAAAATTCCAGGAGTAATTAATGTACGTTGCTTGACCTGTATGGTGGATGTGAAAAAAGTGGAAAGTCTATCTGTAATACTGATGTTTGATGAAGAGTTTCTCCCAGCCCATTTAAAGCTGGGATATATAAGATATGACCGTTCGTGCAAAAGCCACGAAAATGCAAGAAGTGCAAAATGTTTGGCCACGCGTTGTGTTTGCAAACGGGAGAAACATGTTACTGTGAATGTAAAATGCTGTAACTGTTATGGGGATCATGTTCCCAACTTCCCTGAGTGCCCAGTTAGGGTGAAAGGCGTCAAGGATTAGGGCTGTCCAGCAGGTCTCAATGTGGAGGCGGTGAAGAGTCGAGGGGGCAAGTGGCCACATAGCGTTGAACAGATGGCCATGGATGCACCGCAGCTAGTTGTAAATGTTCATCATCAGTCAAGAGATCTGGATACACTCAATGTGAAGAAGGCCTATTTTGTAGTGTTTACTTGCACAGTTATTAATTGTAGCTGCTACTCAAGTGACCAAGAAATCCAAGAACCTGGACATCATTGTGCCTGCGTCCAAAAAGTATTTGGGGTTCAAAGATTTCACTGCATGGATTAATGTCGTCGGAAGATGGCACGATCTCCCAGGCGTCTTCTAAGCCTGTGTCGGGACCGCCTGCATGAATATTTTTTTGCTTGAATTTTTCCTTTTTTGGGGATCTTTCTTATCCAATCGCACAGTAGGTGGCGGCATGCCCATCCAATTGTTGCAAACGCCATGACACTAGAGAAGAAGAAGTAGCGTGAGTGTGTGTGTGTGTGTGTGTGTAATAAAACAATCCCCATAAAAATGTGTGTGTGTGTATCAGCAGAGATACTGTAAATAATGACGAGATGGTCTCTTCCCTAACAATGGGAGTCTTTCTCTGTTAGGGTGAAAGAGGTTGAGGTGTCATTAAGCAGACCGATAAGCAGAATTGCTGTATTCCCGTGTGGACAGAATTGGATGGGATTGGACCCTCTTGCTTTGACCTCTTCCTCTCTGATAGTAGGAAGGGGGAAGCCATCTTAACTGTATATTTCATGTTCAGAAATGTTTGGTAATTATGGCATTGAATAAAACATACTTAGGGAAGAGGCTTCTGATGTTAACATGCATGAAACCAAGGCTTTTTACGGTTACAGAAGTGAACAAATGATAGTGCCTGGGGAATAGGTGTGGTACTGGGGTCTACAGGGCCTGGGCTAACCTCTAAATAACCAGAGGAACAGAGGAGGAGTAGGATAAGGCTACGGCTAAAGGCTATAAAAAAGGGGAAGACTGGTGTGGCAGCATCATGTTGTGCAGGTGCTTTGCTGCAGGAGGGACTGGTGCACATCACAAAATAGATGGCATCATGAGGATGGAAAATATGTGGATATATTGAAGTAACATCTCAAGACATCAGTCAGGAAGTTAAAGCTTGGTCGCAAATGGGTCTTCCAAATGGACAACGACCCCAAACATACTTCCAAAGTTGTGGCAAAATGGCTTAAGGACAATAAAGTCAAGGTATTGGAGTGGCCATCACAAAGCCCTGACCTCAATCCTATAGAAAATGTTCTGGGCAGAACTAGAAAAGTGTGTGAGCAAGGAGGCCTGTTATGCAGGTGAATGAGGACCCAAAAGCGACTTGGCGAAAACAGAGTCTTTAACAGAGTCTTTAATAATTCTACTCGTAATGACGAGAACAGACTGGAGACTTGATCAAGAACTGCAGGTTGCCTCGGGAAGGCACTTGAACGTAGCAGACTCAGACACCTGCTCACCACGCAGCATCTGAGGGAAACACGACACGACAGGGCGATACATAGACACAGCACGGTGAACAATAGACAAGGATCCGACAGGGCAGGAACGGAAAACAAGGAGAGAAATAGGGACTCTAATCAGGGAAAAGGATCGGGAACAGGTGTGGGAAGACTAAATGATTGATTAGGGGAATAGGAACAGCTGGGAGCAGGAACGGAACGATAGAGAGAAGAGAGAGAGGAAGGGAGAGAGAAAAAGGGGAACGAACCTAAAAAGACCAGCAGGGGGAAAATGAACAGAGGGAAAAGCAAAATGACAAGACAATCTAAGACAAAACATGACAGTACCCCCCACTCACCGAGCGCCTCCTGGCGCACTCGAGGAGGAATCCTGGCGGCAACGGAGGAAATCATCAATAAGTGAACGGTCCAGCACGTCCCGAGACGGAACCCAACTCCTCTCCTCAGGACCGTAACCCTCCCAATCCACTAAGTATTGGTGACCCCGTCCCCGAGAACGCATGTCCATGATCCTACGTACCTTGTAAATAGGTGCGCTCTCGACAAGGACGGGAGGGGGGAGGGAAGACGAACGGGGTGCGAAGAAAGGGCTTAACACAGGAGACATGGAAGACAGGATGGACGCGACGAAGATGTCGCGGAAGAAGCAGTCGCACAGCGACAGGATTGACGACCTGGGAGACACGGAACGGACCAATGAACCGCGGAGTCAACTTACGAGAAGCTGTTGTAAGAGGAAGGTTGCGAGTGGAAAGCCACACTCTCTGGCCGCAACAATACCTTGGACTCTTAATCCTGCGTTTATTGGCGGCTCTCACAGTCTGTGCCCTGTAACGGCAAAGTGCAGACCTCACCCTCCTCCAGGTGCGCTCACAACGTTGGACAAACGCTTGAGCGGAGGGAACGCTGGACTCTGCAAGCTGGGATGAGAACAGAGGAGGCTGGTAACCCAGACTACTCTGAAACGGAGATAACCCGGTAGCAGACGAAGGAAGCGAGTTGTGAGCGTATTCTGCCCAGGGGAGCTGTTCTGCCCAAGACGCAGGGTTTCTGAAAGAAAGGCTGCGTAGTATGCGACCAATCGTCTGATTGGCCCTCTCTGCTTGACCGTTAGACTGGGGATGAAACCCGGAAGAGAGACTGACGGACGCACCAATCAAACGACAGAACTCCCTCCAAAACTGTGACGTGAATTGCGGGCCTCTGTCTGAAACGGCGTCTAACGGGAGGCCATGAATTCTGAACACATTCTCGATGATGATTTGTGCCGTCTCCTTAGCGGAAGGAAGTTTAGCGAGGGGAATGAAATGTGCCGCCTTAGAGAACCTATCGACAACCGTAAGAATCACAGTCTTCCCCGCAGACAAAGGCAGACCGGTAATGAAGTCTAGGGCGATGTGAGACCATGGTCGAGAAGGAATGGGGAGCGGTCTGAGACGACCGGCAGGAGGAGAGTTACCCGACTTAGTCTGCGCGCAGTCCGAACAAGCAGCCACGAAACGGCGCGTGTCACGCTCCTGAGTCGGCCACCAAAAGCGCTGGCGAATAGACGCAAGAGTGCCTCGAACACCGGGATGACCAGCTAACTTGGCAGAGTGAGCCCACTGAAGAACAGCCAGACGAGTGGAAACAGGAACGAAAAGGAGGTTACTAGGACAAGCGCGGCGACGCAGTGTGCGTGAGTGCTTGCTTAACCTGTCTTTCAATTCCCCAGACTGTCAACCCGACAACACGCCCATAAGGAAGAATCCCCTCGGGATCAGTAGAAGCCACAGAAGAACTAAACAGACGGGATAAGGCATCAGGCTTGGTGTTCTTGCTACCCGGACGGTAAGAAATCACAAACTCGAAACGAGCGAAAAACAACGCCCAACGAGCTTGACGGGCATTAAGTCGTTTGGCAGAACGGATGTACTCAAGGTTCTTATGGTCTGTCCAAACGACAAAAGGAACGGTCGCCCCCTCCAACCACTGTCGCCATTCGCCTAGGGCTAAGCGGATGGCGAGCAGTTCGTGGTTACCCACATCATAGTTGCGCTCAGATGGCGACAGGCGATGAGAAAAATAAGCGCAAGGATGAACCTTATCGTCAGACTGGAAGCGCTGGGATAGAATGGCTCCCACGCCTACCTCTGAAGCGTCAACCTCGACAATGAATTGTCTAGTGACGTCAGGAGTAACGAGGATAGGAGCGGACGTAAAACGTTCTTTTAGAAGATCAAAAGCTCCCTGGGCGGAACCGGACCACTTAAAACACGTCTTGACAGAAGTAAGAGCTGTGAGAGGGGCAGCAACTTGACCGAAATTACGAATGAAACGCCGATAGAAATTAGCGAAACCTAAAAAGCGCTGCAACTCGACACGTGACCTTGGAACGGGCCAATCACTGACAGCTTGGACCTTAGCGGAATCCATCTGAATGCCTTCAGCGGAAATAACGGAACCGAGAAAAGTAACGGAGGAGACATGAAAAGAGCACTTCTCAGCCTTCACGTAGAGACAATTCTCTAAAAGGCGCTGTAGAACACGTCGAACGTGCTGAACATGAATCTCGAGTGACGGTGAAAAAATCAGGATATCGTCAAGATAGACAAAAACAAAGATGTTCAGCATGTCTCTCAGAACATCATTAACTAATGCCTGAAAAACAGCTGGCGCATTGGCGAGACCAAACGGCAGAACCCGGTACTCAAAATGCCCTAATGGAGTGTTAAACGCCGTTTTCCACTCGTCCCCCTCTCTGATGCGCACGAGATGGTAAGCGTTACGAAGGTCCAACTTAGTAAAGCACCTGGCTCCCTGCAGAATCTCGAAGGCTGATGACATAAGGGGAAGCGGATAACGATTCTTAACCGTTATGTCATTCAGCCCTCGATAATCCACGCAGGGGCGCAGAGTACCGTCCTTCTTCTTAACAAAAAGAACCCCGCCCCGGCCGGAGAGGAAGAAGGCACTATGGTACCGGCGTCAAGAGACACAGATAAATAATCCTCGAGAGCCTTACGTTCGGGAGCCGACAGAGAGTATAGTCTACCCCGAGGAGGAGTGGTCCCCGGAAGGAGATCAATACTACAATCATACGACCGGTGAGGAGGAAGGGAGTTGGCTCGGGACCGACTGAAGACCGTGCGCAGATCATGATATTCCTCCGGCACTCCTGTCAAATCGCCAGGTTCCTCCTGAGAAGTGGGGACAGAAGAAATGGGAGGGATGGCAGACATTAAACACTTCACATGACAAGAAACGTTCCAGGATAGGATAGAATTACTAGACCAATTAATAGAAGGATTATGACATACTAGCCAGGGATGACCCAAAACAACAGGTGTAAAAGGTGAACGAAAAATCAAAAAAGAAATAGTCTCACTGTGGTTACCAGATACTGTGAGAGTTAAAGGTAGTGTCTCAAATCTGATACTGGGAAGATGACTACCATCTAAGGCAAACATGGGCGTAGGCTTGTCTAACTGTCTGAAAGGAATGTCATGTTTCCGAGCCCATGCTTCGTCCATGAAACAACCCTCAGCCCCAGAGTCAATCAAGGCACTGCATGTAGCACCCGAACCGGTCCAGCGTAGATGGACCGACATAGTAGTACAGGATCTAGATGAAGAGACCTGAGTAGTAGCGCTCACCAGTAGCCCTCCGCTTACTGATGAGCTCTGGCCTTTACTGGACATGAATTGACAAAATGTCCATCAAATCCGCAATAGAGGCACAGGCGGTTGGTGATCCTCCGTTCCCTCTCCTTGGTCGAGATGCGAATACCTCCCAGCTGCATGGGCTCAGTCTCTGAGCCAGAGGAGGGAGATGGTTGCGATGCGGAGCAGGGAAACACCGTTGACGCGAGCTCTCTTCCACGAGCTTGGTGACGAAGATCTACCCGTCGTTCTATGCGGATGGCGAGAGCAATCAAAGAGTCCACACTGGAAGGAACCTCCCGAGAGAGAATCTCATCTTTGACCACTGCGTGGAGTCCCTCCAGAAAACGAGCGAGCAGCGCCGGCTCGTTCCAGTCACTAGAGGCAGCAAGAGTGCGAAACTCTATAGAGTAATCCGTTATGGATCGATCACCTTGGCATAGGGAAGCCAGGGCCCTAGAAGCCTCCCTACCAAAAACTGAACGGTCAAAAACCCGAATCATCTCCTCTTTAAAGTTCTGGTAATTGTTTGAACAATCAGCCCTTGCCTCCCAGATAGCTGTGCCCCACTCTCGAGCCCGGCCAGTAAGGAGTGAAATGACGTAAGCAACCCGAGCTCTCTCGCTAGAGTATGTGTTGGGTTGGAGAGAGAACACAATATCACACTGGGTGAGAAAGGAGCGGCACTCCGTGGGCTGCCCGGAGTAGCAAGGTGGGTTATTAACCCTAGGTTCCGGAGGCTCGGCAGGCCAGGAAGTAACAGGTGGCACGAGACGAAGACTCTGGAACTGTCCAGAGAGGTCGGACACCTGAGCGGCCAGGTTCTCCACGGCATGGCGAGCAGCAGACAATTCCTGCTCGTGTCTGCCGAGCATGGCTCCTTGGATCTCGACGGCAGTGTTACGAGCATCTGTAGTCGCTGGGTCCATTCTTTGGTCGGATCCTTCTGTTATGCAGGTGAATGAGGACCCAAAAGCGACTTGGCAAAAACAGAGTCTTTAATCCAGTAAAGTAACTTTACAATCAAAAGGCATAATTCTACTCGTAATGACGAGAACAGACTGGAGACTTGATCAAGAACTGCAGGTTGCCTCGGGAAGGCACTTGAACGTAGCAGACTCAGACACCTGCTCACCACGCAGCATCTGAGGGAAACACGACACGACAGGGCGATACATAGACACAGCACGGTGAACAATAGACAAGGATCCGACAGGGCAGGAACGGAAAACAAGGAGAGAAATAGGGACTCTAATCAGGGAAAAGGATCGGGAACAGGTGTGGGAAGACTAAATGATTGATTAGGGGAATAGGAACAGCTGGGAGCAGGAACGGAACGATAGAGAGAAGAGAGAGAGGAAGGGAGAGAGAAAAAGGGGAACGAACCTAAAAAGACCAGCAGGGGGAAAATGAACAGAGGGAAAAGCAAAATGACAAGACAATCTAAGACAAAACATGACAAGGCCTACAAACCTGACTCAGTTACACCAGCTCTGTAAGGAGGAATGGACCAAAATTCACCCAACTTATTGTGGGAAGCTTGTGGAAGGCTCCCCGAAACATTTGACACAAGATAAATAATTTAAAGACAATGCTACCAAATACTAATTGAGTGTATATAAACTTCTGACCCACTGGGAATGTGATGAAAGACATAAAAGCTGAAATAAATAATTCTCTCTACTATTATTCTGACATTTCACATTCTTAAAATAATGTGGTGATCCTAACTGACCTAAAACAGGGGATTTTTACTCGGATTAAATGTCAGGAATTGTGAAAAATTTAGTTTAAATGTATTTGGCTAAGGTGTATGTATACTTCCGACTTCAACTGTACATACATGCTACAGTAGAAACAACATGATATACAGAACATAAGGCAATACTTTGATAGGAGTGCACACATGTCCACAGTTATTATTTGTAAGGAAAACAACAATGAAGGCAATGCGAGCGCCAGACAGAAAAGGTGCCAGGGGGAAAAAAGTTTGTGCAAGACTGAGCAAATGTCTATATTCTTTATCTGCGGAAACACTGGGGAATAGCTTGGGCTCTCCTCGAAGAGAGAAGTTGGTCCGGCTCAGTAAAGCCTCAAACATAAATTGTTCCCGCAACAGTGAAATGGGCTATTTCTATGTGAATTCAACACGAGGAAGAACACACCCCAATTCAAACTGTTAGAAAATTTAACTTGTGAGAAAATAATTTGAAAACTGAAACCTAACTTAGAGATAATTAGCAGGCAGCATGTCTTAGTTTGAGGGCAGTGTGGGTTAACTTTCCTGTGGTGTAAAAATGACATTTTGGAACAGTGAGTACATTCTGACATCACATGCATAGAGTAAACACTGGGACGACAGTTAGAGATATTTGGAACTCAAAGCTTAAGGGGTCTTAAAATTCTAAATCAAATCGCTAAATGATCCTTGGTATGATGATCTTGAAACAATTCCATATGTTAGCTTAAACTGCCCCCTCCCCTGGCTTAGAGAGGGTTTAGAGAGGGCTTAAACTCTAGAGGGTTAATTTAAGCATGGCATCCTGATCCTAAACCTTTATGTTGATGATTATGGCTATAGCAGCACTCTCAGTGATCAAACCAAGAAACTTAAACCCAGAACCTCCTTATTGCATACTCTCCATTAGCTGTGTCCTCTTTCTATTCCACAATATGTGTATGTGCATACCACAGTATGACTCCCTGATAAAATAATGGTGAAATAAATATAATACATTAAATACAAAACATTATCTGAGTTTCTCCTGCTTGGCATGAGTAACAACAAACCAAGCACTGCACTGTCCTCATGGTGGTTATCACATATCACATTTAAGGAAAGGCACTCCAATTCAATTAGTAATTCCATTCCCATAGATCTCTGTTGCTCAGTGAAACCGAAGTTTCGCGCCAGCAGAGCGAATTCCCATTACGGGCATTAGTGGCTTATTGACAAGCCCAAGGCTTTAAGTTCACATGGAGAGCAGGGTGAATGAGAATGTCTTCATCAGCACAGCTCACACTCTCATCTGAGAATTTTCGCATGTACTGTACAGCGGGTATCATGAGTAATAACCGCCCTTGTAATTTTTATAATTTTGTTGCGTTACAAAGTGGGAATGAAATAGATTTAACTGTGATTTGTTGTCATTGATCTACACAAAATGCTCCACAATGTCAACATCAAAAGAACATTCCACAAATGTTTAGAAATGAATACAAATTCAATAACTAAAATATGGTATTCACCCCCTTTTATTTATGCAAGCCTATATTAGTCCAGGAGTAAAATGTGGCTTAACAAATGACATGTTACATGGGCTCACTCACATGATTATTTAACCTTTTCACGTGTGAGTTCCAAATATCGCTGACGGTCCCCCCAGGCACGTGATGTCTGAATGCGCTTACTAGCAAGGTATCCATTCAACTGGCAACAGATTTTCACGTGAATATTCTAATATCTGCATAAAGAAAATATGCACATCATGCATATTATGCACTTTAAAACCAGTGAGTGATGACGTACTATCAAATACAAATCTAAAGTTCACTGTGTTTTCTTCCCCATCGCCTCATTCACGGGGAGTCCCGCTGTAGGACATTTTGTCAAGCGGCAGCAGTGCTCCTGCCATTCACGTACACGTTCAAGTGGCGGTTCACGTTCAAGTGCCGTTTCCCTCTCACAGCCCACAATCCCTTCTTCCGACCAGAGACAGTACAGCTACCAGTCAGACGCAAGACGCTTTTTCAGAGTCAAGCAAGCGGCATGCCTACTCCCTCTCGCCACCTATTTTGTATATAATTTGTATTATTTAAGACACAGTGGATGTCATGTCCATTTGAAAAAGGTTTGCGGAGAATTACTGTAAATGATTTACAGAATTACTGTAAATGATTTACAGAATTACTGTAAAGTATGTGTGTGGAAAATATATCAGATAACGAGGGCCAGTCCTGGTCACCTGGAGCCCACTGGTGACGACAAATTAAATCCAGTCAAATCAAATTGTATTGTTTACTTGCAGGCTTCTCACACAGTGAGATTCACAAGGCTGGGATGGGCTACAGGACAGGAGGCAAGCAGCTTGGTGAGAAGGCAACAACTGTTGGCGCAATTATTAGAAAATGTAATTAATTTGCAATACTTATTTTCCACCATAATTTGCAAATAAATTCATTAAAAATCCTACAATGTGATTTTCTGGATTTTTCCCCCCCTCATTTTGTCTGTCATAGTTGAAGTGTACACCTATGATGAAAATTACAGGCCTCTCTCATCTTTTTAAGTAGGAGAAATTGCACAATTGGTGGCTGACTAAATACTTTTTTTTGCCCCACTGTATATGTGCTTTCTTGAGCAGGGGGACCTTGCGAGCACTGCAGAATTTCAGTCCTTCACAGCGTAGTGTGTTACCAATTGTTTTCTTGGTGACTATGGTCCCAGCTGCATTGAGATCATTGACAAGATCCTCACGTGTCGTCCTGGGCTGATTCCTCACCGTTCTTATGATCATTGCAACTCCACGAGGTGAGATCTTGCATGGAGCCCCAGGCTGAGGGATATAATAATAATATATGCCATTTAGCAGACGCTTTTATCCAAAGCGACTTACAGTCATGTGTGCATACATTCTACGTATGGGTGGTCCCGGGGATCGAACACACTAACCTGGCGTTACAAGTGCCATGCTCTACCAACTGAGCTACAGAAGGACCATGGAGATTGGACCAGGGAGATTGACAGTTCTTTTGTGTTTCTTCCATTTGTGAATAATCGCACCAACTTATGTCACCTTCTCACCAAGCTGCTTGGTGATGGCCTTGAAGCCCTTTCCAGCCTTGTGTAGATCTACAATCTTGTCCCTGACATCCTTGGCGAGCTCTTTGGTCTTGGCCATGGTGGAGAGTTTGGAATCTGATTGATTGATTGCTCCTGTGGACAGGTATCTTTTATACAGGTAACAAGCTGAGATTAGGATCACTCCCTTTAAGAGTGTGCTCCTAATCACAGCTACTTTCAGGTTTATTCATAGATGTTTGAGATCTGGTTGACTTCTCCCGAAGTCACTCCTGTGTTGTCTTGGCTGTGTGCTTAGGGTCGTTGTCCTGTTGGAAGGTTTAACCGTCGCCCCAGTCTGAGGTCCTGAGCGCTCTGGAGAAGGTTTTCATCAATGATCTCTCTGTACTTTGCTCCGTTCATCTTTGGCTCAATCCTGATTAGTGTCCCAGTCCCTGCCACTGAAAAACATCCCACAGCATGATATGCCACCACCATGCTTCACTGTAGGGATGGTGCCAGTTTTCCTCCAGATGTGCCATTCAGGCCAAAGTGTTCAATCTTGGTTTTATCAGACCAGAGAATCTTGTTTCTCATAGTCTGAGAGTCTTTAGGTGCTTTTTGCAAATTACAAGTGGGCTGTCATGTGCAGTTTACCTAGGAGTGGCTTCCGTCTGGCCACTCTACCATAAAGGCCTAATTGGTGGAGTGCTGTAGAGATGGTTGTCCTTCTGGAAGGTTCTCCCATCTCCACAGAGGAACTCTAGAGCTATGTCAGAGTGACCATCAGGTTCTTGATCACCTCCCTGACCAAGGCCCTTCTCCCCCGATTGCTCAGTTTGGCTAGGCCAGCTTTAGGAATTCTTGGTGGTTCCCAACTTCTTCCATTTAAGAATTAGGGAGGGCACTGTGTTCTTGGGGACCTTCGATAATGCATAAATGTTTTGGTACCCTGCCCCAGATCTGTGCCTTGACACAGCTCTACTGACAGTTACTTCAAACTCATGGCTTGGTTTTTGCTCTGACCTGCACTGGCAACTGTGGGACCTTATATAGACACGTATGTGCCTTTCCAAATCATGTCCAGTCAATTGAATTTACAATAGATGGATCAAGTTGTAGAAACATCTCAAGGACGATCAATGGAAACAGGAAGCCCCTGAGGTCAATTTTCATGTCTCATAGCAAAGTGTCTGAATACTTATGTAATTGTATCTTTATTAAACTAGGCAAGTCAGTTAAGAGCAAATTCTTATTTTCAATGACAGCCTAGGAACAGTGGGTTAACTACTTTGTTCAGGGGCAGAACTACAGATTTTTACCTTGTCAGCTCGGGGATTTGATCTTGCAACCTCTCGGTTACTCGTCCAACGCTCTAACCAGTAGGCTACCTGCCTCCCCAAGGTATAAATAAGGCATTTCTGTTTTTTGAGCATGTCACCAAAATAAGACCCTCACTATTTGTTGGAATGGAGCATCAACCTCATTGTGCACTTTCACCACCCTGTGAAGTTCATCATAGCTTATTTCATCTGGAGCCTATTACATTGAATGGTTTCCAAAGTCATAGTTGGAGAACCACACACCATATCATTGCGTGATTCAAAGTTTACTTCGATATGATGGTTACTATATCGATATTTTAGCATAAAGGCGTTTCCACTTCCCTTTCTCTCATAATTCATTTGATAGACACAAAAACATCTCACCATGTCGGACAAACAAATTATCTGTCGGAATTTATAAAATTGTACCAAAACATCCTGTTTTCACCACAGTTGTCTGATTTTGGATTTTATACAGTATGACTAGTCGCATAGAAACTGTGGATTACTATTCCAAAATGTAATTGTTAGGTAACAGGACCGTTAAACCGCCTGCTCTCAAACCAATGCACTGCCTGCTCGTTATCTATAAACTGTTTCAACTTGTCAATAAAAATATCTAACAGTTTTATGTTTTAATAACAATTTGAAATGAGCTGCGTTCCGCCTCCTCATTAATTCACATAGAACTAGCCCATTTTCCTTTGGCAGACAATTTATGCTTGAATCGTGCTATGCTAATTGAAGGCAAGGATTAGATGAGCCGGACAAACTTCACTCTTTGATGAGAGCCCAGGCACTCCCCCAGTGTTTCCCCAGGTCAATTAAGCAGACATTTGAGCATCTCCAATTAAACTGCAGTGCAGAGGATTGTCTGCAGCAGGACAGCCCCCGGTGGATGGACACCGAGGGGTGTGGTGCTCATCCAGCAACTCTTTCACGAGGATCTCTCTGTACTTTTGGTAGGTAATCATCTCACCAATGGGGGAGAGGGAGTGGAGAGGATGATGAGGGGATAGGGAGGTAGGTGAGAGATTTTGCAAATGTAATTGCATAATGGAACTCTATGCTTTTTGTATGTGAACTGTATGTCCAATTGCAAAAAAACTACAGTAATGTGGACATTAAAGGCAGTTGTGTCGATCTATTGGATAAAATATCTTCTTATACCACTAGGTGGTTTTCCGAGCATATTCCACAAAGCTGTTTATCATGTCCACCTTCCCCCATTTTGAGTCTATAGTCAAGCACACAGTCTGGTTTGATCTTTCTCTCTCCCATCTGGTGGTCTACCTTCCACGTGGTTCTCTCTTATCCTTTAGCTCCATGGCATTGCGATTGGTCTCCTCCACCATGTCTCCCACCAGCTCCTCTGCCAGAAACGGTTTGATGCACTCTGCCTCAGAGGGAGATGGCAAGAGGCTTTGTACTCTAGACTGGGACTCATTAAAGCCAACAGCAGGGCCAGGAAGGGTGAAATGGCTGGAGGCCTTCCAGCTACTGTAGACCTCCTGCACTCCACCCACTGTTATTCTGACTCCATCACCACCAGCATCTTCAGAGGGACCTGGGACTTCATCAGTGGACAAGGGGTCCTCAGATTCAGGGTTCTCAATGGAAATAAAGGTTGGGGGACAGCACTTCACTGTCAGAATCTGATTCCTCACTTTCACACTCAGACTCATTGTCAGATTTTACCACATTTTTGAGTTGTTTTTGTTTTAAAGACATTGCTAATCCTACAGTTTAGCCAACTAGCTGCGTACATAAACAACAACATTGAATGGCTCCGAGTGAGTGTCGAGGTGTCACGTCCTGACCTTAGTACCTTTTGTATGTCTCTATTTTAGGTTGGTCAGGGCGTGAGTTGGGGTGGGCATTCTATGTTTTGTTCTTGTGTTTATATTTCTATGTGTTTGGCCTGGTATGGTTCCCAATCAGAGGCAGCTGTCAATCGTTGTCTCTGATTGAGAACCATACTTAGGTAGCCTGTTTTCCCACTCGTGTTTGTGGGTGGTTGTTTTCTGTTTAGTGTACGTCACCTTGCAGGACTGTTTCATTTCTTCCATTCACGTCGTTATTTTGTTTTGTGTGTTTAGTTAATAAATTAACATGGACACTTACCACGCTGCGCATTGGTCCGATATTTCATACTCGGAGTCAGACAACGAAGAGATCCGTTACACCAGGGTGATGTGTAGGATATTTAACATGGCAGGTTAGGTGAATTAACGTGGCAGGTTAGGAGAACTCATGCAGCAGGTTAGGTGAATTCATGTAGTCGGTTAGGTTAAGATTAGGAAAAGGGTTTGTGTCACGCCTCGATCACACCTACAGCGTCATTGCGCAAAATTGTGCACTGCGTCATCTGGATATGTGTTGAGCAAAAGTTCAACGTTCACCTTCTGCTACCATTTATGTCAAGCTGTCTATGCATACAATTGGATTAATATGTTAGATCAATCCAAAATATGCACCACACAGAACACACTGCAACTGCCTCTGCGACACAATGCTGCACGGCAAACACAGTGTCTACTCCTTGTGTACCAAAATGCAATGACGTTGTAGCTGTATGTTGGACTTTTGTTGCACGCGTATCCGGTAAATCTTTTGGATAACATAATGAAGAAAGTTTGACTGCAGAATTTATTGCTCAGCATTGACGCAATGAAGTTGCCGGTCTGATCATTCAATGCTACAGCTGTCAACAACTGTTGTCCCCAACGTGACTACCAGATAGAGCTGGGCTGTAACCATTGCTCCAAACAGTTGCCAAATGTTAGTTTTGGAACAGAAACAAGTGTTTTTATTGGACAGATTTAGGTAGGTCCCTCCCTGTTTGCTGAACCTGTCCAATTGAAATGTTAGTTTTCATTGTAAAACAGAATGTTTCGCAACTGTTTGGAGTAAAGATTACACCCCTGTTGTTGGCCTACTCCATCTCCGCCACAATGGTAGAAACATAAACAAACCACCTGTGGCTATAAATCATATCAGCGGCACTCTCCACTCGTATCAGTAAATCACTATCAGGAAAGGGTTTGTATTTATTTTGTGTTTTATTCACGTTTTCAAGTAGTGGTGACAAATCATACATTCCAATTCTTGCATAGATTGTAATGGACATGTGTGTAAAATACTTTTTTGAAGGTTAGCATTATGATGAGCTAATGCTAAGCTATTTACCAACTATACGATATGATATACATTATTGTCCATTTACATGGGAATTAATTTTGTGACGTCAGCATACAAATACACAAACACAACACAATATACCACATGCAGTACGGAAAACTGGAAAGTTTGGACAAAAGTCACAAAAGTCACATTTCCATTTCCACATATTGAAAGTTTCCACGTCCTACTGTCCTGGATCTGTGTGGAAGCATTTTTGTTCATCCGATAGTGTCTGTCAGGCCAAATATGTTATAACAAAATGCAGTGAAGGGATGGTCGTTTTTTGAGTAAACTTCCAGAAGTGAATGATTGGAAGTGAATGATGGTAGACGACACCCCCCCCCCCCCACCCCCCCCTTCAACATGCATATTGCAAACAGACCCAACTCATTTTGTCACCTCGTCTTATCTTTGGTTAATGTGGAAAAGCATTGGCGGCTCGCACAAACTCTACCCACCGTTAGATTACTTTCAACTTTTAGAAAGAGTTTTAGAGTTATTTTGATCACTGGTGAGCTCACCTGTGATGTGATACATTGTAAATAGTCATTGATATTAGCTAATTCATATCATGGTTTCTGTCAGCCGAGAGTTAGCTAAATATGACCGCTTGCGTTAGCTCATTCTTTCCTTGTTACCGCTAGAACTAGTGTTTGCTACATTTTTCAATATGGATGAGAATTGTGTTATACTGTTGTTACTTCTGTGAATGTCTGGAAATCTGCATCCAAAAGTAAACTGCTCACATTGATGACATGAAGTTGTGAAGACTGTTTGTGAGAACCTTCTGTGAAAACATAGTGGCCAGCTCCATTCTAATTCTAATCTCAGAACTGTATGTACTCTATATCAATTCACTGAATCCTAGCATTTGTATCAGTCTACTCTAGTTTACTCTGAGTAGGCTACATAGTGAGAGCATGTGTAATTGTACATGCTAAATGGCTTTCAATATTTTGAAAAAAATTGGTTTGCACAGCAGGTGTCTGAGAATTTGGTGATGAGACTTGTGGACCTTGATAATGTATTGTTAAAATGAGAGGCTGCTTGGATCTTTAACTTAAAGACCCTTGCGCCCTTCAGTCTCAACGTAGACTTTGATCTTGTCATGTTTTGTCATTAATTATCATGTCTTGTCCCTGTGCTTCCCCTTCTATTCGTTTCCCTCTGCTGGTCTTATTAGGTTCTTTCCCTCTTTCTATCCCTCTCTCTCCCCCTCCCTCTCTCACTCTCTCGCTCTCTCTTCTCTCTATCGTTCCGTTCCTGCTCCCAGCTGTTCCTATTCCCCTAATCATCATTTAGTCTTCCCACACCTGTTCCCGATCCTTTTCCCTGATTAGAGTCCCTATTTCTCTCCTTGTTTTCCGTACCTGCCCTGTCGGATCCTCATCTATAATTCACCGTGCTGTGTCTATGTTTTGCCCTGTCGTGTCGTGTTTCCCTCAGCTGCTGCGTGGTGAGCAGGTGTCTGAGTCTGCTAGGTTCAAGTGCCTTCCCGAGGCAACCTGCAGTTCTCGATCAAGTCTCCTGTCTGTTCTCGTCTTTACGAGTAGTATTATGCTTTTTGTTTTGTAAAGTTTCTTACTGGATTAAAAACTCTGTTTTCGCCAAGTCGCTTTTGGGTCCTCATTCACCTGCATAACAGAAGGATCCGACCAAGGAATGGACCCAGCGACTACAGAGGCTCGTAACACTGCCGTCGAGATCCAAGGAGCCATGCTCGGCAGACACGAGCAGGAATTGTCTGCTGCTCGCCATGCCGTGGAGAACCTGGCCGCTCAGGTTTCCGACCTCTCTGGACAGTTCCAGAGTCTTCGTCTCGTGCCACCTGTTACTTCCTGGCCTGCCGAGCCTCCAGAACCTAGGGTTAATAACCCACCTTGCTACTCCGGGCAGCCCACTGAGTGCCGCTCCTTTCTCACCCAGTGTGAGATTGTGTTCTCTCTCCAACCCAACACATACTCTAGAGAGAGAGCTCGGGTTGCTTACGTCATTTCACTCCTTACTGGCCGGGCCCGAGAGTGGGGCACAGCTATCTGGGAGGCAAGGGCTGATTGTTCTAACAATTACCAGAACTTTAAAGAGGAGATGATTCGGGTTTTTGACCGTTCAGTTTTTGGTGGGGAGGCTTCTAGGGCCCTGGCTTCCCTATGCCAAGGTGATCGATCCATAACGGATTACTCTATAGAGTTTCGTACTCTTGCTGCCTCTAGTGACTGGAACGAGCCGGCGCTGCTCGCTCGTTTTCTGGAGGGACTCCACACAGTGGTCAAAGATGAGATTCTCTCTCGGGAGGTTCCTTCCAGTGTGGACTCTTTGATTGCTCTCGCCATCCGCATAGAACGACGGGTAGATCTTCGTCACCAGGCTCGTGGAAGAGAGTTCGCATCAACGGTGTTTCCCTGCTCCGCATCGCAACCATCTCCCTCCTCTGGCTCTGAGACTGAGCCCATGCAGCTGGGAGGGATTCGCATCTCGACTAAGGAGAGGGAACGGAGGATCACCAACCGCCTGTGCCTCTATTGCGGATTTGATGGACATTTTGTTAATTCATGTCCAGTAAGAGGCCAGAGCCCATCAGTAAGCGGAGGGCTACTGGTGAGCGCTACTACTCAGGTCTCTTCATCTAGATCCTGTACTACTATGTCGGTCCATCTACGCTGGACCGGTTCGGGTGCTACATGCAGTGCCTTGATTGACTCTGGGGCTGAGGGTTGTTTCATGGACGAAGCATGGGTTCGGAAACATAACATTCCTTTCAGACAGTTAGACAAGCCTACGCCCATGTTTGCCTTAGATGGTAGTCATCTTCGCAGTATCAGATTTGAGACACTACCTTTAACTCTCACAGTATCTGGTAACCACAGTGAGACTATTTCTTTTTTGATTTTTCGTTCACCTTTCACACCTGTTGTTTTGGGTCATCCCTGGCTAGTATGTCATAATCCTTCTATTAATTGGTCTTGTAATTCTATCCTATCCTGGAACGTATCTTGTCATGTGAAGTGCTTAATGTCTGCCATCCCTCCCATTTCTTCTGTCCCCACTTCTCAGGAGGAACCTGGCGATTTGACAGGAGTGCCGGAGGAATATCATGATCTGCGCACGGTCTTCAGTCGGTCCCGAGCCAACTCCCTTCCTCCTCACCGGTCGTATGATTGTAGTATTGATCTCCTTCCGGGGACCACTCCTCCTCGGGGTAGACTATACTCTCTGTCGGCTCCCGAACGTAAGGCTCTCGAGGATTATTTATCTGTGTCTCTTGACGCCGGTACCATAGTGCCTTCTTCCTCTCCGGCCGGGGCGGGGTTCTTTTTTGTTAAGAAGAAGGACGGTACTCTGCGCCCCTGCGTGGATTATCGAGGGCTGAATGACATAACGGTTAAGAATCGTTATCCGCTTCCCCTTATGTCATCAGCCTTCGAGATTCTGCAGGGAGCCAGGTGCTTTACTAAGTTGGACCTTCGTAACGCTTACCATCTCGTGCGCATCAGAGAGGGGGACGAGTGGAAAACGGCGTTTAACACTCCGTTAGGGCATTTTGAGTACCGGGTTCTGCCGTTTGGTCTCGCCAATGCGCCAGCTGTTTTTCAGGCATTAGTTAATGATGTTCTGAGAGACATGCTGAACATCTTTGTTCTTGTCTATCTTGACGATATCCTGATTTTTTCACCGTCACTCGAGATTCATGTTCAGCACGTTCGACGTGTTCTACAGCGCCTTTTAGAGAATTGTCTCTACGTAAAGGCTGAGAAGTGCTCTTTTCATGTCTCCTCCGTTACTTTTCTCGGTTCCGTTATTTCCGCTGAAGGCATTCAGATGGATTCCGCTAAGGTCCAAGCTGTCAGTGATTGGCCCGTTCCAAGGTCACGTGTCGAGTTGCAGCGCTTTTTAGGTTTCGCTAATTTCTATCGGCGTTTCATTCGTAATTTCGGTCAAGTTGCTGCCCCTCTCACAGCTCTTACTTCTGTCAAGACGTGTTTTAAGTGGTCCGGTTCCGCCCAGGGAGCTTTTGATCTTCTAAAAGAACGTTTACGTCCGCTCCTATCCTCGTTACTCCTGACGTCACTAGACAATTCATTGTCGAGGTTGACACTTCAGAGGTAGGCGTGGGAGCCATTCTATCCCAGCGCTTCCAGTCTGACGATAAGGTTCATCCTTGCGCTTATTTTTCTCATCGCCTGTCGCCATCTGAGTGCAACTATGATGTGGGTAACCGTGAACTGCTCGCCATCCGCTTAGCCCTAGGCGAATGGCGACAGTGGTTGGAGGGGGCGACCGTTCCTTTTGTCGTTTGGACAGACCATAAGAACCTTGAGTACATCCGTTCTGCCAAACGACTTAATGCCCGTCAAGCTCGTTGGGCGTTGTTTTTCGCTCGTTTCGAGTTTGTGATTTCTTACCGTCCGGGTAGCAAGAACACCAAGCCTGATGCCTTATCCCGTCTGTTTAGTTCTTCTGTGGCTTCTACTGATCCCGAGGGGATTCTTCCTTATGGGCGTGTTGTCGGGTTGACAGTCTGGGGAATTGAAAGACAGGTTAAGCAAGCACTCACGCACACTGCGTCGCCGCGCGCTTGTCCTAGTAACCTCCTTTTCGTTCCTGTTTCCACTCGTCTGGCTGTTCTTCAGTGGGCTCACTCTGCCAAGTTAGCTGGTCATCCCGGTGTTCGAGGCACTCTTGCGTCTATTCGCCAGCGCTTTTGGTGGCCGACTCAGGAGCGTGACACGCGCCGTTTCGTGGCTGCTTGTTCGGACTGCGCGCAGACTAAGTCGGGTAACTCTCCTCCTGCCGGTCGTCTCAGACCGCTCCCCATTCCTTCTCGAACATGGTCTCACATCGCCCTAGACTTCATTACCGGTTTGCCTTTGTCTGCGGGGAAGACTGTGATTCTTACGGTTGTCGATAGGTTCTCTAAGGCGGCACATTTCATTCCCCTCGCTAAACTTCCTTCCGCTAAGGAGACGGCACAAATCATTATCGAGAATGTGTTCAGAATTCATGGCCTCCCGTTAGACGCCGTTTCAGACAGAGGCCCGCAATTCACGTCACAGTTTTGGAGGGAGTTCTGTCGTTTGATTGGTGCGTCCGTCAGTCTCTCTTCCGGGTTTCATCCCCAGTCTAACGGTCAAGCAGAGAGGGCCAATCAGACGATTGGTCGCATACTACGCAGCCTTTCTTTCAGAAACCCTGCGTCTTGGGCAGAACAGCTCCCCTGGGCAGAATACGCTCACAACTCGCTTCCTTCGTCTTCTACCGGGTTATCTCCGTTTCAGAGTAGTCTGGGTTACCAGCCTCCTCTGTTCTCATCCCAGCTTGCCGAGTCCAGCGTTCCCTCCGCTCAAGCGTTTGTCCAACGTTGTGAGCGCACCTGGAGGAGGGTGAGGTCTGCACTTTGCCGCTACAGGGCACAGACTGTGAGAGCCGCCAATAAACGCAGGATTAAGAGTCCAAGGTATTGTTGCGGCCAGAGAGTGTGGCTTTCCACTCGCAACCTTCCTCTTACGACAGCTTCTCGTAAGTTGACTCCGCGGTTCATTGGTCCGTTCCGTGTCTCCCAGGTCGTCAATCCTGTCGCTGTGCGACTGCTTCTTCCGCGACATCTTCGTCGCGTCCATCCTGTCTTCCATGTCTCCTGTGTCAAGCCCTTTCTTCGCACCCCGTTCGTCTTCCCTCCCCCTCCCGTCCTTGTCGAGAGCGCACCTATTTACAAGGTACATAAGATCATGGACATGCGTTCTCGGGGACGGGGTCACCAATACTTAGTGGATTGGGAGGGTTACGGTCCTGAGGAGAGGAGTTGGGTTCCGTCTCGGGACGTGCTGGACCGTTCACTCATTGATGATTTCCTCCGTTGCCGCCAGGATTCCTCCTCGAGTGCGCCAGGAGGCGCTCGGTGAGTGGGGGGTACTGTCATGTTTTGTCATTAATTATCATGTCTTGTCCCTGTGCTTCCCCTTCTATTCGTTTCCCTCTGCTGGTCTTATTAGGTTCTTTCCCTCTTTCTATCCCTCTCTCCCCCTCCCTCTCTCACTCTCTCGCTCTCTCTTCTCTCTATCGTTCCGTTCCTGCTCCCAGCTGTTCCTATTCCCCTAATCATCATTTAGTCTTCCCACACCTGTTCCCGATCCTTTTCCCTGATTAGAGTCCCTATTTCTCTCCTTGTTTTCCGTACCTGCCCTGTCGGATCCTCATCTATAATTCACCGTGCTGTGTCTATGTTTTGCCCTGTCGTGTCGTGTTTCCCTCAGCTGCTGCGTGGTGAGCAGGTGTCTGAGTCTGCTAGGTTCAAGTGCCTTCCCGAGGCAACCTGCAGTTCTCGATCAAGTCTCCTGTCTGTTCTCGTCTTTACGAGTAGTATTATGCTTTTTGTTTTGTAAAGTTTCTTACTGGATTAAAAACTCTGTTTTCGCCAAGTCGCTTTTGGGTCCTCATTCATTGCATAACAGATCTGAAGCCATTCTTGTGATTATTGTGACTTTGCCATTGTAATTGTTTGTAAGCTTGTGTAGTCAAATACATTTATGATCGTGATAATTAACCAATGATATTAGGCCACTCTTGGCCATGATTACAGACACCTGTGTCTTTTGACACTACATAAACGAGTCATCCCGCAGTGTTTGTGATTATACTCTGATGAAGACAGCTTGGCTGTCGAAACGTTGGTAATAAAATGTTTGCATGTCACGACTTCCAAAGAAGGTGGCTCCTCTCCCTGTTCTGGCGGTGCTCGGCGGTCGTCGTCGCCGGCCTCCTCGCTTCCACCGATCCATTTTTCCTTTTAGTTTGTGTCTGTCTGTTTTTCCTTTACACCTGTGTTCTATTAGTTAATTTCGGTGGGTTTATTCACCTCTGCTGCCTGCTATACTTTGTGCGGAACTATTTGCTGTTGTTGCTCTGTTAGGGGTGCATGTTTGCGCCACAGGTTTTTCTTTCTCACAGTTGTTGTACCGTTTTGGACTGTAATTAGGAGTAGAGGTTTCTCCTCCGTGTGTTGCATTTATTCCTTGTGTGTGGCGACTTCATTTGGGCGTGTTCCTCCACCTGTTGTTGTTGAGTTGGGACTTCTAAGAAATGATCGTGCTACTGGGACTTCCTTGCTCTCCTGCTCCTGACTCCTGCACCTCTTTCCTCTTAGGAGGCACGTAACAGTTTGCAAGGGGAGAAATGACACAACGGACAATTTCTTCACTTCACTATCATTGGCGAACAAGTTGCTTGCAAATAAAACAAGCAGGGCTAGCACCATGAACAACGTGAGGCAGGAGCCTGTAGCCTGAGGAGACTATGTCGGTGAGCAAATAGACCGCCAATGCCCTATGTTCTATTTGCAAACGTGCAGTTACTGAAGAACTCGAGCTCCGTTTGAGACTATCCTATCAAAGGGACCTGAAACATTGTAAAATTCTGTGTTTCTCAAAGGTGTGGCTGAATGGGGAATGGATAATATGTACATCTTGAGGGTTTTTGTATGCATCATCAAGACCGGGTGGCAGACTCGGGTAAGAAGAAGAGGGGATGGGGATCTCTCTTTGTTAACAACAGCTAATGCGCAATCTCTAAAGTTAGTTTTTTCTCACCTAAGTTACCTCATGATAAGCTGCCGACCATACTATTTAGCAAGACAGTTTTCATCTATATTTTTCGTAGCTGTCTATTTACCACCACAAACAAATGCTGGAACTAAGACCGCACTTGTTGACATCTAGTGGAAGCCATGGGAACTGCAATCTGGGTCCTAACCATTTATAGACTCTATAGGCATTCAGTTGAAAACTACCAACATCAAAAAATCCCACTTCCTGATCGATTTTCCTCAGGTTTTTGCCTGCCATATCAGTTCTGTAAACTTTAGAGTGTTTTCTATCCAATACTAGGATGCATATGTATATCCTAGCTTCTGGGCCTGAGTAACAGGCAGCTTACTTTGGGCATGTTTGTCATCCAAACTTCAAAATACTGCCCCCTACCCAAGAGAGGCTAACCATGTGTATGTGATCAGTAACATTTGATTTGATGTGGCAGGGCTTGCAAACTTTACTGATTACAAGGGGGAATCCAGCCGCAACCTGCCTGGTGATGCGAGCTTAAATGGCTTCTATGCTCGCTTCGAGGCAAGCAACACTGAACCATGCCTGAGAGCACTAGCTGTTTCGGACTACTGTGTGTTCTCACTCTCTGTAGCCGATGTGGGAACTTTAAACAGTTTAAAATGTGCAAAGCCACAGGCCAGGCGGAGTACCATGACGCAAAGGCAGAGCATGTGTTGACCAGCTGATATTTTCGATATATCCCTGACCCGGTCTGTGATACCAACTTGTTTCAAGCAGGCCACTATAGTCCCTGTGCCCAAGAACGCCAAGGCAACCTTCCTAAATCCCTTTCGGCCAGCAGCACTTACATCTATAGCCATGACAGCCATGAAATGCTTTGAAAGGCTGGCCATGGCTCACATCAACACCATCATCCCAGTCAAGCTTCAGAGCTTCAGATCTTCAGTGTCCACATCACTAAGGAATTACCATGGCCCACACACACCCACACAGTTATGAAAAGGGCATGACAGTGCCTCTTTCCCCTCAAGAGGCTGGGCCATCAGATCCTCAAAAAGTTATACAACTTACAACATGGCCACAGTGTCTACTGACCCCTCCTGCCTCAGCCTCCAGTATTTATGCTGCAGTAGTTTGTGTTGGGGAGTGTCACAGGCTGGCTCATAGCAAGTGGCAAAAATGAGGGGACACGAACAACAGGTATAGGCCAATCAAAAAGGTTGTAAACCAAAACTATTAACTTTAAACAAATAAAAATCAATGAGGTGTGAAAGTATCATAATGTAAGGTGTATGTAAAGTGCAGGGATGCGTGAGTCTGTGTGTGTGTGAATGACTGAGTGAAAACTATGCGAAACTACAAAGGAATAAACCAAACAGGATCATACCTGGAGGAGCAGAGAGAGAGAGAGAGAGAGTGATTAGTGAAGCAGTTTAAATACCCTGAGCCCAGGTGACTCCAATCACTAGCGACCCTCCTCTGCCTGCAGGAGGAACCGCCCCTGCACTGCAGAGGGGCTGTGACAGGGGGCTAGGATCAGTTTGTTATATCTGGAGTACTTCTCCTGTCTTATCCGGTTTCATGTGTGAATTAAGTATGCTCTCTCTAATTCTCTCTTTCGGAGGACCTGAGCCCTAGGACCATGCCTCAGGACTACCTGGCATGATGACTCCTTGCTGTCCCCAGTCCACCTGGCCGTGCTGCTGCTCCAGTTTCAACTGAATCCTGACCTGTTCACCGGACGTGCTACTTGTCCCAGATCTATTATTTGACCATGCTGGTCATTTATGAACATTTGAACATCTTGGACATGTTCGGTTATACTCTTCACCCGGCACATCCAGAAGAGGACTGGCCAACCTCATAGCCTGGTTCCTCTCTAGGTTTCTTCCTAGGTTTTGGCCTTTCTAGGGAGTTTTTCCTATCCAACGTGCTTGAACACCTGCATTGTTTGCTGCTTGGGGTTTTAGTACAGCACTTTGAGATATCAGCTGATGTACGAAGGGCTATATACAGTAAATACATTTGATTTGATCTAGACTGGCTGCATCACCGCTTGGTACGGCAACTGCAAAGCAGATGAAGGCCCAAGAAAATTGTCAAAGACTCCAGCCACCCTAGCGGTACCAGTGAACCACGTATGGAACCAAACAGGACCCTGAACAGCGTCTAGCCCCAAGAATGCTACCCGGACTACCTGCATAGACCCTTTTTTGGACTAATTCTCTTGTACTGATTCTATGTACACACATTGGACACTACCCACACATACTTCCACTAACACCCCAACACACACATATACTACATACACCCACACACAATCATCCTGATGCCTAGTCACCTTACCCGTATACATATCTACCTCTATCGATCCAGTAGTCCTGCACATTGTAAAAATGGTACTGGAACTGAACTTTCTATAGTATGTTTATTTACTTTGTCATGTTTTATTTGATATCTGTGTTTTTTGTTCTACCCTATTATTTTTGGTATTACATTGTTATTGATTACTACATTGTTATTGATTACTACATTGTTATTGATTATTGCATTGGGGTTGGGGTTAGAGCTTGCAAGAAAGACATTTCACTGTACTTGTGCATGCGACATTAAAACTTGAAACGCACACACACGTTCACACTCACCACGCTGCTGCTTGCAGTCTATTATCTATCCTGTTGCCTGGTCACTTTACCCCTTTGTACATAGCTGCCTCAATTACCTCATACCCCTGTGCAACGACTCTGTACTGTTGCTCCCTGTATAAAGCCATGTTATGTTTTACTAATTATTGTTATTCCTTATTGTTACGGCTTTCTTCCGTTGAAGGAGTGTCGGACCAAAATGCAGCGTGGTTAGTTTGATACATCTTTAATGAAGAAAAACCACAAACAATACAAAAACAACAAACGGAATGAGAAAACCTATACAGCCTATCTGGTGACAACTAACACAGAGACAGGAACAATCACCCACGAAATACTCAAAGAATATGGCTGCCTAAATATGGTTCCCAATCAGAGACAACGATAATCACCTGACTGATTGAGAACCGCCTCAGGCAGCCATAGACTATGCTTGACACCCCACAAAACCCCAAGAAAAGAAAACACACCACAAAAACCCATGTCACACCCTGGCCTGACCAAATAAATGAAGACAAACATACTATACGTCGACCAGGGCGTGACACTTATTCACTGTGTATTTATTCCTCGTTTCACTTTTAAAAGAAAATATCTCTTTCACTCTGCATTTGTGGAGAATTACCTGTAAGTAGCATTTCACTGGTAGTCTACACCTGTTGTTTACAAATCATGTGAAAAAAAATGTATTTAATTTGTAATATGATATATTGATGTATTAAACCACCCAGACACGTCAAATATACAGGTATCCTTCTTTACCTGGTAGCAGGACAGGAAGGAAACTGCTCAGGGATGTCACCATGAGTCCATTGGTGATTTTAAAACCGCTACAGAGTTCAATGGCTGTCATGGGAGAAAGATGAGGATGGATCAACAACATTGTAGTGACTCCACAACAATGACCTAAAAAAATATTCCTAAACATGCATCCTGTATGCAACTGAAGTAATGCTGCAAAACACGCCACTGTTTAACTGCCTTCTTATTTTCAAGCATGGTGGTGGCTGCATCATGGTATGGGTATGCTTAACATCGACAAAGACTTGGGGGTTTTTCAGGATAAAAAGAAACAGGATGGAGCTAAGCACAGGCGAAAACCTGCTTCAGTCTGCTTTACACCAGACACTGGGAGAGGAATTCCCCTTTTTAGCAGGACAATAACCTACAACACAAGGCCAAATATACACTGGAGTTGCTTACCAAGAACACAGTGAATGTTATTCAGTGGCCAAGTTACAGCTTTGACTCAAATCAACTTGAAAATCTATTGCAACACTTGAAAATGGCTGTCTAGCTATGCTCCCCAACACCTTGACAGAGATTGAAGAATTTTTAAAAGAATAATTGGCAAATATTGCACAATCCAGGTATGCAATGTTCTTAGAGACTTACCCAAGAAGATTCCCAGCTTTAATTGCTGCCAAAGGTGTTTTTCACAAGTATTGATTGAAGGATTGGAATACTAATCTAATCAATATATATATTAGTGTTTTATTTTTCATGAATCTTAAAAAAATGGAATTGTTCTTCCACTTTGACATTAAAGAGTATTGACAAAAATTACAATGAAATCCATCTTAATCCCACTTTATAACATAACATTTGAAGAAATCCAAGAGGGGTGACTACTCATGATAAGCACTGTATGTGAGAAATAAGTAGTCTTCCGCATGAGTTTGAACAGTTACCACGAGGGAGTCACACTGATGCGTGACTGACTTGAACTATCAGCTATCATGCGTTCTGACCATGCACAGGCTCTATTGCAAATATCCTGTATTGTATTCAAGTATGAGTAGATTGAATTACAGTAGATGAGTGCAAAATCACGGTTCATTGGTTGAATTTATATGGGCTTCTTTCGGAATGTCTTCTAATTGACAGAGATGGTTGACAGTGAGACATACAGTACACTATATAGGAGACAGATCCTACCCACTGGGCACAGATGTCATTTCAACATCTAGTTTTGCATTTGATTGAGTTGTCAAATGTGTTGTTGTCCTAACTTTTACTGTTACTGATTTATCCAACTCATAAACAATGTAGAACTTGAACTTTGAATTCTCGTGGATGTAGTGTTTGTGGAAAGATCAGCAAGTCATGAAATCGATATGTGGTATACGAATCTCTTAGGAAATGTTCAAGTCAAGGGAATGTACAATCTGAGAAAGCCCTTTCCATTTCTAGTCAAGTCATGTGACATCATATTGTTCCTTCAAGGTGGATAGCCTACATGCAATGAGTCCATAAAGAATATGCTCTGCCAAGGTCATGCACATCAAGATTGATTGAAATTGGACATCGACAGTATCTATGTATCTATGGGAAATGCCTTCAAACCGGCCACTAGGGGGCAACAGTGAGCGCCATTACTATCGAGTAGGCTGGACCGGGGTGGTGGATGGGCAGAAACCCATGACTGTGGATCAAAAGGTTATGTATTTAATCCCAGTCGTGGACACAGGTTATTTCTTTTTGGTTTTACCCCTATCCTAAACTTAATCCTAACCTTAAAACCTCTTAAGGATTGGCCCATTTCTTTTAGATTTTCACCAAAAAATGACATACCCAAATCTAACTGACTGTAGCTCAGGCCCTGAAGCAAGGATATGCATATTCTCGGTACCATTTGAAAGGAAACACTTTGAAGTTTGTGGGGATATTAAAAGAATGTAGGAGAATATAACACATTAGATCTGATAAAGGAAAATACAAAGAGAAAAAAACATGTTTGAAATGCAAGAGAAAGGCCATTATGTATTATTCCAGCCCAGGTACAACTTCGATTTTGTATGTGTATGTGCAAAGTTTTAGAATGATCCAAGGAACCATTGCATTTCAGTTCAAAACATTGTATCAAGACTGCCCAAATGTGCCTCATTAGTTTATTATTCACTTTTCATGTTCAAAACTGTGCACTCTCCTCAAACAATAGCATGTTATTCTTTCACTGTAATAGCTACTGTAATTTGGGCAGTGCAGTTAGATTAACAAGACTTTAAGCTTTCTGACAATATCAGATATCTCGATGTCCTGGAAAATGTTCTTGTTACTTACAACCTCCTTGCTAATCCCATTAACCTACATTAGCTCAACCGTCCCGCAGGAGACCCACCAATCCAGAAAAAGTTTTTTAAATCATTCAGAATGAGTGCCTAAATGTAACCGCTAACTTCAAAATTTGATGCTTCGAAAAAAAGTCTGTCACAGTAGACACGTCATAATACATAATTTTTCACATTAATTGTGTGTTTGGTGTAGACTTACCTTGGCTTGACGATTTGATAGCGGTGTTATTCTCTCTCAAAGGAGCTGGGTTTGATCAATATATTCACCTCAATTGACTTAATTAATTGATAAAAGTTACCTTGTCCGAGACAAATTTTGGGCGGTTATTAAATCGTCTCGCCGGGGTAAACCCACACGAAACACATAACTTATATGAAGTAGTTCTAAAATCCAAGATGGAATTATTAATTGCAACAACAACAAAAATTGAATCATTTCTAGGTATTATGACTCACACTGTGGTACTCAATGGAATGATACAGAGCAGCAGGAACAGCAAAGGAAACAGTCCTAAATGTGAAGATAGGAACAACTTCAAAATTTGACGTTTGGAAACGTGAATGAACGTCTAATTCCGCAATGAGACTGTGAAAGCTTGTTGGGTCAAGAACAGACATACTATACAAACACAACCATACAACTTCTGTGAGAAGGGGCAAAGAGATGATATGGCCTTAAACCTTCTGCCACATACAGCCCGGAATTGACTATGAAAAACGTATAAGTTGAATGAGCGTCATTGCATAACATTGGGTTTATGAGAAACAAACTGCAACAAAACTGTGCTGTCCCTTTTGCATTTCAAATGAGACAATAGTTACGCTTACACAGTCTGAAATTAAACTTGACTGAGTGGGATGTTTCACTAAGCTCCAATTCTCCATAATATGAAATATTCTCCTCAGTGGCAACTCTTTTACAAAAAGGTCATCTCTGACTCCTCGAGACATAAATTAGTTTTTGCTCTTTTATTTCCCCTCTTTTCTTTTCAGAGCTTTTCACCAAGAGATGATTTAAATGACAAAGCTAAAAAAATATATATATTTCGATTCCTTTAATGGACCAATCTTTCAGCCAGTGCTTTGGGGTTGCTTGAAGGCTGAGAACAAAGACAGCCCGTCCATTCCAATCCTGACCTGATCAAATTGACTGTTATTTCAGACCATTAATGCTCAGCTTTGACTATAAGAGCTGTCTTACAGGGACTGTACACTTGACACAGACAGACACACAGAGACAGTGTCATTATAGAGAGCAAATGCAGTCAAAAGACCAATTAGTGTTATACGTGCGTACCTCAAAGACACCTCGGGGGGCTTTACATTTCCTTTCAGGACAAACAGATGGGAAATGCTATTGGGAAGTGAAAAAAGGGGGAGAATATCATGAGAGTTGTTGAGTGAAATAGAAACAAAGGAGAAGTTCAGAAGGGAAGTCAAAACGATTTACTCGAGTCTGTTTCCTCTTTTCAAGGAAATGTGATATTCATTTGCATATCAAAGTGAATAAATGCATAGTCGTGAATCACCAGACATCTATGGTATAATTATGTTGATTTGTGTTTATAACAGGAGTTGACGGAGGACTGAAGGAAGATTAGCGAGGGTTAAACTGCAATGACAGACCTGAGAGTCAGAGGTGAATAAAAGCTTTGAAGCAGAATACATTACCTTTAGTTTTATTGCAAAACGCCCCCACTGTCTACTGCCTTTGTGTGGTTTTTCAAGATGCTCCACTGTGTATGAAAAGCATATTGTATTCTGCCAGCTCCAATATGCTAGAGTCAGAGGAGTGACTTGTACTGTACCTGGTGGCCGGCTTGCTTGTTGGCTCAAGACCATGTTAGCCCATCGATCTAAAGCCCACTGCATTAGCCCTCTGAGATTAAAGGAAAGATTAACACATTTTGAATGTTATATCGTTTTTGGGCACCTCTGAGCGATGTTCTATCGATTCCCAGGGTCACTTAATGTTTTCATGTGTATCGTGAGCTCTTGCCCTTCACACAGGCAGAAATACAGCCGGTAAGACTTAGCATTGTGAGAAAGGCTCTCTCACTACTCTAGAAGTTAATAGGAAGATGACTTTTAGATTCAGAAAATGTCTACCATACATGTCAGATTTCAATACTGGTCAAGGTCATAACACGGGAGGTCGTGTTCTCTCGAATGAGCCGTTGACCATATTCTTGGGATATTCCTACCTTGAGAAATCTGTAATTTTTCTGAGTCTTCAGTCCAGGGTGCATTGCATGCTGCTGCCCAGTGGCTCCACCCTTGCCAGGGAGGGATATGCAAATGACTTTGGCTGTATCCCAATCCAAATGCAGCTGCCTGCTGTCTACCTGGCAGCTTCACATGAAACTGTGTTCCCCTGAGTGAGTGACGTTTGTTTGTTTACAAGACGTTTGTTTGTTTACTTTGTAGCCACTGTAGCAGAGTGAGCAACTAGTGCTAGCAATTCACTGAACAGCTATCCCAAAATGGAAATGGCTGACACGAATAACAAGTAAACAAGTAGCAGAATCGATCTCCTCAGTGCCTGTTAATGAATTAAATTGACACCGACTAGTACAATTATTCAACGGTGTAGAGCCTCCTCTCACATATTGCTTGATCTTCTGCTGGAAATATGACAGGTATGCTTGCATGCAAGATACGAGCTACAATTCTTTTGAGAAAAAAAGCTACTATACTGAATGTTTATGAATTATTAATAGCCAGAATAGCTCATGTTTTTTCTTCTAACGACTAGGTTTGCATTGTGAGGAATTCATATAACTATCACACCTGTGCATATTGTTAAATGACACTGATGTCCAAGATAACATACTGTGATATTAATTGATCACTACAGTGATATGATGCAATCTAACTCAATTTGAAGGTCTAATCTTCTTCATCCTAATGTAAGGTAAATGCACTGCATACACAACAAACACTGGCACGCGACGAAGGATAACATGTCCAGTATATTATTATAAGTGCATATCAGACAGGAATATCTATTCAGTAAAATGAATACAGCATTGTAATATTATTGTGTTGATGCCTTCCTCTCTTTCTGTAAGGGATTAGACAGAACTGTATCCACTAGATGCCCAAGCCTCAATACCAGAAACATGTACAGGCATCAACACTTAATTTCAGAACAAATGTGAACATTTGTATTGGTTTTCCTGTATCTGTGCATGAGTTCTTATTAAAACACAGTCCACTGTACAAAACAAGGCATTCCAAAGTGAGGGACATCTCAATTAAATTAACTTCCAACATAAGCTTGTTCAGTATGGTTTTTTCTATACACAGTACTGGAGTTTGCAGGTTTTTATTCCAGCCCTTCACTAACGCCCCATCAAACTCTAAATTAAAGACTTGCACACAGTGCAATCCCCTGGGACAGAAATCACGTCTGTATTTCGGAAATGAGCTTCATAAACGACAATGAGCTGACAAATCTGCACGATTAGCAATAACATGGGTGAATCTATTTCCATCTCAAATCAAATCAACGTTTATTAGCAGATGTCATAGCAGGTGCAGCGAAATGCTTATGTTTCTATGTTTAACAGTGCAGTATGTGTCTAACACTATGATGTTGCACACTTCTGAATAAAATCATGGGATATGGTGATTATCATGGTGCCTGGGAGGCTCCCATGTCTGGGTGTCAGGGTGGGATGGGTGGGATGTCCTGCACAGACAAGGCGGGGCGGGGGGAAAGGGGGAAATTAACCTCACTGCTCAAATGTCAGTTCTGGTTCAAGTTGATGAAGCAACAACTACCCTTATTAATGTGCAATCGTTTTCTTAACAGTTTTGCATATTTATAGGCTTGATCAAGTTGTTTACCGTTAGAGTTGAACAACTTATCCTCTAATTTTAACTAGTTACACCAAACCCAATAGTTCAACACAATAGGGGAAGGGAAAGTGACGAGAAAGTTAGCTAACGTGAGGGATATTTCTTTGTAATTGAGAAAATTGGAGAAAATTGGACCTCTCTGAAATGAAAATGGTTGGTCCTCCCTTCAGCAAAATATATATTTACCTCAACCCTCCCTGAACACTTGAAAATAAAGAGTGACCCTCCCCTATACCCCAAATAATAATTCAAACATAAAGGGGATCGCAGAGAACATGTCTACCATTTACCCTCTCTTCTTGTACAGACCAGAGCCTTAAATATGCAGTCTTAAAAACTGTTCTTCGTCCTGTAAGTATTACATGGCAACACAAGACTTTTGATAGCGCTCAGGGCTGCTGAACAGAAGGTTGTGGGTTCACAGACCTCCGTGGACAAGAGTAGGGGTGGAAAGATCTCCTTTATGGTAAAAACATTGCCTGAATCTATCATTGTATTTTCAGGTCCGGGAAATATTTTCCTTTTTATTGACATTTCATGCAGTTCTACATCATTAAACACATTAATAGAATATTTTTAATACCATACAAATTACAGAAATTACATGCTACGAATGGACAGAGAGATAGGCCTATGTATTCATCTTATCATATTTCTCCAATGCCAAAACAGTGTGTCATGTTTGCAACAACACTGTCCCTGTTTGTAAATAATCAAATTAAATTGTATTTATCACATGTGCTGAGTACAACAGTGAAATGATTACTTACAAGCCCTTAACCAACAATGTAGTTTTAAGAAAAATAAGTGTTAAGTGAAAAATAGATGTGTAAAAAATAAAAGTAACTGTCACGCCCTGGCCTTAGTATTTTGTGTTTTCTTTATTATTTTGGTCAGGCCAGGGTGTGACATGGGTATTTATGTGGTGTGTTTTGTCTAGGTTTTTATTTGTAGGTAATGGGATTGTGGTTTAGTGAAGTAGTCTAGGTAAGTCTATGGTTGCCTAGAGTGGTTCTCAATCAGAGGCAGGTGTTTATCGTTGTCTCTGATTGGGAACCATATTTAGGCAGCCATATTCTTTGAGTGTTTCGTGGGTGATTGTTCCTGTCTCTGTGTAGTTTCACCAGATAGGCTCGGTCACTTTGGTTTTTCTTTTTTACTTGTTTTGGAAGATAAGAGAACGAGAGCCATTCTCCTTGCGGAGATGGTGCTAAATACATCAACACGTTTGGTCACTGGGATTGGGCTGGCCAACACGATCCGGTTTGCTTGGAAGGAAAAGGAGTTGGAGCCTTTAGGACGGGAAACTTTTGGAATGATAATATTGATGGGGATTCTAAAGCTGACGATAAAGGACGTGTTTTGTTTCCAAGGCAACTTGTTGGAGGGAGCATACGACGTGGCACTATATACAGAGGAAAAACACGATGATATCCTGAGAAGGGCAAGAGGAGTGGGAGGTGAGAGGCCGATGTGCCACTACGATATAACAAGCCTGGCGAAGAATAACTTTAGGGTTGTAACTGTCAACATTTACAACCCTTATGTTAAGGATGAAGAGGTGAGGGCTTTTCTGGGGAGATACATGGATAACGTCTCCTCAGCAAGGCACCTCAGACTCCCTTGGGTTTTGGAATGGGAGGAGAGGCTTCCAGGCCCTCCTCGGAGAGGACCCAAAGGGACATGGTGGCTACCTCCATCCTCCTGCTATGTTCTCCCTAGGGGCTGACAGGGGGACGTTGTTTTATGCACGTCAGCCCCCATTTTGCAGGCGCTGTATGGCCTACGGTCACATATTCGCCTCGTGCAGTACACGAAAATGCAGATTTTGTGCATCTGAGGATCACGAGGCGAGAGATTGTGACAAGCCTAAGACCTGCCATGGGTGTGGCTCTTCAGCACACCTGTGGCGGGGGTGCCCGGCCCGTCATAGGACATATGCGTCTGCGGCTGGGGGGGAGCAGGAGCGGGGGATGGGGGAAGAAGAGGAGGGGAAGGAAGCACGCCTCATGACCAGAGTTCAGGTCCAGAGGGGAAGGCCACAAGGAAGGAGGAGGAGTCAGAAGTGGCGGATGGAAGAGAGAAGGAAACTGAAGGCACGGGAGTAGGAGAACCAGAAAAAGCGGCGGAAGAAGGCAACCGAGTGGAGGAGCATCAGAGAGAAGAAAGCGAGGGAGGAGTGGTGGAGAAGGAGACGGTGGAAGAGCAAGTGGACTGGGGAAAAGTGCCCTGGTGGAAGAGATGAGGGGTATGGTGGAGGAGCTGGCGGGGGGTGGAGCTGGCGGGGGGTGGGGGTGGTATCTCTCCACTGCCGTCATCACCAAAGAAGAGAATGAAGAGGAGGGTGCGATTGGCCGACAGTGAGAGGGAGGGGATGGACAAGAGAGTGATGGGGGTGGGAGAAACCTCTGGGTTGCTGCTGGTTTCCCCAGGCCCTCAACTTCTGTTGGGTGGGGACACACCTAACAAGACTCAGGACTGGGTACAGGAGGAGGTGGGGAGTTTTTTGTTTGGGGACTCAGTCTCCCCTATTTTTTTCCAAACCAGCTGCAACACTGGGGAGGGGGAGGATTGTGGGGGTAGACCCAGGGTGCAGGGCACCCCGGAGCCAAACACTATTCCTGCATCCTGGGATGGTGAGATGGAGGAAGAGGGGGGGATGTCGGGAGTACGGATGGTGTTCTCACCGGTAGATATGGAGCAGGGGAGCATCGGGTGAGTCTCCTGTTTTTTTTCTGTCTGGTTTAGAATTTGAGTGTATTACATGTTTTTATTTTTTCATGGGGTCTAATTTTACTTTTGTTAGTTTAAATGTAAGGGGTTTAAGGGATTTTTGTTAAGAGGAGGGCGGTTTTTAGTTATTTGGAGGGTGTGGGGTTTGATTTTAGTTTTTTACAGGAGGTTCACCTGAGGGATCGAGGGGATGTTAGTAGGTTTAAGAGGGAGTGGGACAAGGGGGAGTCAGTTTGGGGTGTTGGGGGGGTGCACTCATCGGGGGTAGGGATTTTGTGTGGGCACAGGGAAGTAAAAGTGGAGGATTCTTTTGTGGCAATGCAGGGGAGGGTTATAGGGGTGGATGTCACGATAAGGGATTGTAAATTTAGATTAGTGGTGGTGTATGGGCCACAGGTGGTGGCAGACAGGAGGGAGATGGTGGACTGTCTGATGCCCCTGTGTGTCACAAATAGGAAATTAGTGATAGGGGGGATTTTAATACAGATTTAGGAAGAGGGGGGATAGCAGTGCAGGCGCCATTGCCAGGCTAATGGCTTGCCATGGTCTGGTAGATGGTGGTCTGCACACTACTCCGAAAATGGACGGTCCTACATGGCGCAACTCCAGGGGGGTTGAGCGGAGGCTCGACTATATTTTTGTACCCAGGTCTTTGGGTAAGTTGTCTGGGTGGCTGTTGCTTGTTTTCTTTTCGGATCACGACGGGGTGCTCCTGCAGGTGGGGTCGCCAGTCTGCCTCTTTGGTAGGGGGTACTGGAAGCTAGATCGGGATGTGCTGGAGGAGCAGGCTTTTGTTTTTGACGGGTTTTATGGTTTCTTTTGGAGGCTTGAGGGCCTCCGGTTCATGTGTGAGGGGGTGTTAGAGTGGTGGGAATTAGTTAAGGTGAGGATTAGGGCTTTTATAATAGGGTATTGCAAGAGGAAAAAAAGGGAGGAGAGGAGGGAGGTGGATCGTATCCAAAGGTTAATTGAACTCGAATACGAGGCAGGCAACCTCGGCGGGTCGTTTGACTGGGAGAGATCCGCAACCCTAAAGGCGCACCTCAAGGAGTTGCAGGAGCGGAAGGCTCGAGCTTTCCTGGAGCGTGCGCATAGTGGCTTTCTAGAACATAATGAGACTTTTTCTGCTATGTTCTTTAAGTTGGTTAGGGCCAGACAGAGTAGGAAGGTAATGCATGGTGTTAGGGAAGAAAATGGTAGTATAGTTAGAGAACCAGAGGATATGGTCAGGGTGACAACTGATCATTTCCAAGGTTTATTTAAGGAAAGGGAAATAGATGTAGAGCAGGGAAATGTGTTTTTAGAACACTTGTCCAGGCGGTTGCCGGAGGACATTAGAGAAGTGATGGAGGCCCAGATCTCACTAGAAGAGGTTGAGAGCGCTCTTAGGAGGATGGGAAAAGGGAAGGTGCCTGGGATGGATGGGCTGCCGGCTGAGTTTTATCTCAAGTTTTGGGGTATACTTGGACTAGTGAAACTCGAAGTCTTGAAGGCCATCCTTGAGACGGGGTCCCGGGGGGATCAATGGCTGTTGGTGTGCTGTCACTTTTATATAAGAAGGGGGAAGTAACAGACCTTGGCAACTGGCGGCCGTTGACCATGCTGTGTGTAGATTACAAGCTACTGGCAAAGGCTTTAGCAGACCGGTTGCGCACAGCCCTTCCCTACGTCGTTCATGAGGATCAGACGTGCGGGGTAGAGGGCCGCTCTATTAGATGGAACCTACAGTTAATCAGGGACTCCATCGCTTGGGTTGAAGATAGAGGACTGCCTTTAACCTCTTGCTCCTACCTGGCACGCAGGCGTCCCATCTAGAGCTCTGGCAATGCAAATGCGCTACGCTAAATGCTAATAGTATTAGTTAAAACTCAAACGTTCATTAAAATACACATGCAGGGTATTGAATTAAAGCTACACTCGTTGTGAATCCAGGCAATAAGTCAGATTTTTAAAATGCTTTTCGGCGAAATCATGAGAAGCTATTATCTGATAGCATGTAACACCCCAAAAGACCCGCAGGGGACGTAAACAAAATAATTAGCATAGTCGGCGCTACACAAACCGCACAAATATTTTTTTATACCCAAAGGGGTCCTACAATTTCAAATCAAATAGCTAAATGATCCTTGATATGACCATCCTAAAACACTTCCACATGTTAGCTTAGTGGAAACCCAGTCTTGGGCCCATAGACTCTAATTAAATCTCACAAAAATCTGTTAAAGGAAAATATTACATTATGACCAAAGTTATCCTACTTCTACTTTTCAGTACATTTTTTGAACTACACTTGATTCTTATGACTACTATCAATGCCACATAGGTTGTTTCAACCAGAATATTTTTTCTTTTGAGGGGGGAGTTCCTGCTCTTTCATGAATCATCTTCAGCCTGCTGTGAACGTCATTCAGCTGATTCACTGTAAAAGTGACCTCACAATGCGTGTGGGTGTGTGTTTTGTGTGTGTGTGTGGTCAGGTGGGAGAAAGGCATCCTCCCTTTTTCCCACCCTCCTTTGTTTTCCTGTACTCCAATTTTCCGCAGAGGTCTGCACTAATAGGAGACAATGATTGGATTGGATGAGCTTCGGGGACTTTATGGCTGTGTTCTACTCAGTTCCACCATGCTGAATACATTAGGCTTCCAACGCCAGGGTGAAAGTGTTATTTGGTGTTTGGGAAATATTAAACATAACGGCAGCACATTTCTGTTGGGAAAAAAAATAAGATAATGTTAATTTATTTTATCCAACAATAATTAGGGTTATCAAATGACTTTCTTTGTTGCCAACATAATGCTGATTTACATTGGATCCTGTCATGTGGCAGAAAGTTAACTACATTGTTTGATAAAAGGGTTTCAAAAGGGTTCTTCAGTTGTCTCCATAGGAGAACCAATTTTGGTCCCAGTTCCAACCCCTTTAGGTTCCATGTAGTAAGTAAGATCTGTTGAAAGGGTCCTAGATGGAACCCAAAAGGGTTCTACCTGGAGCCATAAAGAGTACTGCAAAGGGTTATCCTATGGGGACAGCCGAATAACCACTTTATAGGTCCCAGATAGCATTCCTCCTAAGAGTGTAGTAGTGGCTGTGGTGTTGAAAGAGAATGCAAACTCTGCATTTTTACAGGCAGAAAATAAAGTATGTTATATAGACTTGACATTTGTCCCAAAACATTTAGTACTTTCCATTTCAGCCCAAATCCCTTTATGGTGCATGTGTAAGAGAATGGAAACACACAAAGGGATACCAGTGGGAAATATTGTTCTGTTATATTGTTTGCCACAGTCTGGTTTATTTCAAATGTATGTTCATGCACTTGCCTGACAAATACACTTCGGCAGTTTAGGACATTGATGACAAATCAAAAACTCACTGCTTTAGCGATACTAGTAAGTGTATTACCCATAATGCAGCTTACTTTTCTACAGTCATTTGCAACTTGTAAGTAAGTGTGGGGGTACAGTACGTGATATTTCCTCTTGGGAGACTTTTGAACAAGTGTGATAACAACTGTAATTTAGCTAGCAGAGTATTTGCCACTTTCCCCGAGTGTAGGCATTAAATTGCCTCACAAACCGTGAGACGATACTTGTTAGCTCAATATGAGAAAAAGTCAAGGACTCTGCAGTAGCAGTGAAAGGGAGCCCTTTTAAGAAATGTAAAAAGTGACTGGGTTTGGGCTTTTGTAAGCTTTAGAGATTGTATGCAACTTTTCTGACTAGCTCTATGCAGCAAATACCTATACAAATATGTATCTTATGCTATAATACAGTAATAACATACATAACATAGCTGTGATTGAAACATTCATACACAGCATGGTAAACCATGCTACTTATTTCTTACAAAGACTCAGTGTATCTTAATGTAAATGAGCAATAAAGAGTACAAAACAACACCTGTGAATAGGGCCTTTTTGGTTTGAGGCTGGATGCATTTTCAGGTTAAGCTCAGACTTAACCAGTACTGTGTGTAATCTATGTCACTGTCCCTCTCTTACAGCAGCCTCCCCTATCCCATTAGTCATTTCATGAAATGAGAACAGGATGATTTTTGGAATGAGGTGAGATGGAGCGGCATCCTGAGAGAGGTGTCTTGGGCCACACACACACACACACACACACACACACACACACACACACACACACACACACACACACACACACACACACACACACACACACACACACACACACACACACACACACACACACACCACACACACACAGTCAGTCACCAGTCAGTCAGTGGACCAGAGCAAGGGTAAGGGTTATCTCCCCTCTTTTCAACATAATCTCTGGGGTAACTGTGGCTGGAATTCAAGCCTCACCTCTCCTTTCAGGGTCTGGCCTCACTGTTAAATGAACGATCGAAAGAAGATGTTACTCCCTGTAGATTAAATAAAGTTTATGTGTCCAAGTCTTGCTGCAGCTCTGTCTGCAATCATTTATATTCTGTCTGGGCAGATTATCGTCTGCAAAACTATGTTTCAGAGAGTAATTCTGATTCTGAATATAGTCCAGAAAGGCAGACTTAAGTGTGAAGTCTGACGCTATTTCCGAGTTTAATCATTGCTTTGAGATGTACTATATTACAAGGAAGGAACATTAATCACATGATATCATTTTTTTAAGCACACATATTTGAAAAAAAAACTGTAGTGTACTTGTGTTGCTGTAATGGCTACAAACTCTGGTCCAGCACCATCTATTGCTGCACTCCAGCAATCATGAATAACCAAGCAGTCTTGAATCAAGCCCAAATTCACAATTTTACACACAAAACATGTCCTAAATAAGTAATGCACACCTAAAGGAAGTGTTGTCCTGAGAGTTCATCCCAGAGAGAGAGAAAGAGAGAAAGAGAGTGAGAGAGGGGGAGGGGGATAAAAGAGCAAGAGAGAGATGGGGTGAGAGAGGGGGGAGGGGGATAAAAGAGACAGAGGTAGAGGAAAGAAAGAGAGAGAGAGAGGGGAGGGGGATAAAAGAGACAGAGGTAGAGAGAGAGAGAGAGAGAGAGAGAGAGAGAGAGAGAGAGAGAGAGGGGGAGGGGGATAAAAGAGACAGAGGTAGAGGAAAGAAAGAGAGAGAGAGAGAGAGAGAGAGAGATGGGGGAGAGAGAGGGGGAGGGGGATAAAAGAGACAGAGGTAGAGGAAAGAGAGAGAGAGAGAGAGAGAGAGAGAGAGAGAGAGAGAGAGAGATGGGGTGAGAGAGGGGGATAAAAGAGAGAGGTAGAGAGAGAGAGAGAGAGAGAGAGAGAGAGAGAGAGAGAGAGAGAGATAAAAGAGACAGAGGTAGAGGAAAGAAAGAGAGAGAGAGAGATGGAGGAGAGAGAGAGAGAGGGGGAGGGGATAAAAGAGACAGAGGTAGAGGAAAGAAAGAGAGAGAGAGAGAGAGAGAGAGAGATGGGGTGAGGAGGGGGAGGGGGATAAAAGAGACAGAGGTGAGAGAGGGGGAGATAAAAGAGACAGAGGTAGAGGAAAGAAAGAGAGAGAGAGAGAGGAGAGGAAGAAGAAAGAGAACAAAAATAGGAAGGAAGACAGAGAGAGGATTGGGAGAGAAAAGCGTGACTGCTTTCAAAGGAAAGAAAAAGGAGGAAGGAGGCAAGACTGTTAATAATTAATTCAGGAGGAGCTTGGTCCTGGGAGGACGTGTGAAATATTTTGATGTTGGTAAAATGCTAATTAAAGAAAGGGAGAGGTGCTTTTGCTTTTGGTTTGGATGCCATTCTTCGGTCTGCCCAGGCAGGCAGTCTGAATTTACAGTGCTGCCTGGGCTAATGGTGGTAGTGGTGCCACTTGGCAAAGACAACATGAAAAAGCACAGGCAGAGCTAATGGGACTAGCGGACCTCTCCAACGCTCAGGAGGAATGAAAGAGTTAGGAGAGGGAAGAGACAAGAGGACAAAAAGGAAAGGCCTCAATCTGTGGAGAGGATCCATTTGTGTGCCGCACGCTTTTAATTTCGCGGTAAAGTGAGGAAAGAATAAAAGGCCATTCATTAGATTGAATGGTCCCATTGTCACTCCACTCTGCAGCCAACAGTGTCACACTCCAAATTGGATAAACACACAATGCAGAGACCACATGACAGGCACATAACTAATAATTAGGAACTTTACACACTAAATCAGACAGGAAAGACAATTGGTCAACAATTAAAACAGAATGCACACAAAAGGACACACACACACACACACTCTTGTTGCAGAGCTATCCCTCCTCCCTTTAAACAAGGTTTTCAAATTGTTTTGTGGTTTCACTCTCACCACAAATACCCATAGTTACTAACCCAAGACCGGAGGTAATGATAATACTGCCATGGTCATTAAGTATTAATTTAGCTTTTTCTTCATTCTGATCCTTCAACATTTTCTTAGTCCAGAAAGTGCAGTCATTTAATACAAAGTAAGCAACACTATTGGGGTTTCGTAGATTCTATGTTTGGTTTCATGTGTAATGCGCAGGTGCTTATGTGCTAAAATGTTCTATTAGGTGTTGTTTACATTCTATACTCCGAGGAGAGTCTTCAAAGACTTTCCATGCATAGGCTTATTTGTTTGAAGTTTGATTTCAGGAATGGTTTTCAGTTATATTTACTTGAAATATTTGTGCTGCGTTTGCCTCGCCCACATATTTGGATTTTTTTTTTCATGTTTTATGTAATGAAACAAATCCTCTATGGATACTTAAAAGTTTTGGTCTTTCATATACAAGAGTTTGGACACACCTTTCCATATTTTCGGCACATCTGTTAATTGAAATACATTCCAGGTGACTACCTCATGGAGCTGGTTAAGAGAATGCCAAGAGTGTGCAAAGCTGTCATAAGGGCAAAGGGTGGCTACTTTGAAGAATCTCAAATATAAAATATATTTTGATTTGTTTAACACTTTTCTTTGGTTACTACATGATTTCATATGTGTAATTTCATAGTTTTGATGTCTTCACTAATATTCTACAATGTAGAAAATAGTTTTAAAAAATAAAGAAAAACCCTGGAATGAGCAGGTGTATCCCAACTTTTGACTGGTACTGTATATGTTGCATTACATACAAAATGTTTTTTTTTTACACAAGCTCCTCATTATTTGTATTAAAAACCTTATGCATCGTTTAAGGTTACGCTTGATAAGACTGTGAAGCTGTTATCTTGTATTCTATTCCTAGTCCATTAGTGATACTGATCAGGGGACAGTAGTGATATAACGCTGCACTGGCTGCAGATCATCAGATAGACGATTCTATCTGCCTCTCGAGGAGCTCAGGAACGATAATGACGATGATAATGTATCTTGTGTTCGGGCCTTTGGCTAACTCAGCTCTTCTTAAGGAATCTGATGCGTTAAGTTGATAACGTTGGATGCAAAGTATCTGAGGAGATGCGGAGGAAGATCATTTATGACGCTGCCGGGTTGGTTGGAAGAGACTGATGTACTGATTTCTCCTGCAGGTTTTATCAGATCTGTTCAAAACCTTCATTCAAACTGCCACATAAAAATGTTGGCCAATTGCACGCTGTCATAAAAATCCTACATGCCAATCACATGCTACTAGCACATGCCACTGTCCATTAAATCATAAAGAGACTAAGAGAGAAAACCCCAAGAGCATATAATCTCATCTCGTCTCTGTTACAATTTACGAGGGAGGGTGAATGGTTAATGTTCTTGGAGGCGCTTGCCTAATGATCGACAGCGGTGTCATTAACATGCATGGCTATGCAGGCACTGCTAGTTCCCCTAGCTGCCACGGGGTCCCACTTTACCAGCTAAACACCCAGCCATCCAGTCATCTAACCCTGGCTTTGTCTGCTGCTCCTGCTTCTGTGAGCGAGGAGCGTCCCGTTACTTGATAAGGGCCTCTCTGATATGGCCACCTCATTAATCACTGTACTACTAGGGGAGGACGAAAACACACACACACACACACACACACACACACACACACACACACACACACACACACACACACACACACACACACACACACACACACACACACACACACACACACACACACACACACACACACACACACACACACACACACACACACAAAAATAAAATTAGATTTTGACACACACACGCACACCAGTCACTCCTCCCACCGGAGCCCTTACAACACAGCATAATCTGAATTAATGGGTTAGCCCTCTCCCCTACAGACTATAGACATACATCAAGAGGCTGTAAGAAAATCTTAAATAATGGTGGTCGGTTAAGGGAGAGAAGCTGGCTGAGTGTATACCCCCCTTCAGTGTGAGAGTTGGAGGAGTGGGAGCAACAGGAGTGGGAGTGCCCGATAGGCGCTCCCTGCTGTGAATGCTGATGTGGTTTGATGACGTCATCATTTCCTGTTGTCGGTGTTGGTCATCGCCACCTGTGATCAGATGATCATTCCCAGAGGACGTTAAAGCCGTTAACAGGGGAGAGATTGGACATAGTGCCTGCCGACTCAGTAAAATAGCTATAATTTTAATGTGGACCATTCTCAGGAGGGTTATTGGGTCCTATAGATGATTGACGACCTTGTGTGTTACAAAACCTAGAGAACTTCGGGGTGGAGATGCTTCCGTCCCCTGTCTTCCCATTAAATATTTTAATGGGTCCTGAGTCCTGTGTAGGAAGTCGCCTATCAAACTCAGAGGCAAGTAGGCAACCCGACTGGCAGGTTTGTGATTCAGCAAGCAGTTAGAAGCCTATCCTAGAGTACCCCCAGCCAGTTCCACTTGTTTGATCCACTCCACTAGGAGCACATTGTTGTCAGTGGCCCATGCTCCAGGATCAAGCTCTAGTTGAATCAGGTGTGCTTGTGTTGGTAATGAACAGATGCAGTGAGATGTGTACACTAATATACTGTGCCTAAAAGTGAAAAGGGGTGTAAAACTGTTAATTAGGCGAGGTGGACCGGGCGCTGATGAAACTCTGACTTCCTGTTGCTAAGCGTGCTGGGAGAAAACAGAAAGCGTTCAGTTTGCATTGTTGCCGTTGCACCGTTGCATTGTTGCCGTTGCACCGTTGCATTGTTGCGGTTAACAACCATAGGAGACCCCCCCATCCAGGGAACCTCAACTGGGGCATGTGTAATTACATGTATGAGTGCTGATCACTATCCACCTGTGAGAGACCCCTCTCTTAATGATCTCCACAAACACAGTCCAGGCACATACTGTACTTCCACAGATCCAACATTCCAGACCTCAAATATTATTCTAAATCATATATATATTTTCTCCACAATTTTGATCATGTCTCATCGCTGTAACTACCCAACAGACTCAAGAGGTGAAGGTCGAGTCATGCGTCCTCCGAAACATGACCCGCCAAACCACGCTTTTTAACACCCGCCCACCCGGAAGCCAGCCACACCAATGTGTCGGAGGAAACACCGTTCAACAGCCTGCAGGCGTCCAGCTCGCCACAAGGAGTCGCTAGAGCGCACTGAGCCAAGTAATGCCCCCCCGGTCAAACCCTCCCCTAACTCGGACGACGCTGGGCCAATTTTATACCGCCCTATGGGACTCCCAATCACGTGATACAGCCTGTGATCGAACCCAGGTCTGTAGTGACACCGAGAGCACTGTGATGCAGTGCCTTAGACCGCTGCGCCACTCGGGAGGCCTATTCTAAATAGTTTAATTTTGTCTACATGGAGTGCCAGATGGGATGAGTTCTTTGTGGTGCAATGCTTCTCATGATAACACCGTGTGTTTATGGTTGTGTGATCAATGTGGTGTGTTTCCAACCTGTCCCACATGTAATCTTAATTTAGAATGTCTCCCGTCTTGTTGTTATCGATGTGCTGACATCTGAGGATAGGGGATATGGTGCCAATGAACTCTTCTACATATTGGACAATCGGATTTGCTGTAACGTAATTAATCCGATGACACAGCCTTGGCTATTTATTTACAGTTGAACATTGCCACAATGACATGTCTAAGTTACAGTTAAACAATTTGGAGCATCCCTCTCCACTAATCCATATTGCGATATCTAGCTGTTTTACAATTGATACTGTATGATGAACTCTAAACAGTCTGAGAATAGCCATTTGAAAAGGGAGACCAAATCAGCATACAAGAGATAGAGGGAGGGAAAGGGAATAGAAAAACCTTCCGTCTGCAGAGTGAGGGAAAATTCTATCGACCCTCATGCATTGTCTCATTAATTTTGCCTTGAGGTGTGGATTCCTGCTGATCAATATCCTGCGACTGCATCTTTATTCTTCTGTGTAACCTATTACTGTCGGAGAAATGCAAAGCCATGCCGCAATTAGAGCTCTGAAGCACTGGGGCCGATCAATACCATAGATGTATGATCCGTTTGGGTGGGAAGCAATAAGTAGTCAAAGTCACAGTGCATCTTCTCCCAGGGCTAAAGGGTAATCTGGCTGAAAGCATGCCTCAGTCTTAGTCAATCACCTCTGTCGCACGTGTCTCTCTCTCGTCCGTGGTGGTTAATAAGGAAAGTTAATAAGGAAAGAGCCTCTGTAGGACCAGGGGCACCGGGAGCACCGGGGTCTTTATTTGAGTGATGATTGCCTCCTCTGTCTCTGTGGGATTGGATCGCATGCTTCCCTTTGCATGTGTGAATCAGTTGGTTCAATAGATCAATTGGTTGGTTGGTTCACCCCAATGACGACATGTCAACCAACTTTGACTGCTGGGATTGTGCTCGTAACAAAGAGATATGGGTTTGACTCCCCCGCATGTGTGACGTATTGTGTGTGTCAATTGCTGTAAGTTGCTTTGGCTAAATGACCAGATTTGTATTTTTTATTTAATTCAATTGAATGTCACCCACTCTATTTCTGTCTACACAAGCTTGCACCTGGTGTCCTGAGACGACTTGTTGATATTTTTACTGTTGGTCAAAGTGTTGATATATCTCCCACTGTGTTTTATTATCATTGAGGACAACAGTTGACACATTTCCCTGTCCTTTTCTGTTTGTCCTTTCCTTTCAATGGTTTACAAGCAAATGGAATGTCTATAAATCACTTGGAAAGTCCTGCAGCAGAGATGATGTTTAGCATAATGCCAGAGTAATACATCACGGTGCACTGACTGGACGAGACAACAAAAGTTGTTTCTGGGTTTTCGTAATATCATTTTCATTCAGATTAGTTGACGTTGATGGATTGCATCATTTTTGGGAAAATGCAAAACGGAGTCTTTTCTGACGCCATGACAGTTGTGTGTCTTTTATAGCACGGTCCGACTTGTCAAGTTAATATTGGAAATGGAGATTCATTCTAATGGATTATTTGCAAAATTTCATAGAACGTTTTCGAAAAGCAGATCCACTTGTTGCAGGGCCGTGCACAGATCTTTGTGGGGGCAGGTGAACAAAATGAAGAAGAAAAAATCTAGTTTGATGGGCAAATTAGAGCATTTAAAACTAAAAAGGAGAAAAGTTACAAAAGATTGAATTACTAAGTAGTAAAAAAAAAAGATCAGCACAGAGCTTCGACAGCCCTTTCTCATTGGGCAAAGGGGCAAAGGGGCGGGTGCTCGGGCACTGGATGACATGTGGCCATTGGCTGTAGCCTAATCCGTTATCACTCATGTTTGTGTATCTGTCACACTGTCATCGTCATCATATCACAACGGCCAATAAACCAACATCACAATACTAAGACGACCTATCGTACACCGGTATAGCGTTTGACGAGTTGGTTGTATAACAGCCGTCATTCACCACTCTCTTTAGAGTGACTCTTCCAAAAGCCGTGGTGTCCGACGGTCATTTGTCTATGGATTTCACTGTCACGTTTGAAAAGTTGCACCTCTCAGGTATTCACTGCAGCATGAAAAGCAATAAACAGGAGAGCTATCACACTGTTAAAGTCCACTTACCTTTAAGGCTGGGTGCTCTATATGTAAATGAGAGTGCCGGGTAACAAGCACAGCACACAGCAGCTGATTCGGCAGTACTGACACTTTAGCTAGATGGAAACAAAATACTAAATGAAGTTTCTTCTTCCGCTGTGTTCCTTTACAGGACGCCAGTTGACGGCGTGCGTTTACGTACACCATTCAGACTAACCATATCTTGTTGTTTTGCCCCCCCGTCCCCATCCCCATCCCCCCCTCCCTCCCCCCGTCCTCCTTCCTTTCGTTACTTTTCCCGGGGGAATTGAGTCGAAACGAATGGCTTGTGCTGAGTTCGTAATGTCCTGAAAATCGTTCGGCGGGCCGTGGGAGCTGCAGAGGAGGACGTCGTAAGGATGGGAGCTGTTATTCAGAGCAGGCTTGTGTTCTGCTCAACCTATCAGCCCCGACAGAGAGCAATGTTTTACCTGTCAACCTTTCACTTGTCTTAAAAGCCCCATGTGGGGGAAATAGACCAACGTCATTGTAGTTAGACCAAAGACAACATATTGACACCAAACCTTGTTTGACGTCAACAGGGAGACAAGAGAGAGACTGATGCAATATCAGCTCTTCCATTCCCATGGTTTTTATGGAAAGGGTCAAACAAGAGAGCACTCAAGAAAACAAAATCAGGGTTAGGTATTTAATTAACCATGGCAACATGGCTTGGGCTAACGAGCATTTCTGCCAGGCTTAAACTTGCCTGCCTGCCAGGCTTCAGTCTCTGTGGCTTCTCACTGTTGCTCAGGGCAACTAAACATCTTCATCAGTCAGCCACAACATTTTAAGTGAGGTTACAGCGGTTGCCAGAGCCTAGTAAACAAACATACATAAAAATGAAGTCACTCCTTTGCCAACAGACCTCCTGGTGCACAACAAGGGTTTCATAAAGAATATTCCATGTAAACAATTGTTTTTTATATAACTGGCCTCGTGTTTAATTGTATTGTATTTAATTTGTTCTCTCTCTCCTGATAGAGTTTCCATGTACAAACTGAAGTGCAGATCTATGAAGTTACAGGTTTGTGAGATGGTCACTTGTTAACAACAATTTTACCTTGAGTTTATTTTTATTTGTTATTTTTGTCCCCTTTTTGGTGGTATCTAATTGGTCCTATCGCTGCAACTCCGGTATGGACTCGGGAGAGGCGAAGGAGCCAAAACACAACTCAGCCAAGCCGCACTGCTTCTTGACATAATGCCCACTTAACCCATAAGCTAGCCACACCAACGTGTCGAAGGAAACACCGTACACCTGGCGACTGTGTCTGCGTGCATTGCACCCGGCCCGCCACAGGAGTCGCTAGTACACGATGGGACAAGAACATCCCTGCCAGCCAAATCCTCCCCTAACCCGGACGACTCTGGGTCAATTGTGCGCCGCCCCATGGGTCTCCCAGTTGCAGCCGCCTGCGACAGAGCCTGAACTTGAACCAGCATCTCTGGAGGCACAGCTAGCACTGCGATGCGGTGTCTTAGACCACTGCACCACTCGGAAGGCCTTGGGGTGGCTTTTTGTGGTAAAAAAACAAACATTTTGGATAAAGGGTTAACTAAAAGTTCATTTGAAAGTGAGCATCGGTTCTGTTTAGGAGTCCAGGGACTTTAGAACCAGCAGGGAATAAATAGGTGGAGACATTTGTAAGAAGAATGATTTCAGCTCTGAAAGATGAACAGGGCTGTTTCAAGTACCGAAAATGTAGGACAGACAACATGCTCCGGGGTTTATACACAAGGGCTGACAGCAAATCAGATGGAAACAAACTTTCTTCAAGGATAGATACCATTTAAAAGATACAGTAAAAAAAAGCATTTGCAAATCTGAGTTATTAAACTGCAGGTGGATGGGGATTATGCGATTGCTTTAACGAAAAAGGCCGACACGTAAGCTTAAATGAAAAAAGGATGCACCTTTCGAAATGAACCATTTTAATTGAGAACAGTCTCTCTCTCCACTCTCCTGAAGTGGAAAGAATCTCAGCAACCTAAAGTGCTTTAAAAGTCCTGAAGCAATAAAGCAGAATTTCTCCCAGACCTTGTCTGATTTTCACCTTTCAGTTTGATGAGGTTTTGGATGTTAGAGCTGTTTACCGACTGAGAGCACTTGGTTGAAGGGTGCCTTGAAAGTCTGGTGCATATGGAGAACTTTTCTGCAGAATAACAGCCATCCAAAGGGAAAAGTCTTCAACTTCAGACCGTGAGAACAGCAATCTCCCCATTTTAAAGTGACGTGCAAAATATTTTTACACGATGGAGAGGAAATAGTAGGTGTCCGTGTAGGTGGGTGCTTCCAAAGCAAGCTTTCCACCCTTGCCTGTGTAGCAGTGTCAGTCTCCCATCGAGCCATTATGTTTCATCATAAACTAAAGTGACATTGAGAGCAAACACACACACTCGCACGCACAAACACACACTCACACACTTATAAACTGGATCAGTTAAGGGGAAAGGCTGCATGGTGGCAGCCGGTGATGGATTGCAGTGGTTAGGAGCCATGACTTTTAGGTAAGTGACAATGACGCACATAAAGGCCACCATTACCCATTTTAAGATGCGGTTAAAATCCTTATCGACCTGCCGCCACAGATGCCAATACGCCAAGGCATCACAGTGACTCTAGCGATGGCAGGCAAAGAGTGATAGGCATTTGCTGTTCACTAGACAGGCCCAGTTTGAGCATCAAACCAACACACACACACACACACACACACACACACACACACACACACACACACACACACACACACACACACACACACACACACACACACACACACACACACACACACACACACACACACACACACACACACACACACACACACACACACACACACACACACACACACACACGCACGCACTCTCTCAGAAGCAACTCTCAACCCCACATAAGGAAGCAAAGCCACAATTTGTATGGTACTGTATGTTTTGAATGTTGCCACAATTCTGTGGGAAATTAGAGCCTGACACCATTTAGGCAAGATAGCTGATGCCAAGCAGTTCAGAGTCACTGTCAGAGGAAGGTATGATTGCATGAAATTACAGCCCTACAGTAGCTGCACGTGTGGGTAATGAGAGCTCGCTATGTACTCACGTGTCCATGAACCATTGGCATCAGCAAGCTCTTGTGATCGATTCAGATGTGCATCGTCCGCAGAAATTGAATTATTATGTGTTCTTAGAATTGCGTGGATCTAGAACAACCCATCTATTATGATTGAGATAAGCAGCATTTATTCAGTCCCCGAGGCTGAACTCTGTGACTCTGTGATGCCATGATTGCATCCCAAATGGCAGCCTATTCCCTAAAGTGCGCTAAGTAGGGAATAGGGTGCCATTTGGGATGCAGATAATGTCTCAACCTCGTTTTTTTCCCCACATGTAATGGTCAGTTCTGACTGTACAGTCATCATGCATGGCCTTTGGCTAAAGCATCATTAGAGGGGTGATCATTGATTTAATTCGTCTTTTTCCTATGAAGCACAATGTGTTGTATAAATAAAGCTTGGTTTGATTCGATGGTTTTAGCCATCCTTCGAACCATTTACTGTAATGTTAATTGTATATAGGTCTCCATTCTCCATCTCTACTTGCCTGTTGCCTGTCTCCGTGTCTCCGTGGCCCTTATACCCCAATCCAACCCAGCTACCAGGAAATATCCCTCCCTCCCTCCTTCCCAATCTGCCTGCCTCCTTGCCTGCCTGCTTGCCTGACTCCCTGCCTATTGCCTCCATACCTGTCTGCCTACACTCTTATAAAAAATAGTTAATCAAGGGTTCTTCGGTTGTCCCCATAGGCCGAACCCTTTTTGGTTCCAGGTTGAACCCGTTTTGTTTCCAGGTAGAAACTTTTTGGGTTCCATGTAGAAGCCTAGGTTCGACCTGGAACCAAAAAGGGTTCTTCAAAGGATTCTCATATGGGGACAGCTAAAAAACACTTTTAGGTTTCACAAAGCACCTTCTTTTTCTAAGAGTGCACCTGTTTGTCTGTCACCCTTCCTCCCTACCTCCTTGCCTGTCTGCATAGCCCCTCTATACCCCCCGGATGACAACCCACCAAGCTTCCAGGAAGTCTTCAAAACTCGAGAGGGGCTGGGATCAGCGATCTGTAGGCTTCTTTCTCAGTATCATCCAATTTGACTATGGATTGGAGGGAATATGTATAGAAAGAAAGCCATATCCCCAGGAACATGCTCAGATACACAAGCCATAAATCCATACATACAAATGATGTTTTGGATGCGTTTTCATCAGAGACTGGGGAGCTAGCCGAGCTCATCGCTTAACGCACGGTTGGTTGGTTGAACGGGCTGTACATTGATTCCCTGCAGATGGTGATGTCTTTATATTGTTTTGCTTGTTCCTGTAGAGGCTTCATTGCTTGTCATGTTTCACTGGTGATGTGGACAGTATCAATGTCATTTGTCCTCCTCCTCCCAGCCAGTTGAAGTACAATTCATAACAGAACGAGGTTGAAATTGAAAGAGCAATCATCAAGCTCTCGACGAAATCCCCAATAGATGATACCTTTTACAGAAGGGATACAGCAATAGATAATGGAATCAATAGCTTATAAGTAAGAGTTGGATTTCAAGGATGTATTCCATTTGCTATGAAATAGTTAACACAAAATGCTAGAATCAGTTTTTTTTGTAGCAAGGATATTGACAATTAGATCAAGACCAGACTATCTTGACTGTGAGACAATGTGATTTGGGTTAGAATTCAAACTCCTGCCTCTTTTACAATGCAGCAATGACTGTTAGGTACGTATAGAGGCAATCCGCAGTTGAAAAAATAACAAAGCCTCCCCCAACCACTGCTTTGGTAAAAAGCAGTGGGATGGGGCTGGAAAAATGTAACTACTCTGAAATTCAAAGAGAGCTCTATGGATAAAAAAAACTTGACCATCCATGATATCAGATGGATATCTTTAACCATGTTTTGAGACTCTACGGTGTGGGTTTACATTTACATTGTTTACAAACATTGGCGTAAACCAAGCTTATATTTTGGGTTCTGATGGGGTACGAAAGTTCAACTAAGCCGACGAGGCATTTCTAAGTAATATTCTTCATGAATCAAGGGTATATTATCATTCATTTATAAGTCAAAAAAATTGATGTAGCAACTGCAGAATTCCCCAGGTTGTGACAGCAGTCTGAAAGCTCACTTCGTGACCCCTTGGCCCTCCGCTGTAATGACTTGTTATGTAAAAAAAGAGCAACATGGTAAAGGTATAGGTTCTGATAGGATGCCTCTGTGAAGCTGCAGTATCTCATTTAGATGTATCAGGGATTTCTCACAAGGTTAAAAAGTTATGCTACAGTTACCTCTTTGTCTTCCATATCAATTACCAAGATGCATCACAAGCGAGAGGCAGAGACACTGATACTGCTATTCCCCAAAGATGAGGGGGTGGATCGATCACTACTGATCACCGCTACGTTGATGTATAGCAACACCTATGGCTGAGACCTTGTTAAGAGCGATGGTGACGAATAGAACGGACTACTGTCTAAAACACAACCCCCCCCCACACACACACACACACACACACACACACTCTCAATGGTGTAGCTGTAGAACTTTTTGAGGATCTGAGGACCCATGACAGATCTTTTCAGTCTCCTCAGGGGTTATAGGTGTTGTTGTGGCCTCTTCACGACTGTCTTGGTTTGTTTGGACCATGATAGTTTGCTGGTGATGTGGACACCAAGGAACTTGAAGCTCTCATCCTGCTCCACTACAGCCCCGTAGATGAGAACGGCGTGCGTATGTATGCACATTCTCACACACACAGGCATGCATGTGCGCATACACACAGACAACAGGCACACACAGAAAACACACACAGGCACTGTCCTCTGGATAAAAATAAAATCCATACAAGTCAATAGCACAGCTGTCAGAAGAGCGCTACAGTCATTATAAAAGGAAGCTACAGCTCGGGCTAAATGCAATACAATGAATAACCCAATAAGAATATACAGTATGTGCATAAATAAATGTTAGTGTATAAAACTACCCTTACACCTTAACTTGATTTTATTTATAAATCAGGATGGAAGGAAAATAGTGTGGTCTCGCTCTCTCTAGCTCTCTCTCCATAGTTTGACAGTTAGCCAGTCAGCAGAAGTCACCCATAGTTTACAACACAATAGCTCTGGCTGTGATGGAGGATGTAGTACAAGAACCTGTGGCTTGACGGAGCAGTGCACCTGTTCCAATGGTTTTAGAGTGGACACATTGCCAGATATGTCCTTGAAACTATCCTACCGGGCCTCAGAAAGCATTACCGCCATGGGCCTCTCTTTACTTCTCTCCTCTCCATCCCACTCCTCCCCTGCTCACTCCGCCGGTCCACCAGGCAGAAGGGCAGGGTGGGCGACACGTTAGGCTACAGACTTTGCATGCCAGTCAGCTGTTCTAAACAACAGACCTGGGTTCAAATACTCCCCCCAAAACTTTACCTGTGCTTTGATTTAGCTATCCTGGCAAAATAAAAACAATGGAATAGTCCCAAAAGTGCAACCCACACCTGTATCTGTCACTTCAGGCCAGGCTCAATCAAATCCTGAAAAGCATTTGAAAGAAAACCAGGACTACTTAAACCCGGGTATGCTACACAGCAGTGCCATCCACTTCATCTTCCGATAGACCCTGTGGTAGTCTGACCAGAACAGTATGGTATTGATCACCAGCTAAGAGGAGAACAGAGACACTCCAAGAGCCTCGCCCTGGAGAGGAGAGGACGAGAGGGGGATTGGCAGCAAGTGACTCATAGAGTACCGCTTTGTGTGCTTTTTCTAAGCTGCATTTGTACTGAAACTGCATGTTTTTTTACACAGTTTTATTCTGCTCACTGAGTTGGCCAGATTTGTCTGGTTTTCACATCCGGTTGCAACTGACACTTTTTCCAATTTCATTTCAGAATTTCAATCCATCTGTCTGTATTCATCTGTATTTATGTCCAGAGTAAAATGTGAACAAGGAAACTCACATGCAACGTCTTTGGAATATAACTTTGGCCGTAATAAATGCTTATGTCTGCAATTCCGTAATGATCATTACCCGTAAAAGCTCATTTCATTCTATTTTCAAAGCCAGGGCTCTCTCTCGCTCAACAGTACCTGCCTCAGTAATTATTACCCTCTGAGAAAGCCGTTGGTTTGATCGTTCTCCAGCTTGGCTGTGTGGTATTTGTCTCTCACACAGGCCCACCTTGTAGCCGTAGCAGGCCAGCCCTGGTTGGCATCCAACCCTGCCATCTGTCTGCCACACACACACACACACACACACACACACACACACACACACACACACACACACACACACACACACACACACACACACACACACACACACACACACACACACACACACACACACACACACACACACACACACACACACACACACACACACACACACACACACACACACACACACACACTCGGACAGATGCACACACATAGGAGGTGAGCAGGCAGAAGGCCTCACGTTCCTCACCCTGCCCAATCACACATCACCCTCTCCCTCTATGATGTAGCTCACCAAGGAACTGTCAGATTGAAGGATTTATTTTTATTGTTGTTGTTGTTGTTTGCATCTTTGGCGAATGTCCTGAAAACAGATTGCTGTGATAACGCATGGATTGTGAATAATACGGGTTGTGTGTGGTAAAAAACATGTTTACTTCAAACCAATAACGAACAAGTTAAAAATCAGCCAGTAATGAGCAAACAAATGAGAACATTTTGTTTTTAGAATACAAACCACAGACTTAGTTATCGTTATTTTTAACCGGGCAAGTCAGTTAAGAACAAATTCTATTTTACAATGACGGCCTACCCCAGGCCAAACCCGGATGACGCTGGGCCAATTGTGACCCACCCTATGGGACTCCCAATCACGGCCGGTTGTGATACAGCCTGGAATCAAACCAGGGTCTGTAGTGACACCTCTAGCACTGAGATGCAGTACCTTAGACTGCTGCGCCACTCGGGAGAACCTACTAGTGAGTATTGTTTAAACATACTATGTGGCATCAAATGAAACAAATGCTATACTTTTTCATACTAGCGAGTGTATGAATAATTTACGAGTGTGACATTGAATGAAACATCTCACCTCATTATTGAGGGCTAACCTTGTCACTGGTAAACAGATCTTCTTTTGATGCTGATATTAGTAAATTAGCCTTTATTTTGATAGCGCTGAAAAAGGCATCATGTGGGACATAGCTTGTCACAACCAATCAGACGGTCTTAGAAAAGGTCAAATAGCATGACCTTATCCAGCTAGCGGTCAGCAGACTGCTAGCTAACAAGTCTGAGCAGCTGGGCTCACAGTCTGGGCTCGCATATGAGAACCCCTGGTGAGAAAAACATGTAGCGATAATATCTCTCCCTGTCCCCACACATACACACACGTCAGGTCTACCATACCGGCCTGTCAGAGCTGTCAGTACAACACATGACCAGTGATGCAGATGGACGGTCAACAGGAGAAGGGCGACACAGGGAAGGGAGGGGACAGCGATGAGCAAAAAGTGTCTGATTGTCTCAGTGCAACTCCTCTTTCCTCTCAGAAGGAGGCAAAGAGACTTCAGTTTAGTCTTTAAGAAACCAACACAAATGTGGCCTCGGTACTCGAGTGGTGTAACTCTCGACCACTCTTGCTTCCCACAGACCAACCCCAGAACACTGTTAAGCTCCTCAGAGTTGTAGAACTACAACCTCCTCGAGCTTCTCCCTGTAGACGGCTTGTCTTGAGCGTGAACCCTACTAACCCATACTCTTTCACAGTGGTGTGCAGTCTCTCCCTCGGTCCACTCCTAAGTGTTTGTAAGGAGACTATGAGGGCCTGTGAAAAAGAGAGTAGGTGCTTGGCAAGATGTGTGTGCGCGTGTGTACTGTACATGTGTGCTTGCATGTTAGTGTGCATGTCTGTGTGTGTCTCTGTGTGTGTCTGTGTATGTGTGAGAGACCCTGAGGGCCTGTGGAGCAGAATGGGGGTGCATGTATACATGGTGTCTCTAACCCATGCCCTTTTAAGTCCTCCTCCAGTCATTTCTGGTGGCTAATTATAAAGGCAGAAGATCCAGGAGAAGGGCGAGCCAGTCGCTAGCTGACCATAGGCGGTGTTTAACTGCCAGGAATGCGAACAACCAGCATTTAGCTGTGGCCTAAGGAAGTTAGGATGTGTCCCGTTGGTGCCCTATTCCCTACATAGTGAACCTATTTTCACCAAAGCTCTGCGGGTCCTGGACAAAAGTAAAGGGGATGGGATGTCAGTTGTGACGTGTCCTTGTGGGCGCCTCCTGTTCAATGTGCTGCTCTTAGTACTGTCATGAGAAACATATGCTACTCTTTGTATTATTGTTTGTGTGATAGGGTGTCTCCCAAATAGGGCACTATATGTAGGAAAAAGAATGCCTTTTGGGATAGTATCTTGAAAAAAAGACCTTCCATGAGAAATGTATGATCGTAAAGGTACAGAATGAAATGTGCTGCAATGGGTCGTGACAGCATAAATGTGTTTCGTACAGTTAACATTTGTTAATCAATAGGTTGTTTATTTGATTGTCATTGGGAGTACCCGATCATGTTGCGTTGGTTTAGTTGCATCTCTGTGCATGGATTGCACCATTGACTTTAGGTAGTTTTCTTTATTATCTACAGTATATTGACTTCCCTGCTTGTTTAAGTGAGCAGCAAGAAAAGACAGCTCCTTGCATTTCCCTTTGCTCGATCCATTAGTATGAGTGTGTATTTGTGTGTGAGTGTGAGTGAGAGTGAGTATTTGCTTTCACCTTTTACCGTTGTACATAAAAGTTTAGTAGGCACCCTCCCTTCTGCTTTCATCAGCATATCACTTTGAGCTTCCATTATGCAAATGCCTTCACGGCTCTATAAACCATATGTAAATGGCAAAAAAACACAAGCATGTCCTGACAAAATTACAGTCGTAAATCTGATCGACGCTGGTCCTAATCATCTGAATAGTAAGTGATGTATCTCCTATTGTCTCTCAGATCCCCTTCATTCGTCAATATGATGTGCTGTGCAGACAAGGAGATGTGTCAAATTGCCTGAGTTTGAACACTGATTGTAAAGGAAATTGTCAGCAGCACCTACATTCCGTGGTGCATGCAGAATTCAAAATAGCTCACTGTCAGTCTACTGTCATAGTACTCTTAAAGGGATAGTTCACCCAAATTACAAAAGGACTTATTCGTCTCCCACTGCAGTCTAAAACGTGATTTTCTTTAAAGAAAAAATATATTTCCACACTATGAGGCTGGAATAATACTCTGAAAATTGTGAAAATTATGATAATGCCCTTTTTGTCTAAGAGCTGTTTGAAAAGACAACCTAAAATTCTTCCTGTTTTGGTGGGATGGAGTTTAGGCCTTTCCATGGTGACATCACCATGCGGTAAATTAGTTCATCCTTTAGAGTTGATTGTTACATAACAAAAAAATTCCCCATCAAAATCTGTCAGTTTAAGCTAGAGATATGTTTTTTTTTGCATGGGAACTCAATCTACAACATTCGCCTGTCGCACTTCCGCATCTGCGGTGAAAGATGGCAGAGCTAGAGTGATGTTTGTCAGACCATGAGACATCCTGAAAATCAGTCTTCTCACTAAAAGGTAATTAGCGTTCTGAACAGTTTGAATGACTACAAACTATTACCACTCTATGGAAAGGGAAGACGGTGGTCTACGTTCTGCTCTACAACCTCCACGAGACTCGTCTGAAGTCGGTACCGTCAATGGGCCAACTTGGCGCCCAAATCATTTGGGCTACCAACTAATGGGACCCCACTGTGAATGTGGGAGATTCTCACGAGCACGATGGTGTTCTCTATTTTGTTCTACGACCCCCTACAAGTGCCAAGGGACTCGTCTGAAGGGAACTGGTACCGTTTCTTTTTACAAAATGAGTGGAGGTATGAAGGTAGTTTTGTGCCTACCCAAAAGAAAGGGGTTAAAATGTGACCGACCAGCTCCAATCGGTCTTATATAGCAAAATTTGAAATTGTGTTTTTTACCTTGGATAAAAGTAGACTCAGACCTACAAAAGTGTATATCATGGGAAAGTAATGGGAAAGTGGGAAAAGGGAAAAATGGGAAAGTAATTTTGCTTTGAAAGTTGTTAAACTTTTAAACTCACCTTTGAGAAAATGGCCTTTGAATGTTTTGGTACTACTATTGTAGAGTTCTTCTTTGTCTACACCCATTCAGCATCGTTCACACCCTCTTAAGCTTTAGCCCCGCCCATCTCTTTAAGAGTTGATCTGAGCATTCTGTACGAACATCAGCAGTCAAGCACACAAGCTAACTTGCTAGCTACTTCCAGACATCTAAGTGAGAGAGAACAGCTCACTGAACATTACTCGCCCAACCAGAGCTGGTTAGGCTGTTATGTTATCCAGAGTGTTGGTGACTGCAACTGTGCTGTCAGATTGTCCGTCCGTAAATTCAGAGCGTTTCGTATTCAGAGCTCACACTGGAAGTTCTGGCTGATGAGTAGGGTTGATCTGAACGTTCTGACCTCACACCGGCAGTCAAGCAGCTAAGCTAACTGGTTAACATTGGTTAGCTTGCTAGTTACTTCCAGACACATAATGAGAGAACACCCCACTATAACCATTTTACTTGCCCTAGCAGAGCTGGTTTCATGTTATCAATACCATTGGTGACTGTAACTGTGCTGCTGGCAAAAATGTAATTGCGCTTTTTTTCCAACATTTACAGACAACAGCCATATTCAACGGGTGTCGAGCATTCATAAATGTATCAGTTATTCTGAGCTCTGGCACACTAAGACTATAGTATTTTGTTAAGACATGTAGCTAGGTAAACAATGAAAAATAATCCCAACTCATGAATCTGCAGATAGCTAATCAACCAGGCTCAATGTTAGCTAGCTAACATTAGGCTATAACTAGAGGCTCTGAAATACAAATTATAAGATCATACATGTAACGATAGTTATCGAGCCAGCCAACTAATGTTAGCTAGCTAGCTAACAGTACACTTTAAAATGAAAATACTTGGTCAAAATTAGAAATGTGTAATATCTGAAAAAGTTGCCAGCTGAACTATCTTCAGACTCGTGGTCTGAAAACGAAGTAGATAACGAGAGCAGATTTAACAGTTAGTATGTCTATCAACAGTTGTTGCAGTGACATTCTATTGAAAGGGATACTTGCATAGTGGAGTCTTTTGTTAACACATGTAGCTAGCTAGCTAAACAATGAACCCTAATCCCAGTTCATGACGTTACTACTCTGCATGAACCAACCAGGTTCAATGTTAGCTAGCTAACAACAAGTCAAGCAAATGTGTGTGAGATACACATAATAAGATCATACACATAACGCTAGCTAGTGAGTCAGCCAGCTAATGTTAGCTAGCTAACAGTACACTTTTAACTTGAAATGAAACCAATTTCTATCAAAATTTAAAACGTGTAATATCCAAAAATATAGCTAGCTAGACTATCTTACCCGTTTACAACATGGTTGGATGCGTCTCCTGACGGATGCCATGATTGCCCTTATATACCTATCATACTCGAATTCCATTGATTTCAAAACACGATCCTCCAGAAAGTAGAAAGCTTACACGTAACTTTAGCTAGCGAATCAGCCTGCCGGCTAACGTTAGCTAGCTAACAGTACACTTTAACTTGACATTAGGTTTATTCAGTTTTACTACGTGATACATTTAAGAAAATGCCGCGTTAGACAGGATTACCTACCTATACTGACCAGCTCAAATAGACAGAACCGTGTTGTATGGCAGACCAATCCAACCTCATCTCTCGGCATGTCCAACCCACTCATTATTTTAGCCAATCATGGCAAGCGGGAAGGTTGCTCGCTTTTTCTGTGGCTAAACCAACTAGGCTCATAATTTAACAACTGTAAAATAAAAATTACGTAATTTAACAACTGTATTTGTATTTACAGATGGCATGCAAGTTTGTTATTAAGGCACATAAACGTTCAGATGTTTGAGAAGCTATTTCTGCCAAAAAAACACATTTACTTTCAAACAGTTCTCCTGTGAAGTAGTGACCCCACATTTTACATTGCCCTGGGAAATAATTCATACCCCTTGACTTTTTGCATATTTTCTTATGCTACAATTAAATAATTTTTCCCCCTCATCAATCTTCAAACAACACCCACAATGACAAAGAGAGCATTTTATTTAAATGTAGCTAAAAAATATAATATTTGCATAAGCATTCAGACCATTTACTCTGTACTTTGTTAAAACACTTTTGGCAGTGATTACAGCATTGAGTCTTCTTGGGTATGATGCTACATGCTTGGCACACCTGTCTCTGTGGAGCTTCTCCAATTTCTCTCTGCAGAACCTCTCAAGCTCTGTCCGGTTGGATGGGGAGTGTTGCTGCACAGCTATTTTCAGGTCTGTTCGATCGGGTTCAAGTCCAGGCTCTGGTTGGGCAACTCAAGGACATTCAGAGACTTGTCCCAAAGCCACTCCTGCATTGTCTTGGCTGTGTGCTTAGGGTCGTTGTCGTCCTGTTGGAAGGTGAACCTTCACCTCAATCTCGGGTCCTGAGCACTCTGGAGCATGTTTCATTAAGGATATCTCTGTACTTTTTCTGTGGCTAAACCAACTAGGCTCATAATTTAACAACTGTAAAATAAAAATTACGTAATTTAACAACTGTATTTGTATTTACAGATGGCATGCAAGTTTGTTATTAAGGCACATAAACGTTCAGATGTTTGAGAAGCTATTTCTGCCAAAAAAACACATTTACTTTCAAACAGTTCTCCTGTGAAGTAGTGACCCCACATTTTACATTGCCCTGGGAAATAATTCATACCCCTTGACTTTTTGCATATTTTCTTATGCTACAATTAAATAATTTTTCCCCTCATCAATCTTCAAACAACACCCACAATGACAAAGAGAGCATTTTATTTAAATGTAGCTAAAAAATATAATATTTGCATAAGCATTCAGACCATTTACTCTGTACTTTGTTAAAACACTTTTGGCAGTGATTACAGCATTGAGTCTTCTTGGGTATGATGCTACATGCTTGGCACACCTGTCTCTGTGGAGCTTCTCCAATTTCTCTCTGCAGAACCTCTCAAGCTCTGTCCGGTTGGATGGGGAGTGTTGCTGCACAGCTATTTTCAGGTCTGTTCGATCGGGTTCAAGTCCAGGCTCTGGTTGGGCAACTCAAGGACATTCAGAGACTTGTCCCAAAGCCACTCCTGCATTGTCTTGGCTGTGTGCTTAGGGTCGTTGTCCTGTTGGAAGGTGAACCTTCACCTCAATCTCGGGTCCTGAGCACTCTGGAGCATGTTTCATTAAGGATATCTCTGTACTTTTTCTGTGGCTAAACCAACTAGGCTCATAATTTAACAACTGTAAAATAAAAATTACGTAATTTAACAACTGTATTTGTATTTACAGATGGCATGCAAGTTTGTTATTAAGGCACATAAACGTTCAGATGTTTGAGAAGCTATTTCTGCCAAAAAAACACATTTACTTTCAAACAGTTCTCCTGTGAAGTAGTGACCCCACATTTTACATTGCCCTGGGAAATAATTCATACCCCTTGACTTTTTGCATATTTTCTTATGCTACAATTAAATAATTTTTCCCCCTCATCAATCTTCAAACAACACCCACAATGACAAAGAGAGCATTTTATTTAAATGTAGCTAAAAAATATAATATTTGCATAAGCATTCAGACCATTTACTCTGTACTTTGTTAAAACACTTTTGGCAGTGATTACAGCATTGAGTCTTCTTGGGTATGATGCTACATGCTTGGCACACCTGTCTCTGTGGAGCTTCTCCAATTTCTCTCTGCAGAACCTCTCAAGCTCTGTCCGGTTGGATGGGGAGTGTTGCTGCACAGCTATTTTCAGGTCTGTTCGATCGGGTTCAAGTCCAGGCTCTGGTTGGGCAACTCAAGGACATTCAGAGACTTGTCCCAAAGCCACTCCTGCATTGTCTTGGCTGTGTGCTTAGGGTCGTTGTCCTGTTGGAAGGTGAACCTTCACCTCAATCTCGGGTCCTGAGCACTCTGGAGCATGTTTCATTAAGGATATCTCTGTACTTTGCTCCTTTCATCTTCCCCTCCATCCTGACTAGTCTTCCAGTCCCTGCCACGGAAAAACATCCCCACAACATGATGCTGCCACCACCATGCTTCACCATAGGGATGGTGCCAGGTTTCCTCCTGACATTCAGAACACAGAGTTCAATCTTGGTTTCATCAGACAAGAGAATCTTGTTTCTCATGGTCTGAGATGCTTTAGATGCATTTGGCTAACTCCAAGCAGGCTGTCATGTGCTTTTTACTGAGGAGTGGCTTCCATCTGGCCACTCTACCACAAAGGCTTGATTTGATGACTTGATTTTTGTCCTTCTGGAAGGTTCACGCATCTCCGCGGGGGGACTCCAGACCTCTGTTAGAGTGACAATCAGGTTCTTCGTCACCTCCCTGACCAAGGCCCTTCTCCCCCGATTCCTCAGTTTGGCCGTGTGGCCAGCTCTAGGAAGACTCTTCGTGATTCCAAACATATTCAATTTAAGAATTTAAGACGCATGAGGTGGCATACAATCGGTCCATCGTTGTCAGGTTAATTGTGGATAGGGCTGTTTACTGCCTCCACTGGTGTAATTGCGTGCCCATAGTAAACATAATTTTATTTTGTCAAAAGTTGCTAATATATGCAAAAAAAATAAAATATTATTGAATAGAAAACACTCGAAAACTTCTAAAACCGTTTAAATTATGTCTGTATGTAAAGCAGAACTCTCAGGGCAGTCATTCTCCCAAACTCTCTCTTGTCATCAGAAAAGTTGGCCCAACTTTGACGTCATCGCCCCCACCCTACCCAAGCACCTACAGGTCTGGGAACAGTCTCTCTGTCTTCAGCGCGATCTCAGCTTTTAATGGGGATTCTCATTGTGAGAATCGCACGCTCACGAGAGTTTTGGCGGGCCGAAACCTTTCGGTCACGCGAAAAAACAGGTCACTCTCATGCGCGGTCCTGTCTTTTTTCCAAGATCGATTATACAATGCTTGCGTTTCTGTTCGTCCTCACGATTGCTGTACACCTTTATAACATGTTAAAGCTTGATTATGAACTTAGTTAGACAAGTTTAGTCGACATATAATATGTAAGTTCAACGTTTTGGTGCGCATCCACTTGACTTTTGGCTACATTTCAACCGAAATGTGTCGTGTTTGAGAACCGAAAGACACAGACTGCAAAACTAAACGCTGTTTTTGGTAAGTATAATTCCTTCCAGGTCTTCTGATGGAAGAACAGCAAAGGTAAGGGAATATTTATGTGGTAAATTTGGGTTTTTGTGGACTCCAAGATAAGAGGAGCCATAATGCTACTTTTTGAGCGCCGACTCATAGTATAGCCTAGTGAACGAAACCTGTAACGTTAAAAATAAATGTAACACAGCGATTGCATTCAGAAGAAGTGTATCTAACTATATATATGTAGAACATGCGTATTTAGTCAAAGTTTATGATGTGTATTCCATGTTAGCTGATGTTATCTGCCGGAGCTATCGCCATTTCTCAGGACATTTGAGTAGCATTTTTTGAACGATGCATCATTGTAAACAGAGACTTATGGATATATATAGCATATTATTGAAAAAAAACATAAATGTACTGTGTAACATGTTATATTACTGTCATCTGATGAAGATTTCAAAAGGTTAGTGCATTATTTTTCTTTTAATCCTGCGTTTGTTGATTGCATATTTTTTTCAACTTGGCTATGCAAATTAGCTGTGTCTTCGGTGGTGGTTTGACATAAATATGTGCTATGTTTTCGCCGTAAAACATTTTAGGAATCTGACTTGCTGGGTAGATAAACAAGGTGTTTATCTTTCATTTGAGCCATTGAACTTGTTAATGTGTGGAGGTTAAATATTTTTAGGAATATTTTTGCATTCCATGCGCCACCTTCCAGCTGAACGTGGGGAGGGTGTTCCAAAATTGGAACCCTAGTCCCCTTCTGGTTAAGGGAGGGTTTAGCCAGCCGTGATTCCTTGTCCCATCACGCTCTAGCGACTCCTTATGGTGGGCTAGGCCCCTGAAATCTGACTGCGGTCGACAGCTAGACAGTGTTTCCTCCGGCACATTGGTGCGGCTGGATCCGGATTATGCGAGCAGTGTGTCAAGAAGCAGTGCGGCTTGGCAGGGTTGTGCTTTGAAGGACTCATGGCTCTCGACCTTTGCCCCTCCCGAGTACATAAGGGAGTTGCAACAATGGGACAAGACTAACTACTAATTGGATATCATGAAATTGGGGAGAAAAATGGGTAAAAGTACACAAAAAAACATAATAAAATAATGAATGCCATTGTGTTTCTTGGGGACCTTCAATGCTGCAGAAAATGCTTGGTACCCTTCCCCAGATCTGTGCCTCGACACAATCCTGTCTCTGAGCTCTATGAACAATTAATTTGACCTCATGGCTTAGTTTTTGTTCTGTTTGGTCCAACTGTTTGGTCCAACCAACTCAAATCAAGTTGTAGAAAATATCTAAAATCAAATCAAAATCAATGTAACGGTGTTCGTCTGTTGAAAGAGAGTCGGACCAAAATGCAGGATGTTGGTTACTCATGTTCTTTAATGAAATAGAATGATACATGAAATAACTATATATATATACAAAACAACAAACGGAACGAGAAAACCTATACAGCCTGTCTGGTGAACAACTACACAGAGACAGGAACAATCACCCATGAAAACACTCACAGAATATGTCTGCCTAAATATGGTTCCCAATCAGAGACAACGATAAATCACCTGACTCTGATTGAGAACCGCCTCAGGCAGCCATAGACTAATTAGACACCCCACAAAACCCCAAGACAAAAACACACCACAATAACCCATGTCACACCCTGGCCTGACCAAATAAATAAAGAAAACACAAAATACTAAGACCAAGGCGTGACAGAACCCCCCCCCCTTAAGGTGCGGACTCCCGGATGCACCTCAAAACTATAGGGAGGGTCCGGGTGGGCGTCTGTCCATGGTGGCGGCTCCGGCTCGGGACGTGGACCCCACTCCATAAATGTCTTCGTTCCTCCCCCTAGCGTCCTGGGATAGTCCACCCTCGCCGCCGACCATGGCCTAGTAGTCCTCACCCAGAACCCCACTGGACTGAGGGGCAGCTCGGGACTGAGGGGCAGCTCGGGACTGAGGCAGCTCGGGACTGAGGGGTAGCTCGGGACTGAGGGGTAGCTCGGGACTCAGGGGAAGCTCGGGACTGAGGGGAAGCTCGGGACTGAGGGGCAGCTCGGGACTGAGGGGCAGCTCGGGACTGAGGGGCAGCTCAGCACTGAGGGGAAGCCCAGCACTGAGAGGAAGCTCAGCACTGAGAGGAAGCTCAGGCAGGTAGTTGGCTCCGGCAGATCCTGGCTGGCTGGCGGATCTGGAAGAGTCTGGTTGACTGGCAGATCTGGAAGAGTCTGGTTGACTGGCAGATCTGGAAGAGTCTGGTTGACTGGTAGATCTGGAAGAGTCTGGTTGACTGGCAGATCTGGAAGAGTCTGGTTGACTGGAAAATCTGGAAGAGTCTGGTTGACTGGTAGATCTGGAAGAGTCTGGCTGACTGGCAGATCTGGCTGCTCCATGCAGACTGGCAGCTCTGGCTGCTCCATGCAGACTGGCATCTCTGGCTGCTCCATGCAGACTGACAGCTCTGGCTGCTCTATGCAGACTGACAGCTCTGGCTGCTCCATGCAGACTGACAGCTCTGGCTGCCCTATACAGACTGACAGCTCTGGCTGCTCCCTGCAGGCTGACAGCTCAGGCTGCTCCATGCAGTCTGGCAGCTCAGGCTGCTCCTTGTAGGCTGGCAGCTCTGGCTGCGCTGAACAGGCAGGAGACTTCAGCAGAGGAGGAAGGCTCTGGCAGCGCTGAACATGCCGGAGACTCCGGCAGCGCAGGAGGGGAGGAAAGCTCTGGCTGCGCTAAACAGGCGGGAGACTCCGACAGCACAGGAGAGGAGGAAAGCGCTGGCTGCGCTGAACAGGCGGGAGGCTCCGGCAGCGCTAAACAGGTGGGAGACTCCGACAGCAATGGAGAGGAGAAAGGCTCTGGCTGCGCTGAACAAGCGAGGCGCACTGAAGGCCTGGTGCGTGGTGCTGGAACTGGTTGTACTGGACCGAGGACACAAAGGAAGCCTGGTGCAGGGAGCTGCCACCGGAGGACTGGTGTGTGGGGGTGACACTGGATAGACCGGACCGTGCAGGCGCACTGGAGCTCTTGAGCACCGAGCCTGCCCAACCTTGCCTGGATCGATGCCCACACTAGCCCGGCCAATACGAAGAGCTGGTATGTACTGCACCGGGCGATGCACCCGCACTGGAGACACCGTGCGCTCCATAGCATAACACGGTGCCTGCCCAGTCTCTTTAGCTCCCCGGTAAGCACAGGAAGTTTGCACAGGTCTCCTACCTGGCGTAGCCATACTCCCTGTGAGCCACCCCCCCAATACATTTTTGGGGCTGACTCTCAGGCTTCCATCCGCGTCGCAGTGCTGCCTCTTCATACCAGCGCCTCTCCGCTTTTTCCGCCTCCAGTTCTTCTTTGGGGCGTCGATATTCACATGCCTGGAGCACACTTCCTGGTAATCCGTCTGGCCCAGCGGCCTTGTTAATGTTGACCCGTTTGAAGGGCTTACTCAAGTCATCTACAAAGAGCGTGATCACACAGTCGTCCAGAACCGCTGATGCTCTCATTCATGCCTCAGTGTTGCTTACCACGAAGTTAGCATAGAGGTGATTTTAGCTGGATTCTCGTGTCACTGGGCAGCTCGCGGCTGTGCTTCCCTTTGTAGTCTGTAATAGTTTGCAGTCCCTGCCACATCCAACGAGTGTCAGAGCCTTTAGTCCTGTATTGGTGCTTTGCCTGTTTTATTGTGCGTCAGAGGGCATAGCAGGATTTCTTAAAATCTACTGGGTTTTTGCTCTACGATACATAGGCAGAAACATTTTCCACAAAATAAGTTGCAAATCATGCGAAAACCCCCCCACATAATAACACAATTCGTTAGGCGCCCATAAAACGTCTGGCATTTCTTCAAGATGACCATGAAGGCCTGATTCACACAGTCTTCTCTTAACAGTTGATGTTGCTCTGTGAAGCATTTATTTGGGCTGCAATTTCTGAGGCTGGTAACTTTAATGAACTTATGCTCCACAGCAGAGGTAACTCTGGGTCTTCCAATCCTGTGGCGGTCCTCATGAGAGCCAGTTCAACAAAGAGCTTGATGGTTTTGCAACTGCACTTGAAGTAACATTCAAAGTTCTTGAAATGTTCTGGATTGACTGACTTTCGTGTCTTAAAGTAATGATGGACAGTGTCGTGGAAATTCTGTACTGAGAGAGACTTGGTCATTTCTATAAACAATCATCTTTATTTCTTTATTTAATATCGATTAATTTTTGCAATAATGAGGCTGGTCGACCCCCACCCTTGAGTGTTGGACCGAGTAACCTAACCTTTACACAAATGCAGAGTACTATATATATATATATATACAGCTCACTCAAAAAATGCTTAGCATTGATTGGTTCCACCCATTCCAAGCAGATGGGGCATCATAAGCCACTCAGTCGTTATCTGCATGTGGGTTGTTGTCTTAACCCTACCCTGGCATAGTTTCCCAGATACAAGGATGATTTTGAGACAATGAGGGATTGTTCTATTCTTGTCTATGTAATGTAGTTTTGAACTAATTTGCCATCTCTGGTGACCATACGACCAGATTAGCTGCAGGGAACTAGAGTGGAGCCCATGAAAACGGGACAGAAATGTCTTACTATTAGTTCATTTTTTAATAAGGAAAGAAATTCCACAAATGTACTTTTAAAAGGCACACCTGTTAATTTAAACGCATTCCAGGTGACTACATCATGAAGCTGGTTGAGAGAATGCCAAGAGTGTGCAAAGCTGTCATAAAGGCAAAGGGGGGCTTTGATTTCTTCACTATTATTCTACAATGTAGAAAATAGTACAATATTCAGAAAAACCCTTGAATGAGTCGGTGTTCTACATTTTTTTGACCGGTAGTGTACACATATATATATATATATATATATATATATATATATATATATATATATATATATATATATATATATATATATATATATATATATATATATATATACATATATTACCTGAGTTTTTAAAAATATCTCCTAGATTTGGGATAGGCATTTCTTATGATTTTATTTTTAAACTGTGCTTTTTGCCATTTATGAATGTGTTATTCATTGTATTTCTACGGGCTTTAGTAGTAGGCCAAAAGCAGTTTTTGATCAAGTCATTCAATACCTAAATGGGTCCTAAAATTGTAAATCAAATTCAAAATTCAAAAAGAGCTAAATGACCCAAAGTATGACCATGTTAAAACAATTCCATATGTCAGCAAAGCTTAGCATTTTAAATAGTGGCTAGGTAAACAAAACCAAAGCATGGTTTGCTGCAATACCTTGTACATCAATTTCTTACAGGGTAAGGAAACCAATATGTCACTATATCATTTGGGTGAACTATCCCTTTAAGAACCGGTGTAAAGATCAACAAATAAATAGACATAGTAATGGAATGTAAATGTAAACTCAAAATGTAAACTTAAGTACTATGTAATAACTACAGTGTTGCTACACAGGTACAAGAGAGATCAACTTCATGTAAAATGTTACCGATGTTCTGATGTTCTGCCACATTAGATAAAGACTTCCTGACTTACAGACCTTTGATGTCTTAAACAGTTGCTTTGCAATTGTGTGCTTGTCATTCAACTGTGTGCCAAATACTGAACTTAAATGGTTTCATTGGCAACTTGTAAAATTACCATACTACGTACCTCCCTAATAGTGACCAGGCTCTGATACTCTGATGTGATTCTAGTAGGTATCCATGATAACAGAAAGCCCATCCACTGACACCAACACAGCAGGTTCTGGTGCCTGCCTCTCTCTCATACCTGACTTCTCTCACCTCATACCAGCTAAACAAGGGCTTGGCACGGGAAAAGAGTAGTACAATCCCTACACAGCATGACTGACTGGCTGGTCTGAGGCCCAAACAACACAATAGATTTGGCTAAGATAGCCCCCCCCCCCCCGACCGAAAGATAATTAATGCCAACACACAGCAGAGACGAGGAAACATAGACCGAATATAAAACCTTATGCTACTCAAAATGTAAATAGTAGATTATTTTAGTCACAGACTGAGCAGGATGAAGCCATAAAAACCCAATCCCTGAAAAATGCATATTGTCCAAAAACCAGGCAAGAAGAATAGATTATTTTTAATTAAGTGTTTTGCCTGACATTAAAAGCTGAACAACACAATTGCTCTGACTCATCATCTTTACTTTTTAATTCTTTACGTCTGCAATTAAATTTTGTGAAATGTCACAGCGCATGTGATGGCATATCACTGAAAGATAAGAAGTTGTTTGTTAGAAATGCAATTACGTTTGAACTGGAGGGAACATAATTAAGCTCTGCGTTACGTAACATACGGTACACACGTTAAGAACCCAAAGTGGTTAAAGATAAGCTTTTCCAGCTTTATTTTTCATAGCATTCTCAGGACTAACTTTCTGTCACATGCTAACACATCCCTCTTGACCTAATTAGCGCATCGCACTTTGATGCTTACAACACGCACACACACACACACACGCACACAGACGCACACGCACACACACACACACACACACACACACACACACACACACACACACACACACACACACACACACACACACACACACACACACACACACACACACACACACACACACACACACACACACACACACACACACACACACACACACACACACACACACACACACACACACACACACACAACATTCTTCAAAAATAAATAAACAGAGGTGTTCCCAAAATTGGATTTTCCTTCGTTCCTGGCAGCAAGCTGTGATTTTTACAGTAAGCACGCCTTACAGCGACGGTAAAAATAGCTTGAGCTCCTTCACGCTAAACTCCCAAAACGTCAGTCACAGTTAAAACCGATAAAGCAGATGCCTAAATATGTTTTTGCTCATTGCAGTTCATTAACATTGTTGTGACTGTCACATTGTATAAATGATAGGAGACAGGCGCAGTAATACAAAATAGGGGTTTGTATTAATTCACCCAAGATAGTGTACATCATGAACATGACGGGGACGAAGCCCAAAACAAATATGTAATATATAACACCGGTGTGTAACCCAAACAAAGAGCGAGGTGTAAACCTCTAATAAATACACGGGATGAGACCCGTAAACAATACACGGGACTACACCGGTAATAACAAGAGCACTATAACTCGTAGTACGAAAGCCTAAACAGCAGAGCACAGGTACTTACAAGATCAACGGACATGGAAAAATAACCGACAAGGAGGACAAACGGGAACAGAGGGCACACATATACACATACTAATTAGGGGAAATGAGAAACAAGTATGCGTAATGAGACAAGACAGTCATTTGTTGGTGGTAACGATCTAGTTCAGTGACTCCTAGAAGGCCGTTGATGTAGACCTCTGGGGCTGGTGAACGGACTGAGGGGGGTATCCGTGACAGTACCCCCCCATGACGTGATGCACAAGCAGCGGGATGACACCGGCCTCGGGTACAACCACAGAGATGCGGTGCGGGTCGATCATGGCGCCAATGGTGAAAATCCCTAGTCAGCGAAGCGTCCAGGATGTCCACCACAGGATCCCAGCACCGCTACTCTGGGCCGTACCCCTCCCAGTCGATGAGGTACAGGAGGCCCGATGCCTCGAATCCAGGAATTCACGGACCAAGTATGCCGGACTTGGCATACTCCGTTGAACAGCAGGTTAATGCGGTAATCAGCAGGGAGTTTCAAATGGTACGTTACCTCATTAACCCTCCTCAGAACTTTAAACAGGCCCACAAACTGCTGGCTAAGCTTCTGGCAGGGCAGCCGGAGGGACAAATTCAAGGTGGAGAGCCAGACCCGGTTGCATGGAAGGATAACAGGAGCCTCACTGCGGTGACGGTTGGCCTGTTCCTTGTGCCAACGCACGGCGTGCTGGAGACAAGTGTGTGGAGCGTTCCAGGTCTCCTAGGCACGTCAAAACCACTCGTCCACCGCAGGTATGGTTCGGATGTCAAGGTGCCAGGGCTGTCTGATACCCCAACATTCACTGGAAAGGAGTGAGGTTAGTGGAGGAGTAACGGAGGGAATTCAGCACGTACTCAGCCCAAGGTAGAAAATCCACCCACTTCCCATGCCGGGCCTGAAAGTAACACCCCAGGAACATGCCCACTTTCTGATTGACCCACTCCACCTGCCCATTAGTTTGAGGACGGTACCCGGAGGTGAGATTGACTGTGACCGCCAGGCGTTCCATGAAGGCTTTCCATATGCGTGAGGTAAACTGAGGACAACGGTATGACACAATGTTCTCTGGGATCCTGTAGTGCCAGAAGATGTGCGCAAACAGAGCCTCCATGGTTTGCATGGCCGACGGGAGCACAGGCAGAGGAAGGATGCGACAAGCTTTGGAAAACCGGTCCACAATGATGAGAACGGTGGTGTTCCCCTGGGAGGGGGGAAGGTCAGTGACAAAGTCCACCGAGAGGTGAGACCAGGATCATTGTGGAACTGGCAGGGGGAGGATCTTTCCATGAGGGAGGTGTCTGGGTGTCTTTGACTGGGCACAGATGGAGCAGGAAGAGATGTAAACCTGGGCGTTCCTAGCTAAGGAGGGCCACTAGTACTTCTCTGTCAGGCAAGTGATAATACGACTTATCCCAGGATGACCCGACACAGGCGCCGTGTGTGCCCAGGTAAGGTGGCGGTCCAACAAACCCATGGGCACGTAGGAGCGGTTTTCCGGGCCGTGTGCAGGACCTGCCGTATGTCAGCGTCCACATCACACACTGCTGACGCGACGATACTAGACGGAGGGATGATGGGGATCTCCTTTCTCTGCCTCTCCTCTGCGTCATAGAGGCATTACAGGGTGTCTGCCTTCACATTGGCCTATAGGAAAGCGTGAATTGGAACCTGGTAAAGAATAGAGCCCACCAGGCCTGTATCGGGTTTAGCCTCTTCACTGCCCCTCCACACCAGGAAAGGGTGTTTGGACGTCTCCAGCCAGTGCCTCTACGCCTTCAGAGCCTTCTTGACCACTAAGAGACCATGGTTCCCTATATCGTAGTTCCTCTGGGCGAGGCTCAGCTCCTTGGAGAAGGCGGCACAGGGCTGCAGCTTTGGAGGGGTTCCGGTGTGCTGGGACAGTACTGCCCGACTCCTACATCAAAAGCATACAACCTCGACGATGAAAGTGAGAGAGGTATTCGGGATGTGCCAGTACGGGAGCAGTTTTGACTTCAGTGTCTCAAACGCCCTCTCCGCCTTCGCAGACAAACAAAGCGGCTGCGGATCTACTCTCAGCAGGCAGCTAAGAGGTGCAACCACTGTGCTGAAGCCTCGGATGAACCTCCGTAAATATTTGGCGAACCCCAGGAAACGCTGGACTGCTTTCACAGAGTTGGGGATGGGCCATGACCTGACCCCTCAATGCCGTCGGGAAGAATACCGGAACATGTTCCAGTCTGTGATAACAAAACAGTTCTGTAGTTTAGCATCTGCTTCATCTGACCACTTTTTTTATAAACAGAGTCACTGGTGCTTCCTGCTTTAATTTTTGCTTGTAAGCAGGAATCAAGAAGATAAATTTGTGGTCAGATTGACCAAATGGAGGGCGAGGGAGAGCTTTGTGTCTCTGTGTGTGGTGTACATGTGACCTAGAATTGTTTTACCTCTGGTAGCACATTTAAAATGTTGATGGAAATTTGGTGGAACTGATTTAAGTTTCCCTGCATTAAAGTCTCCGGCCACTAGGAGCACCGCCTCTGGGTGAGTGGTTTCCTGTTTGCTTATTTCCTTATACAACTGACTGAGTGCGGTCTTAGTGCCAGCATCTGTCTGTGGTGGTAATAAACAGCCACGGAAAGTATAGCTGAAAACTCTCTAGGCAAGTAGTGTGGCCTGTAAATTAGCACAATATACAAAATCTCGAGACTTCCTTAGATTTCGTACATCAACTGTTGTTTACAAATATGCACAGACTGCCTCCTCTTGTCTTACCGGAGTGGGCTGTTCTATCTTGCCGGTGCAGAGTGTATCCCGCTAGCTGAATATCCATGTCGTCATTCAGCCACGATTCCGTGAAACATAGGATATTACAGTTTTTGATGTCTAGTTTATTGTCCAACGATTGCACGTTGGCGAGTCGTATTGACGGAAATGGCAGCTTTCCCACTCGCCTTTTTCGGGTCCTGACCAGGCATCCGGCTCTTTGTCCACTGTACCTGCGTCACTTCCTCTTGCAAATAACTTGGATGTCGGCACTGCCGGGTGTTTGGAGAATGTCTTGTACGTCTTATTTGTTAAAGAATAAATCTTCATCTATTCCGGGGTGAGTGATCGCCGTCCTGATATCCAGAAGGTATTTTTTGCCGTAAGATATGGTTGCAGAATCATTATGTACAAAATTAGTTACAAATAACGTGAGAAACCACATAATAGCACAATTCGTTGCGCGCCTGTAAAACTGCTGCCATTTATTCCGGCGCCATTTGAGTGGAAGTTTGTAAACTTCTGACGCACTGGGAATCTGATGAAAGAAATTATAGCTGAAAAACACCACTCTACTATTATTCTGACATTTCATATTCTTAAAATAATGTGGTGATCCTAACTGACCTAAGACAGGGAATTTGTACTAGGATTAAATGGCAGGAATTGTGAAAAACAGAGTTTAAATGTATTTAGCTAAGGTGTGTGTAAACTTCCGACTTCAATTGTATGAGGTAGCCCATAAAGGACACTGACCGCTGGAAAACGTTTCTCTTGTTTAGCATATAGATCATGCTCCAATAGTCTTCCCAGCACAGACCTGACTAATGAGACATGCTGTGCGCTGTCAGCAGAATAGACAAATGTTGTCTATATAAACTACTATGCCCCGTCCCAGCATGCCCCAAAACACTTTGTTAATAAAGGCCTGGAAGACGAAGGAGCATTAGACAGGCCAAAGAGCATGACGAGATACTCATAATGGCCCATGGTTGTGAAAAAGACAGGTTTCCATTTGTCGACTACACAAATGCGCACCAAATTGTAGGCGCTGCTCAAGTCTAGTTTCATGAAGTACTGTGCCCTGTGCATTTTTTGATGATGGTTGGGATGAGGGGTGAAATATAGCTGAACTTAATGGTGGCTTTGTTCAGTGTTAAATAATCAATGCAGGGGTGCAGTCCCCCATCTTTCTTCTTCACAAAAAATAAGCTTGAGGAGGCTGGTGACGTAGAGGGTCGGATAAAACCCTGCTGGCGGCTCTCCTGTATGTAGGTCTCCATGGCCTCAGTCTCCACATAGGAGAGGGGATAGACTGTCCTCTCCGGAAGGCTGCATCAGACTGCAGGCCAATGGCACAGTCCCAGGGGCTATGAGGAGGCAGGCGTGTAGCCTAGGTCTTCAAAAAAACCCAGTGCAGATCCGGGTACTCCTCCAGGAAATCTACTTGTGGGCCGTGGTCCGGACTATAACTGTAGTGGTGTTGACAGACACCGCAAAACACCTCCTATGACCAACCCAGCAGTCTCCTCTCAGACCAGGAAATAACAGGGTTATGCCTACACAACCAGGTGAGACAGGGTGCATGGTGGTGTCTGTAATCAAAAAGGTGATATGTTCTACATGATTGTCAAAGATCATCAGAGAAACAGGAACTGTGATGTGACCTACAAGCCCTGTCTCTATTTGAAGAAACTGGAATGGTTGACTGTAGGGGAACCAAATGGATGTGTAATGCAGTAGCCAGTGCAGCTCCAGAATCAATCAGAGCTAACGGGGGTGAGGGGCTAGGGTACTCAGGGAATTTGATGGGAAAAAACACTGGTTGAGTAGACAGAAAAGGAGGGGAGATCTTGCATCCTGGAGCAGGGGAATTCCCTGGCTTGTCACCTCCTCCCCTATTAGTGGAGAGAGGGCAGGTCAGAGAGAAATTACACCTTTCTCCACCATAGGATCAGAGGCACAGATTCCTCCTCCTTCTACACTCTGCCTCGGGCAAACGTGCAGAGCCCACCTCCACTGGCACCGACCACAGAGCAGGTGTAGCCCTGGGCTCCGGATTCCGCACAGGTCTTCATCGGGACCACAGGAGGTTGTCCAACTGAGTCGCCATGCTGATGAGCTGGTTGAGTGACAGGTTGTCATCACTGCAGGCTAACTCCATCTGTACCACCTCCCGCAGTCCGCTGCGAAACACAGTGACCAGAGCCGACTTGTTCCAACCGGTGGAGTCCGCTATGCACCGGAACTCCAGGGCGAACTACGAGGAGGTCCTAGATCCCTGGCGTAGGCGGAGTAGGCTCTCACCCCCCTCCCGGCCCTCCACAGGATGATCGAACACAGAGAGAAAGAGGAGGGTGAAGCGTTCGTAGGATTCAACTTCGGGCCCGCCCGTTTCCTAGACCACGGCCCCCCAGTCCAGGGCCCTTCCGGTCAGTGCTCTCTCCCGGAGACAGCCTCGTCATAGCGAGCGAGGTACAGGTTGCATGGTCGAAGGAATCCTTTGCATCTCGCTGGTGCGCCATCAAAGCCCCCCGGGAGGGACAGGGGTACTCCGCGGACCGGCTCAGATGGGACGGAGGCAGGTAGTGGTGATGTGAGGGCTGGTGCCGGAACCAGTGCTGGAGGGACTGCACATTCCCCTCCAAAAGCAGGATGGTTGTCAGCATGCTGCCCATGTTGACATGGAGAGACTGTCTCTACGATGGTCGCCAGCTCGGGACGGATATTCTGTGACATTGTACAAATGATAGGAGACAGGCGCAGGAATACGAAATAGTTTTTTTTATTACTTCACCCAAGATAGTGTACGTCATGAACATGATGGGGACGAAGCCAAAAACAAAGACGTAATATTTAACAGCAAGCTGTAACCAAAACAAAGGGCAAGGTGTAAATCTCTAATAAATACACGGGATGAGACCCGTAAACAATACACAGGACGAGACCGGTAATAACAAGAGCACAGTAACGTGTGGTATGAAAGCCGAAACCACAGAGCACAAGACCAACGGACATGGAACAATAACCGACAAGGACAAAGGGGAACAGAGGGCACACATATACACATAATAATCAAGGGAAATGGGAACCAGGTGTGCGTAATGAACCAAGACAGTCCGGGGTTGATGGTAACGATGCGGTTCAGTGACTCCTAGAATGCAGGTGACGTAGACCACCGGAGCTGGTGAACGGACTGTGCAGCAGTAAGGGGGATCCCTGACTGTGACAGCAGTTTGAGAGACAATCAAAGCCCATGAGGCTGAGGTAAGGCAATAATAATGTAATATTTCTTCATCTCTGTATCTGCCAAATGCGGTGGAAGTTGTGGAAGCTTGAGACTATGATAATAAACAACTGAGAAGGATTGCTGTGGGGTATGTAGGACAGCGTAAACATTACCCCAGGACTGAACTCATTGTGAACTTGCAGTCGATAAAATACTACATTCAAATGGTTGATTACCTTGCTTTGTTGTTCAACCTTGCAAAGTGTTGATAATATTACTCTTCAACTATTTACTCAGCAAATCAATTATTGTGGTATTGCTACATTTAGCTTTGGTTCAAATATCCCCACAAAAATCCAATGCTTTTAATTGTAGCCAGCTGAGTAAATTGATCGATTTGAATGATTTTCTTCATCAATACTTTTCTTCCTTCGTCCACTGGTTGGCCTGTTGTATTTGGAGAGCTTGCTCATGCTTGCCTTGCAAATTGCACGTTTTACTTAACACAGTGCAGCTTAATGGAAGGCACACGCTTGAGTAATCACAGGGCCTTCCGAATTACAAAGCAGTGAATCGTGGCCCTCGGAATTTCAAAGAAGAAAATCGTGTGGCAGCCCGTTGTGAATTGTTCTAAAATGAGCCAGGGTGCCAGTCTACCATTCACTACCCTGCGGCCATAAACTACAGCCCTGTCCATCTCCTGGGCACTGGAAGCAGATGGTGGTGCCAGTCACACGTACAGAAGAAGAAAGCAGAGGGAGGGAGGAGAGAGCGGAGGGGAGGTAGACAAGGAATGAGAGGGAGAAAGGAAAAAGAGGAATGAAGTGTTTCAGTTCAGTCAGATCACTAGATTTCTAATCTCGGCGGCGAAAGATTTGCATAGCCTAGGGTTGGCAGTCTCTTTCTCTCTCTGTGCTTTTTTGAAAGGCACCAAAGGCATTCTATTATTTGTGTCAAGGCAGGTTCTGCGATGAAGAAAATAACAGCACTGGCGTGCAGGCAAAGTCCCCCCACCCTTTCCTCCTCTCTTATTCACAGTCTAGTTCCTGAAGGCAGCGCAGATCTCTGGTGAAAAGGGATGGAGGACACAGGGCACCTCGACAGAGGGAGAGGGGGAACAAAAGGAGCTCCACAGGCAGAGCATACAGGCCCCGGGTCAGCAAACTAAAACAGCCTGGCCAGCGATGGCCCCCACAGTTATAATACATCAGAGAGATGTTATTACTGGCTGTCTGCTTCACTCTGCTGAGGGAGAATGCAAGGATGCACGTTAGGGTAGAAATGCCTGGTTAAACTGTGTTTGTGTGTGAGTGTGTGTGTGTGTGTGTGTCCTGTTGGGTTTCCTAAATTCCCATTGTTTTTTCAACAACACATAACACCTTCTTATTTCACTTAGACAGTGGGCATACATTTACTTCTATAAACTGTACTCAATAAATATATTGGGAGAATTTTGTAATGCATGGGGTGGTTTTCATTGTCACTGCATATTTGTTTCTCAAACTAGACACTCTGTCCTTGTCCTCTTGCTCAGTTGTGCACTGGGCATCCCACTCCTCTTTCTATTCTGGTTAGAACCAGTTTGCGCTGTTCTGTGACAAGAGGAATACCTATGAATACAGTTGAAGTTGGAAGCTAACATACACTCAAGTTGGAATCATTAAAACTCGTTTTTCAACCACTCCACAAATGTCTTGTTTTAACAAACTATAGTTTTGGCAAGTCGGTTAGGGCATCTACTTTGTGCATGACACAAGTAATTTTTCCAACAATTGCTTACAGATAGATTATTGCACTTATAATCCACTGTATCACAATTCCAGTGGGTCAGAAATGTACATACACTAAGTTGACTTTGCCAACTTGGAAAATTCCAGAAAATTATATCATGGCTTTAGAAGCTTCTGATAGGCTAATACACATCATTTGAGTAAATTGGAGGTGTCCCTGTGGACTCAGTGCCTCTTTGCTTGATATCATGGGAAAATCAAAAGAAATCAGCAAAGACCTCAGAATTTTTTTTGTAGACCTCCACAAGTCTGGTTCATCCTTGGGAGCAATTTTCAAATGCCTGAAGGTTGCACGTTCATCTGTACAAACAATAGTACGCAAGTATAAACACCATGGGATCACGCAGCCGTAATACCGCTCAGGAAGGAGACATGTTCTGTCTCCTAGAGTTTAACATACTTTGGTGCAAAAGTGCAAATCAATTCCAGAACAACAGCAAAGGACCTTGTGAAGATGCTGGAGGAAACAGGTAAAAAAGTATCGATATCCACAGTAAAATGAGTTCTATATAGACATAACCTGAAAGGCCGCTCAGCAAGGATGAAGCCACTGCTCCAAAACCTCCATAAAAAGCCAGACTACAGTTTGCACATGCACATGGGGACAAAGATTTGTTTTTGGAGAAATGTTCTCTCATCTGATTAAACAAAAATAGAACTGTTTGGCCATAATGGCCATCGTTATGTCTGGAGGGAAAAGGGGGATGCTTGCAACCCAAAGGTCACCATCCCAACCAAGGGAGGTGGCAGCATCATGTTGAGATGGTGCTTTGCTGCAGGAGGGACTGGTGCACTTCACAAAATGGATGGCATCATGAGGAAAAGAAAACTGTGGATGTATTGAAGTGACATCTCAATAACATCAGTCAGGAAGTTACAGCTTGGTTGCAAATGGGTCTTCCAAATGGACAATGACCCCAAGCATACTTCCAAATTCAAGGTATTAAAGTGGCCATCACAAAGCCATGACCTCAAGCCTACAGAAATGTGTGGGCAGAACTGAAAAAGCATGTGCGACTCAGATACACCAGCTCTGTCAGGAGGATTGGGCAAAAATTCACCCAACTTATCGTGGGAAGCTTGTTGAAGGCTACCTGAAACGTTTGACCCAGGTTAAACAATATAAAGGCAACGCTACCAAATACTAATTGAGTGTATGTTAACTTCTGACCCACTGGGAATGTGATGAAAGAATACAAATCTGAAATAAATCATTCCCTCTACTATAATTCTGACATTTCACATTCTTAAAGTAAAGTGGTGATCCGAGACAGGGAATTTTTACTAGGATTAAATGTCAGGAATTGTGAAAAACGGAGTTTAAATGTATTTGGCTAAGGTGTACGTAAACTCCTGACTTCAACTGTATGTGGAAGGCTTGATTACCAACAATGATGAGACAGCCTTCAGGGAGGAGATGAGTGCCCTCGGAGCGTGGTGTCAGGAAAATATCCTCTCACTCAACATCTGCAAAACAAAGGAGATGATCGTGGACTTCAGGAAACAGCCAAGGGAGCACCCCTCTATCTACATCGACAGGAGAAGGTGGAAGGTTTTAAGTTCCTCTGCGTACACATCACAGACAAACTGAAATGGTCCACCCACACAGACAGAAGGTGAAGAAGGAGCAACAGTGCCTCTTCAACCTCAGGAGAATGAAGAAATTTGTCTTTTAACCCTAAACCCTCACAAACTTCTAGAGATGCACAATCGAGAGCATCCCGTCGGGCTATATCACCTCCTGGTACGGCAACTGCACCACCCTCAACAGCAAGGCTCTCCAGAGGGTAGTGCAGTCTGCACAACGCATCACTGAGGACAAACTACCTGCCCTCCAGGACAACTACATCACCCGATGTCACAGGAAGGCCAAAAAGATCATCAAGGACAACAACCACAGAGCCTCTGCCTGTTCACCCCGCTATCATCCAGAAGGCGAGGTCAGTACAGGTGCATCAAAGCGTTGACCGAGAGACTGAAAAACAGCTTCTATCTCAAGGCCATCAGACTGTTAAACAGCCATCACTAACATAGAGAGGCTGCTGCCAACATACAGACTCTCCACTTTAATACATGGATTTAATGGATCACTAGTCACTTTAAATAATGCCACTTTAATAATGTTTACATATCCTACATTACTCAACTCATGTGTATAATGTATTTTATACCAACTATTACATCTTGCCAATGCCACACGGCAGTCGCTCATCCATATATTTATACGTACATATTCTTATTCCATCCCCTTACATTGTGTGTGTATAAGGTAGTTGTTGTGAATTTGTAAGATTACTTGTTAGATATTACTGCACTGTCGGAACTAGAAGCACAAGCAATTTCGCTACACTCACATTAACATCTGATAGCCATGTGTATATGACCAATAAAATTGGATTTGATCTTGACCCTAAGGGTTAAAAAATGTCATGATTTCTTGACTTCCATAATTACTTGGACATTTTTGCCAAAAACCTGGTTGCCTCTGCCAGGAGGCTCACACTTGTCTGCAAGTGGATCTTCCACCAAGGCAATAGCCCCATACACAATTTAAAAGGCTAATTTTCCACAAAATCAAGTCTCAGTTCTGGACTTGAACCCCACTGAAAACATGTGGTTTGAATTGTCCATAAATGTAGAGAAAGGAAATCAAGGATTTAGAAAGATTACTACGTATGGCGGAATGGTCGAAGATCCCTCCCAATGTGTTCTCCAATCTCATTAAGCATTTAGAAAAGGGGCTCAGGCCTCGATTCAATCAGATTGCATTGGCAGTGAAGATAAAGATTGAAATAAATATATCCTTAATCATTATAATCCAATAAATATCCATATAAAGATCTCAAGTACTCTGTGTGCCAGATACTGTGTTTGTTTAAACCCTTCACTTGTGGTCAGATGGCTGTGCTAGAAAGGGAATGAGGAATTATTCTTGAAGACAGCTCAGCCTATTCTGGGCTGTAAGGTTGCTGACCAAGACTCATTCTCCTGTAGGGGATAACTTGAGTTGTTGACCAGTTTGAACTATTTATTTGCAATTACCATGTCAATGGCAATGTTCGCTGTAAGCTACTACAAGGAGCTGCTTGTGGATTTGACAGACCTAACGCAGCTCCACCTCTGAATCTGCCAACACTAACAACCTTAGTGTTGTTATCCTGTCAAGATATACACTATATATACAAAAGTATGTAGAGACCCCTTCAAATTAGTAGATTAGGCTATTTCAGCCACACCTGTTGCTGACAGGTGTATAACATTGAGCACACAGCCATGCATTCATAGGCAAACATTGGCAGTAGAATGGCCTTAATGAAGAGCTCATTGACTTTCAATGTGGCACATTACATTACATTACATTTAAGTCATTTAGCAGACGCTCTTATCCGTCATAGGATGTCACCTTTCCAACAAGTCAGTTTGCAAACTATCAACTGTAAGTGATGCTGTTGTGAAGTGGAAACATCTAGGAGCAACAACAGCTCAGCCATGAAGTAGTAGACCACACAAGCTAAAAGAATCGGACTGCTGAGCACGGATGTGCACAGCGCGTAAAGACTTGATCATTGGGAGCTTTATGAAATGAGTTTCCATGGCCAAGCAGCCGTTCACAAGCCTGAGATCACCATGAAAAATGCCAAGCGTGGGCTGGAGGGGTGTAAAGCTCGCTGCAATTGGACTCTGGATCAGTGGAAATGTTCTCTGGAGTGATGAATCACACTTCACCATCTGGCAGTCTGATGGACAAATCTGGGTTCAGTGCCCGACCTCACTAATGCTCTTGTGGCTGAATAGAAGCAAGTCCCCGCAGCAATGATCCAGCATTTAGTGGAAAGCCTTCCCAGAAGAGTGGAGGCTGTTATTGCAAAGGGACCAAGTCCATATTAATGCCCATGATTTGGGAATGAGATGTTCGCCGAGTAGGTGTCATATACTTATGGTTACGTAGTGTAGATATGGAGCCACCCCAGATTTGGCCCCTGGGCGGCGTGGCAGCCACTATAATAAAACAAAATCGAAAATGCATATTTAAATTCCAGTCAATGTCTCCCTACCAAATTGAGAGTTTCATCTTTCAGATACAATTGGAACTGAGTTGATAGCCCATAGCGTTCCAAGGTTAGAGCTAAAAGTCTGATGGCACCGGAGCCCATGTTGCCTACTGTATAATGCCTATATTGGTGGCTATCGTCAGTCATACCAGTATGTCAGATTAGCTCAATATCCAATTTCTCAGCCTCTGAGTATCACAGAAACACATCACTTTGAATTAAAAAACAACAACATTTTAATGAGTTGCTATGTATGACATTTATTTAAATATCTGTTCAAAACATACAAAAACATACGTTTCAGACATCAAATGTGACTGTAAATATTTAATAAATGTAAAATATATGGTTATTCTTGGTAATTAAAACCAACAACTTGTTTTTGAAAAAGTTTTACTCCTTGACAGACAGTGTCTCTTTGGAATCATTACCAATTTGAGGTACATTTTTTTACCCCCGTTGGTGCTGGAGCTTTTCAGATTAAAATGCATTGGTGTTTTTAGGGTTAATATACACATTTTATACCACTATTTAAACCTGCAGTTGTCTGTGACAATACATACAATATTTTATTTGGTACACATTCACTGGATTTATAATATTTGGTGAGGGTGGACGATTCATTTGAAATATGAAGATTATTGTTCCCCGAGCTACTTAAAAAGAAACCTCTCTACCATAAAACCACTGTTGCCAAGATACATTGTAATGTACGAATCATAATGTACTTTCTTAGAAATACAAAATCAACGTTAAAATATAAAGCTTTTTGAGAGGGTATGATTAAGTGGCATGCATCATTGGGCATAATGGTGAAACGGAGAACAGAGGTTGTATGGTTTCTTCAAGTACCTCTCTTTATTAACCATTATACAACAGGTGGTTGTAACGTCTCTTGTCAGAATGAGGATCGGACCGAAGCGCAGCGCAGCGTGGTAAGTGTTCATGATTTGTATTTATCAAAAGACTCGAACAAAATAACAAAGTGAAAGAACGAACAGTTCAGTAAGGCAAATAAACTATACAGAAAACAACTACCCACAAAACACAGGTGGGAAAAAAGGCTGCCTAAGTATGATTCCCAATCAGAGACAACGAAAGACAGCTGCCTCTGATTGAGAACCACACTGCAAAAATCAAAGAAATAGAAAATATAGAAATAAAGAAATTAGAATGCCCACCCGAGTCACATACTGAATGTGGGTCTCATCCTGAATTCTGATTGGTTAAAACCGCATTCCAACCGGTGTCTATTACACAAGTTACCACTGGTTAAATCTATGAAGTTAACATGCCTATTTACTCTGTTCCATCTGACTGGGCAAAATACTGTCTCATCTGCCCAGCCAGCCTATTTATAAACTTGATCTCCACTATAAAAAGCATTTAGAGATTCTCACATTTCTTTTCGACTAATATTAAGTTTTCAACAGTGGAGATTTGCATAAACCTTGCTGTCTATCTCTCCGACATTTTCAACATTGTTTCAATATTCAAATTCGATCTACAGATGTTGCATAGTAGTGAATGTGTCTGGAGTCGGGATGAGACAGACAGGCAGGTATCTTTCCTTAGCCAGTCGAAATCATGAATCAGCATCTTTTCTATGCATATATACAAAGAAATATCAATAGAAAATGGCCTCATTAGCTCATTGTTATGGATGTATCAAAGTAAATGACTCAAGAAACCAGCTTAAACAAATACAAATGCCCTATTTTGTTGTTATTCTGGCTGCACTATTTGATGTGACTGTAAGTAAGCCGTAGTTGGCTAGCTAAACAAGCAAGGGATAAGAATGTTGCCAGCCAGTATGGCAATAGAATATTTAGATTGAACGACTGGGCCAAGTCCATAGGTACAGAACAAAAAAACTTAACGACTGGGTCTCTGGCAAACTAACCGATACAAAAAAACGACCAGCCGCCTTGGGTAGCAGGCCTAGACTTCTGTCAGTACTAATTATTGTGGAAGAATGAAATAGTATGAAAAGATTAATCAAAATCATTTTTTTAATGTAAATATGTAAATCATACTAGTGATAATGACCTCGAAGCTGATGTTTGGAAGATAGTTTGGCACAGTTTACAACATCCGTGCCAATATATCCTATATCGGCATTATCACTAAAATAACCAAACATGTACAAGCTGTCAGTTGTCAAGACAACTCATTGGTAGCATAGAATTAACCATATTTCTATGGTTAGCTGTCATATTTTGCTCTGGCATTGCTGTGGATTGTCACCTTGGCATTGGCTTCTGGTAATCCAAATGGATTTACTGTATAAAGCCCTTCATATGAGATATGGAATTAATCAGTTAAGTCCTCCAATTAAAATGAGAATTTGAATAGCTTTAGCCTTTATTAAGACATATTGGGGTGACAAATGTTTACATTTCAATGCAATAGATTAGAAGGGTAAAAGAACGCCTGACCCCAGAATTTAGTGAACGAGAGAAAGATTGCAAGGTTAATGTGTCTGCTGCCTTCAACACAAAAATTGCCCTAAATTTGTCCTTAAGATTATTTTTAGTCTCTCTCCCTTAAAATAAGTTGAATTCTTATGTTGGTCAGAGATGAGAAAAGAGGAGAGAGAAACACTGGCCGATGTGATTATTCACAGGAGATAAAGACTACCAGATAGGGCAAAGTATGCAACAGCTTCCTATGGAGATGAACAAATGTCTTTTATTACTCAATCATCCCTGGGGGTGATAAACAACGTGTTCATAAGACAGTACGGACACAGCACTGTGGGGATGTGCAGTGTGCTGGACACTCCCACTCATCTACACACATCTAAATGCACTTTCTCATTTACCCATTAAACAACTCTGTGAAAATGTGTCCTTTTGCATTTGTCATTGTGTTGTATGAGAGAGACAGAGAAAGAGATGGAGAGAGTTAGAGAAGAGAAATGTTGCATGTGCAGAGTTGAACAGTCAACTCGAAAGGGCCTGCTCATGAAATTGTGTTTGTCCCATTTCTATTCGGAACCCTTCAAGTTGCTGTTGAGCAGGCCTGGTTGGTCGGGAACAGAGATAATGCCCTCCAACACACAGTACATTAGAGCTAACCAGGCATTGGGGACAGCATTTAGAAGCAAGCCGCTCCTTTTTACTTCAATAGTCCACTTCAACCCTTTAAAAGACTGCTCTTTTCCCATATCCTGGTCTGATTAAAGATACATTCAAACAATTAGGGCCTCAACCAAAAGTAATGTTCAAAGAGAGAGAGAGAGCGTTCTTTGTGAATTGGCCAGCAAGACTCCTCTCACCAGGAAGCAGTCTTTAATTGTCACGGCTGACTTTTAACAAGCCTGTCTAAAACACATCTTCCCAAAATATCATAAACATGTGTCCTGCCCAACAAGAGGATCCAACTTGCTTGACCAAGTATGCACAAACATCCGTGACACGTACATGATGGTGTATGGTGTACCCACAATAACAATCCGGAAATACAACAACCAAAAACCCTGGATGAATGGAGATATCCATACAATGCTGAGAGCCCACACTGCAGCCTTTAATGTCAGCAGAATGACCCATGATGACTCGGTGGCGTGTACAGGGCAAGCAGGTATGTGCTCCCCAAATCAATTAGGGATGCAAAAAGACAATACCGACTCAAACTGAATTGATGTTCGACAACTCAGACTCACGTCGCATGTGGGAAGGACTACAGCCCATCATAGACTACAAAGGCAAATCCAGCCCTGCGGTGCCCACCGAAGCCTCCATCCAAAATTAGCTTAAAACATTCTATGCTTGCTTTGAGGTAGACAATAACAAGCCATCCAGGAAGACTGACACTGGTCTGGATAACCAGGTGTTTTCGCTCTCCAAGGCTGACTTGAGAAAAACTCTCAAAAGAGTAAATAATTACAAAGCCGCCGGCCCAGATGGCATCCCTGGTCGCGTCCTCAGAGTGTGTGCTGACCAGCTGGCGGGCGTCTTCTCTGACTTCTTCAACCTGTCCTTGTCTCAGGCTGTAGTCGTAACCTGCTTTAAATAGACAACCATCGTCCCAGTGCCCAAGAAACACAAAGGTGACATGCCCAAATGACTATCGCCCCGCCGTGCTAACCTCTGTCATTATGAAGTGCTTCGAGAGGCTGGTCATGGCCCACATCAAGGACAGCATGCCAGTGTAACTGGCGCTGTGCTGCACCGCTGTAGCTCTGTGTTGTGTGTGGTTGATTGAGACTATAGACGTAGGAGATCAGATTGTTTTAATGAATTCACACTCTGTATCCAAAAGAAAAGACAAAACATTTGCAGAGCACAAATATGTTCTGCGAATCGTCACCTCTTCCTACAACAGACACACTATTCAAGGGATTGGGATCATTCGAGGAGCTAGCCATCATTCACACATACAATAGCTAGCTAATAACTTAGATAGCTAGTAACCACGTTGAATTCAGAATGTTAATATCATCCTAAAAGGTACAATTACATCTTACCAATACCATCCACTTATGAGTAACCTCTAAATATACAACATTATTCATGAACAAAACACTGTGTGTGTGACTTTGTGCTTAAAGGAATCAAACCTTTCTGAAGACCACAGAAAAAGCGTGCCTACCTCTCGTAGTGCATCAAAATGATTTGAGCATGAGCACGCAGGGCAAAACGTAAGTACACACTCCCCTACTCCCAGGATGCAGGCCTGCATAATAACAAATCAACATGCTAGACTCATATCAAACATCTCCAATCGAAAATCAAATCTAGAGTCGGCTTTCTATTCCGCAACAAAGCCTCCTTCACTCACGCCGCCAAACTTACCCTAGTAAAACTGACTATCCTACCGATCCTCGACTTCGACGATGTTATCTACAAAATAGCTTCCAACACTCTACTCAGCAAACTGGATGCAATTTATCACAGTGCCATCCGTTTTGTCACTAAAGCACCTTATACCACCCACCACTGCGACCTGTATGCTCTAGTCTGCTGGCCCTCGCTACATATTCGTCGCCAGACCCACGGGCTCCAGGTCATCTACAAGTCCATGCTAGGTAAAGCTCTGCCTTATCTCAGTTCACTGGTCACGATGGCAACACCCACCCGTAGCACGCGCTCCAGCAGGTGTTTCTCACTGATCATCCCTAAAGCCAACACCTCATGTGGCCGCCTTCCGTTCCAGTTCTCTGCTGCCTGTGACTGGAACGAATTGCAAAAATCGCTGAAGTAGGAGACTTTTATCTCCCTCACCAACTTCAAACATCTGCTATCTGAGCAGCTAACTGATCGCTGCAGCTGTACATAGTCTATCGGTAAATAGCCCACCCATTTTTACCTACCTCATCCCCATACTGTTTTTATTTATTTACTTTTCTGCTCTTTTGCACACCTATATCTCTACCTGTACATGACCATCTGATCATTTATCACTCCAGTGTTAATCTGTAAAATTGTAATTATCGCCTACCTCCTCATGCCTTTTGCACACAATGTATATACACTTTTTCTTTTTCTACTGTGTTATTGACTTGTTAAGTGTTTGCTCCATGTGTAACTCTGTGTTGTCTGTTCACATTGCTATGCTTTATCTTGGCCAGGTTGCAGTTACAAATGAGAACTTGTTCTCAACTAGCCTACCTGGTTAAATAAAGGTGAAATAAATCAAATTAAAATTAACATATGAACCTAGTGAAATTCACAAATTTCACCAACCTTGTAAAACAAAACAAAATAATCTACCAAGCTCAAGGCATAATTCAGGTCAAAGCTACCCATAGGGGTCAGAGCAAGTAAAAGTGTGTCAGGCCTTCGACCGCCCCGAGATGCATAGTGCCTCTTACACAATATCTACCTCCTTAGCCTTAAAAAAACTATAATTTTGTACTATATCTCTGTACTATGCTAAACTTGCAGCTTCTGGGGGATTGACTCAATTAGTCTCTTGACTGGTTTAACTACCCTCCCCGCCCTTGTGCAACCTTCGACTTGGCAGCTTTTATCAGGTGCATTACAGTGGACTGGGCTAGGGACCATGGCGACTAACAGTGGTTCCGGTCTTAGTTAATTGATCAGAGGAGGGTTTGAAGAATCAGATCCAGGATCTCAGAGGTGCTTCCCAGGTCATTTTCCTCAGGCAGGCGAGGTTCTTCTGGTTCTGTCTTTACATGATTTCCAGAGCTTGGGGTAATCACTTGAATCCTTCACCATCCAAGATGCACTTTCCTCCCTAGAGTCCTCCATGTCTTTAATGTTCAGTCCATTGCAGGAGTGAGCGGCCTCTCCTGCATCTACATTGATTGGTCCTGCAGCATCACTGTCATTGAGGTGCTCTGAATCATCAATTTCAAATGGCAGGAAATTCACTGGCAGCAGTAGACTCCTCTGAACCACCTTCTGTCCGCTGTAATGGTCTTTGATTATGTACATGTGAGGTGGTGGATTGATTGTAAAAAATTAACTGTTAAAATCTCGGGATTCCACTTGTCAGCCAACTTGCTGTGGCCACTTTCACCCTTCTTGGAGATGAGGACACAATCCCCATGGACAAACTGATGCCCTTAAAACCTCTTAAGTTGACCCTCTACTTTTTCGAACATTCTGTTAAAAATCGCGCAACATTTCAGCGCCCTGCTACTCATGCCAGGAATATAGTATATGCATATGATTAGTATGTGTGGATATAAAACACTCAGACGTTTATAAAACTGATTAAATCACGGCTGTGACTATAACAAAACGTGCGTTTCATCGAAAAGTGCAGGAAAATCTGATCACTGAAAATGGGAAAATATATCCACGCGCCACTTCAACCGATTGATAAAGGTGATCCACATTAAATGGGGCCGAGGTTGCAATACCTACAGCTTCCACACGATGTGATCAGTCTTGTCATTTGCCTAGGCTTTGTTTCTTGGTCAAACGAAGAAGAGACAGCCCATTTCTTCAGGTCTCCGACCGGATATTTTGGTTGAGATTTACCCGGACATTATTTCCAGACGTACAGCTATAGAATATACATCGCCTCGTGATCAATTTGATCGATTATTAACGTTTACTTTTTTAATTTAAAAAAATGACGTTGCGTTAAAAAACAATGTTTTTTTCCTTGATCACACAGTCTTCATAGATCGATATCTAGGCTATATATGGACCGATTTAAACGTAAAAAAGACCCAATAGTGATGTTTACGGGACATCTAGGAGTGCCAACAAAGAAGATTGTCAAAGGTAATGAATGTTTTATATTTTATTTGTGCGTTTTATGTAGCGCCGACTATGTTAATTATTTTGTTTACGTCCCCTGCGGGTCTTTTGGGATGTTACATGCTATCAGACAATAGCTTCTCATGCTTTCGCCGAAAAGCATTTTAAAAATCTGACTTGTTGGCTGGATTCACAATGAGTGTAGCTTTAATTCAGTACCCTGCATGTGTATTTTAATGAACGTTTGAGTTTTAACGAGTGCTATTAGCATTTAGCGTAGTGCATTTGCATTTCCAGATGTCTAGATGGGACGCCTGCATGTCGGGTAGGAGTAAGAGGTTAAGAACAAATTCTTATTTTCAATGACGGCCTAGGAACAGTGGGTTAGCATAACACAGCGAACATAAATATCCCTAGAAAATATTCCTATTCATGAAAATCACAAATGAAATATATTGAGACACAGCTTAGCCATTTGTTAATCACCCTGTCATCTCAGATTTTCAAAATATGCTTTACAGCCAACTCTAGACATGCATTTGTCTAAGTTTATAATAGCCTAGCATAGCATTATGCCTTGCTAGCAGCAGGCAACCTTGTCACGGATATCAGAAAAGCAATCAAATTAAATCGTTTACCTTTGATGAACTTCGGATGTTTTCACTCACGAGACTCCCAGGTAGATTGCCAAAGTTCCTTTTTTCCCAAAAATATTATTTTCTAGGCGAAACAGCTCCGTTTGTTCTTCACATTTGGCTGAGAAATCGCCCGGAAATTGCGGTCACCACAACCACAATTTTCTTTCCAAATGAGCTCCATAATATTGACAGAAACATGGCAAACGTTGTTTAGAATCCATCCTCAAGGTGTTTTTCTAATATCTATTTGATAATATATCCGTCGGGACAATTCCTTTTTCTCTAGGACCGATTGGAGTAATGGCTACCTCTGTACTTTACGCGAGAATCTCTCTCGGAGCCACCATGTGACCACTTACGCAATGTGCCCCCATACGGCTATTCTTCAACAGAAATGCGTAAAACTACATCACAATGCTGTAGACACCTTGGGGAATACGTATAAAGCGTAAACTCGTTGATGGTACATTCACAGCCAAATAGGGAGTCATTGGAATGCAGCGCTTTTAAAACCTGGGACACTTCCGGATTGGATTTTTCTCAGGCTTTCGCTTGCAACATTATTTCTGTTGTACTCACAGACAATATCTTTACAGTTCTGGAAACGTTAGTGTTTTCTATCGAAAGCTGTCAATTATATGCATATTCCAGCATATTTTCCTGACAAAATATCCCGTTTAAAACGGGAACGTTTTTTTTCTCCAAAAATGACAATACTGCCCCAAGAGTTCCAAGAGGCTAGGGGGCACTATTTTCATGTCCGGATGAAAAGTGTGCCCAAATTAAACTGCCTGCTACTCAGGCCCAGAAGCTGGGAAATGCATATTATTGGTAGAATCCGATAGAAAATACTCTGCAGTTTCTAAAACTGTTTGAATGATGTCTGTGAGTATAACAGAACTTATTTGGCAGGTAAAACCCCGAGGACAAACCATCCAGGATATTTTTTTCGAGGTCACTCTCTTTTCAATTAGTTTTCAATGGGAATCTAGAATTCTAAGGCAGTTGCTTGCAGTTCCTATCGCTTCCACTAGATGTCAACCGTCTTTAGAAATTGGTTGATGTTTTTCTTTGAGAAATGAAGAAGTAGCCCTGTTCAGAACGAGGGTCGAGTGAAGTGTACTGTTTGTTAGAGGCGCGTGTCCTGAAAGCATGCTCCACTTTGTTTTCCTCCGGTATTGAACACAGTTTATTCTGTCATAAATTGTATCAATTAATTACGTTTAAAAAATCTAAAGTTGGATTAGGAAAGTTGTTTGAAATGTTTGGATCAAGTTTACCGGTAACTAATTAGATAATGTGTAGTCATGTTGCATGAGTTGGAACCGGTGTATTTTCTGAATCATACGCGCCAAATAAACATTTTGGATGGACGTTTTGGATATATAACGACAGAATTTATCGAACAAAAGGACGATTTGTGATGTTTAATGGACATATTGGAGTGCCAACAGAAGAAGATCTTCAAAGGTAAGGCTTCAATTATATGTTATATCATAACTTTTGTGTAGTGCCTGGCGGGTTGAATTATGATTTTCATGTGTATGTTTGATGGGCTGCTGTCCTCAGATAATAGCATTGTTTGCTTTCGCGATAAAGCCTTTTTGAAATCTGACACTGTGGCTGGATTAACAAGAAGTTCATCTTTAAACCCATGTATAACACTTGTATGAGTATTTCTGTTTTTGAATTTGGCACGCTGCCATTTCACTGGGTGTTGTCAAATCAATCCCGTTAACGGGATTGGAGCGCAAACGGATCACTAAGAAGTTAAGAACAAATTCTTATTTTCAGATTGTTTCTTATTGAAGACGATAGGGATGACCTTGGAAATCACAGAGTCTTGCAGTTGGAGATCTTAACTTCTTGGTGACAGGGGGCAGTATTTTCACGTCCGGATGAAATGCATGCCCAAATTAAACTGCCTGCTACTCATCCCCAGAAGATAAGATATGCATATTATTAGTATTATTAGTATCGGTCTCGTGGGCAGTTCCTTATCTTATTTATTTTATCTATGCATTTTGTGTTGCGCCTGCAGTGTTGACATGTGCTTTTCTCTCTTTGTTTACGGAGGTACTATCCTCAGATAATAGCATTGTTTTCTTTCGCCGAAAAGCCTTTTTAAAATCTGACCTGTTGTCTGGATTCACAACAAGTATAGATTTAATTTGGTATCTTACATGTGTGATTTCATGAAAGTTAGATTTTTATTGTAATTTATTTGAATTTGGCGCTTTGCATTTTCACTGGCTTTTGGCCAGGTCGGACGCTAGTGTCCCACATATCCAAGAGAGGTTAAAACCTCTTGAAGCTATGGGGGCGCTATTTCATTATTGGATAAAAAAACGTGCCCGTTTTAAGCGCAATATTTTGTCACAAAAAGATGCTCGACTATGCATATAATTGACAGCTTTGACGTTTCCAAAACTGCAAATATATTATCTGTGAGTGCCACAGAACTGATGCTACAGGCGAAACCAAGATGAAACTTCAAACAGGAAATGAGCAGAATTTTTGAGGCTCTGTTTTCCATTGTCTCTTTATATGGCTGTGAATGTGCCCTGAACGAACCTACGCTTTCAGCCGTTTGCCCAAGGTGTCTGCAGCGTTGTGACGTATTTGTAGGCATATCATTGGAAGATTGGCCATAAGAGATGACATTTACCAGGTGTCCGCCCGGTGTCCTTTGTCGAAATTGCTGCGTAATCCCCAAGCTGCACACATTCATCCATGTGATTCAGGGGAGAGAGGAGACTTCCACGAACGATATATCATTGAAGAGATATGTGAAAAACACCTTGAGGATTGATTCTAAACAACGTTTACCATGTTTCAGTCGATATTATGGAGTTAATTTGGAAAAGTTTTGATGACTGATTTTTCTTTTTTTTTGGTAGCCAAACGTGACACACCAAACGGAGCGATTTCTCCTAAACAAATAATCTTTCAGGAAAAACTGAACATTTACTATCTAACTGAGAGTCTCCTCATTGAAAACATCCGAAGTTCTTCAAAGGTAAATTATTTTATTTGAATAAATTTCTGGTTTTTGTGAAAATGTTGCCTGCTGAATGCTAACGCTAAATGCTACACTAGCTATCAATACTGTTACACAAATGCTTGTTTTGCTATGGTTGAGAAGCATATTTTGAAAATCTGAGATGACAGTGTTAGTAACAAAAGGCTAAGCTTGAGAGCTAGCATATTTATTTCATTTCATTTGCGATTTTCATGAATAGTTAACGTTGCGTTATGGTAATGGACTTGAAGCTGTAGTCACGATCCCAGATCCGGGATGGCTCGACGCAAGAAGTTAACAGAAAGATTATTTCATTTATAAATCACTGTATCACAATTCCATTGAGTCAGAAGTTTACATACACTAAGTTGACTGTGCTTTTAAACAGCTTTGACAATTACAGAAAATTATGTCATGGCTTTAGAAGCTTCTGATAGGCTAATTGACATAATTTGAGTCAATTGGAGGTGTACCTGTGGATGTATTTCAAGGCCTACCTTCAAACTCAGTGTGATGTCAAACTTTGCTTGACATCATGGAAAATCAAATGAAATCAGCCAAGACCTCAGAGAAAAATAGTTGGACCTCCACAAGTCTGGTTCATCCTTGGGAGCAATTTCCTAATGCCTGAAGTTACCAAATTCATCTGTACAAACGATAGTACAGAAGTATAAACACCATACCGCTCAGGAAGAAGATGCGTTCTATCTCCTGGAGATGAACGTACTTTGGTGCGAAAAGTGCAAATTAATCCCAGAACAACAACAAAGGACTTTGTGAAGATGCTGGAGGAAACAGGCACAAAGGTTGTATATCCACAGTAAAATGAGTCCTATATCGATATAACCTGAAAGGCCGCTCAGCAAGGAAGAAGCCACTGCTCCAAATATCCATAAAAAAGCCAGACTACGGTTCGCAACTGCACATGGGACCAAAAGATCATACTTTTTGGAGAAATTACCTCAGGTCTGATGAAACAAAAATAGAACTGTTTGGCCATAATGACCATCATTATGTTTGGAGGAAAAAGGGGGATGCTTGCAAGCCGAAAAACACCATCCCAACCCTGAATCACTGGGGTGACAGCATCATGTTGTGGGGGTGCTTTGCTGAAGGAGGGACTGGTGCACTTCCCAAAATTGATGGCTTTATGAGGAGGAAAGTTACGTGGATATATTGAAGCAACATCTCAAGACATCAGTCAGGAAGTTAAAGCTTGGTCGCAAATGGGTCTTCCAAATGGACAATGACCCCAAGCATACTTCCAAAGTATTATTCTGACATTTCACATTCTTCAAATAAAGTGGTGATCCGAGACAGGGAATTTTTACTAGGACTAAATGTCAGGAATTGTGAAAAACTGAGTTTAAATGTATTTGGCAAAGGTATATGTAAACTTCCGACTTTAATGGTAGATACATCGGCCAGCTTCATGTTACGTCTTAGAGTGAGATGTTTATAGGGACCCAGCCATCTCCCCACTTGGGCATAATATGTCTACCCACAAGTATGTTTCTGGGCATGACCTTTGGCTCAACTATTGCAGTGCTGCCTGGAGACAAAGCCACATTTTTAGGAAGTTTACCCCAAACTAAGTGTTCACTCTTGGGAAACAGAGTCACAGCTTGAGTGAGCTTCACACTCAGGATCTTGCCATCAACTTGCTGTCCCTTCCATCTTGTGACACTTTTCAATATCTGCAGAAACTGCTCACCCTCTGGTGAGTGGGTCTGGCCATCCATGTTGTTGACTAGCTTCCAGTATTCGTCAGTGCCCTTCGTCTCATGCAATAGATGCTTAATGACATTCGATCCCAGGATGAGATCATCACGCTGTCCATGAATAACTAGAGTGGGCACTTTAAAATCAATCCCAAGTCATAAAAAGAGGCCTTCCTCCCCCCACACCCCACTAACACTAACTCTGTAGGAGGCTGATAATGCTGAGGAATGGCATCTGCTTCCAAAATTCTCTGCTCAGCATGTTCACTCAACGTACAGGCAATAGATCCAGTGTCAAGCATGCCCTTAAACTGCACTTTCCCATGTACAGACACAGAGGTGTAAAACACCTCTGAAATAGTCTCAACCTCTTATTACCCTAACATAACACATTTCTCTCCTTCTTTTGCATCAGAGCACATCTCATAAGTTTTCTTGAGATCCTCAGATTCTTTCTTGGGGGCAGACAGTTGAACACCCACATTTCCCCCGTTCACCTGTTGGCATGTCAGTTTAACGGTTGCTGCTGTGGTGGGATTCTCTGCTGCTGTGGTGGAGTAGCGTTCCCCCTGTTCTGGACAATTTGACTTCCAATGATCGGGGGAAAAGCACCAGAGGCACAGGTCCGCATGTATACAGTGCATCACAGTGGAGTGATCTGTTGAGCCACAAACCCTGCATTCCCTGTGGCTGAAGGGCTAGGCAGGGAAATATGGCACCTTGGGCTGTGTCTGTGAAACCATAACAGGTGGAATGCTCTTCTCTAAGGTACATTCAAGCAGGTGAATGAGCCTCTCAATACTTGTACTCTGTCCGTCTTGTTTGGCGCTTGATGTGAGAGAAGTGTTACTGCACGCACCAGCATTGGCCCCGCCTTCAAACCGAGTAGTCTGGGGATGTACTGTTACTTGCTTTGAGGATACAGTGGTAGAATGACACATGGTTCATGTTCATAGATTCCCTCCTGTACTTCACTCGCTGTCCATTTTTCAGCAGACTTGTATTGGAATACTGCTGCCAGTTTGGGGTCAGGGCAGTATGTTACAAACATCATGACGACATCTGAGTTGGAGTGGTCAATCTTCTTACCTGGTCTCTTATGGCTCTCTTCAGCGACATCTACAGCCTTGTTCAGTTGAACCCAATACTCCATAACAGCCTCTCCAGGTATAGGTTAAGTATTGTAAAAATCAGCCAAAGGCATGTATGAGTAGGCCAATTCGCTGAAATTCTGTTTCAGGATGTCAAATATAATCTCTGGCTTCTCTGTAGGATCAGAAGTTGTCTCATTGCATAAATGTATCTTTACCATGTGTCTTGCTTTGCCAGATAATCGACTTATCATCTCATCCAATTGTTCCCCAACAGGACATCCCTTCCTCTTCAAGTATATTCTCATCAATTCCTCTCCATTCATGAATGGAGCGTTTGTCTGTGCCATCTCCTCTATGTGTAGGAGGTTCCTTCACGTCTGATTGCATGATGAACTTCATTTTACTGAGGTCTACATATCCTGCTAACTCTGAGTGATGATCACTTTTCTTCTCTGTACTTACTGGTGGCTCATGAGTGCTGGTTCAACCACTCTGTAGTTCTTCCCTAATGGAGCTCCCTATTTCCTGGGCTAGCTGAGTGACCGGCTCACCTAACCCATCTACATGAGCATTTGGATTACCACAAGATGAAATGCTTATATCTGAATTTTTAGTGGAACAAATCATGAGGGGAACCTACACTCTTTACAGGGGTTTGATCAGGATATGAGACAAACCTCCCCCTCCCAGCAGTGAATTTGGGTTCATCATCACCATTATAAGATGCCATGTCACTAAAACACTAATGTTATGTTTAAATTCCTGTTGATGAACACACTTCTATGTTAGTTAACCATAAACATTGCTCTCAATACATTGTTTTCAGAAAAAAAACAGGAAAGAAAGTAGACTGCAGTTCCACTTTTTGCCACAAGGCTACAAGAGTATCTCAATGTTGTGAACAGAGTCTCTAGAGCAGCAGCACCGCAGTGATTGAGCTGATCAACGATGAATCCGGGTCTAGAAGGCACCAATGATCAACGATGAATCCGGGTCTAGAAGGCATCAATGTAACCTATGCTGTACTGCACCACTGTAGCTCTGCATTGTGTGTGGTTGATTGAGACTATAGACGTGGACTTCGGAGATCAGATTGTTTTAATGAATCAGAATTCCCTCTTTGTATCCAAAAGAAAGGACAAAACAAAACATTTGTAGAGCACAAATATGTTCTGCGAATCGTCGCCTCTTTTTCTCATAGTGATTCAACATTATTTGCTAGAATACATAAATGAGTACAGCCTCTCCTGATTATGTATCTACAGATAACATACATTTCACATAGATAAAAACCACATACCTGCATCCAAAAGAACAGACAAAACATTTGTAGAGCACAAATATGTTCTGCGAAACATCACTTCTTTCTACAAAAGACGCACAATAATAGGGACTGGGATCATTTGGGGAGCTAGCCATCGTTCACACATACAATTGCTAGCTAATACCTTAGCTAGCTGGGATCATTTGACGAGCTAGCCATCGTTCACACATACAATCGCTAGCTAATACCTTAGCTAGCTGGGATCATTTGACGAGCTAGCCATCGTTCACACATACAATCGCTAGCTAATACCTTAGCTAGCTGGGATCATTTGGGGAGCTAGCCATCGTTCACACATACAATCACTAGCTAATACCTTAGCTAGCTGGGATCATTTGACGAGCTAGCCATCGTTCACACATACAATCGCTAGCTAATACCTTAGCTAGCTGGGATCATTTGGGGAGCTAGCCATCGTTCACACATACAATCACTAGCTAATACCTTAGCTAGCTGGGATCATTTGGGGAGCTAGCCATCGTTCACACATACAATCACTAGCTAATACCTTAGCTAGCTGGCAACGACATGTTGAATTCAGAATGTTAATATCAACCTAAAAATGTACAATTGCATCTTAACAATACTATCCAGTTACGAGTAACCTCTAAATGTACAACATTATTCATGAACAAAACACTGTGTGTGTGACTTTGTGCTTAAATAAATCTAACTTTTCTGAAGACGACAGAAAAAGCGTGCCTACCTTTCATAGTGCATCAAAATGATTTGAGCATGAGCACGCAGGGCAAAATGTAAGTACACACTCCCCTACTCCTCGGATGCAGGCCTGCATAATAACAAATCGACATGCTATATTAATATACGTATGAACCTGGTGAAATTCACAAAGTACTTTAACAACTGTTACACCAGGCACACTGGACCCACTCCAATGTGCCTACTGCTCCAAGAGATCCATGGAAGATGCTGTTTCCATCTCTATTCACACGGCCGTAACACCTCTGGACAAGAGGAACTCTTATGTCAGAATGCTGTTCGTTGACGACAGTTCAGCATTCAACACTATTGTTCCCTCCAAGCTCAGCAGCAAGCTCAGCCTTTTGGGAGGAGGTAAGTGAACTGGCATTGTGGTGTCATGACAACAACCTCTCCCTCAACGTCAGCAAAACAAAGAAGTTGATTGTTGACTTCAGGAAGCAAACAAGACTCTGTAGAAGTTTTATGTTCCTCGGCATCACCGAGGACTTGTCATGGACCAACAACACCACAACTCTTGTCAAGAAGGCATGACAGTTTCTTCTTAACAGTTTCTACCCCTAAGCCATAAGACTCTTGAACAGCTAATCAAATGGCTACCCAGAATATTTGGATTGACCCCCCCATTTGTATGCTGCTGTATAGCAACTTTACCTCTACCTACATGTACATATTACTTAAATTACCTCGACTAACCTGTGCTCCTGCACATTGACTCTGTACCGTTACCACCTGTATTTAGTCTCGTTACTGTTATTTTTATTTTTATTGTTGCTCTTAAATTATTTGTTATTTTTCTATTCTTCTTTTTTTAACTAATTTTGTAAACATGTATTTTTTACTTCAGTTTATTATAGTAAATACTTTCATAACACTTATTTTTCTTAAAACTGCATTTTAATGGCTTGTAGGTTAGCATTTGACTGTACGGTCTACACCTGTTGTATTCGGCACATGACAAAAACAATTTGATTTGATTTTACGGAGGCCCCAGGTCCTTTCCAAATACTACCACTGCACCGTTGAGAGTGTCCTGACCGGTTGCATCACGGCTTGGTACAGGAATTGCTGCGTCTCTGACCACAAGGCTCTCCAGCGGGTGGTGAAGACAGCACAGTACATCACTGGGACCGTGCTACCACCCATCAACGACATTTGGCACACAGCATAATCAAGCGCCCCACTCACCCCAGCCAGAAGCTGTTCTCTCCCTAACCATCGGGCAGACGGTATCAGAGCATAAGATATGACACCACCAGGCTTAGAGATAGTTTCTATAAACAAGCCATCAGACTGCTGAACACTTGAAATGGACTAACCACCTGCTCTGATTCTCCGCTCCTTAGCACACATGCATTCACTCTTGCACACACCCACACGGATATACACACGCGCATGAATGCTACACACCCATCACAACTGATACTACCAGACTCTTGTCACTGCTCAGTTTTTACACTGCCCCCCCTTCCCAATACATGTAAATATTGGACTATAAATTGTGCCTTCTTGTGCAAAATGCAAAAATGTTTATTTCTTTTTTATTGAGCCAACATAATTCATGTTCATATTCTTACTTTTCGTTGCATTGTCGAGAAGGAACCTGCACGGAAGCATTTCATTGGACGATGTAGTGTCTACCATGCGCATACCGCAAATATGACTAATAAAACTTAAACTTGACAGAGTTCAGATGTTTGAGATGAACTCATAGAACACAGCCATTTGGTCAATTAGGAGCAGATCAAAGCAACTCATGTGAAGTAATTGGAAAATGTGATCTACAGTACCAATCAACATTTTGTGGACACACCTACTCATTCAAGGGTTTTTCTTTATTGGACTATTTACTACATTGTAGAATAATAGTGAAGACATCAAAACTATGAAGTAACACCCAAAAGCGTTACACAATTTTATATTTGAGTCTTCAAAGTAGCCACCCTCTGCCTTGATGACAGCCTTGCACATGCTTGTAAAAAAAATAGTAAAAATAAAGACAAATCCTTGAATGTGTGTGAAGGTGTGTCCAATCTTTTGACTGGTGCTGTATATTTAGACATTCTGAAAAAAAGTATGGTCTGTACTTCCACTCACTACATATCTCAATCTTGGAGGGCATTACTGGAGAATGTGTAAAGATTTTAGCGAACAGTAATGGTGTAACAACCCTTGCTGGTCTCCAACCTCGTCCCAGCCCATTGGCAAACCTGCTAAACACTGGTCCAATAAGAGTTACCCCCCAAACCCCATAGGGAAGGACCCCATCACTTAAGGCAACTGAAATGATGATTGATGAGAAAAGCCCTCCTTCATTCCTACCCACCACTTTGGAAACAATCTTTTAGGCCTGGAAGCTGAGAGTCATGGTTCGTTGTAGTGTCAGGTCTCTAATAGGTCTCTCTGTAGGAGAATGGGAGTCATTAGCCAGGTAAGTGACACCATGGAGTTAGAGAGCTTCCAAGGGCAAGTGAACATGTTGAAGTGAGAAGGTTTCAATCTAGCCTGAGGGCCTATGGATGTTTAGCATGTTTTTGCTGTAGTCCTGGGCAGGACCTTATACAATAAATCATATTGGAGGATCCCGTATTTCCTGCTAATTCCATGAATCTTCCATTTAGGGTTTCTGGATAATCTGGGAATTTTAGGAACGTTACCGGGATTTTGTAATCCTAATTACATGCGCCAAATACCGTGAAATGCTTACCAACAATGCAGCTTTAAGAAAAATAACAGTTAAGAAAAATATTTACAAAATAAACTAAAGTAAAAAAACTCAGTGAAACACAATATATTACAGTTTTTAATGTCCCATTGGTAGGATAGTCTTGAACGGAGCTCATCCATTTTATTCTCGAATGATTGCACATTGGCCAATAGGACGGATGGTAGAGGCGGGTTACCCACTCGCCAACTCGAAAACACAGAATATTAAGGCCAGGGCATGACAGTACCCCCCCCCCCAAAGGTGCAGACTCCCAGCCGCACACCTAAACCCATAGGGGAGGGTCTGGGTGGGCGTCTGTCCACGGTGGTGGCTCTGGCGCCTGACGTGGATCCCACTTCACCATAGTCTTTGTCCACGTCCTTAGCGTCCTTTGAGTGTCGACCCTCGCCGTCGACCTTGGCCTAGTAACCCTAACAAAGTGCCCCACTGGACTGAGGGGTAGCTCGGGACTGAGGGATAGCTCGGGACTGAGGCGTAGCTCAGGACTAAGAGATAGCCGTCAACCTGCCTGAGCTCTGGCAGATCCTGGCTGACTGGCGGATCCAGGCTGACTGGCGGATCCAGGCTGACTGGCAGCTCTGGCGGATCCTGGCTGACTGGCGGCTCTGGCAGATCCTGGCTGACTGGCGGCTCTGGCGGATCCTGGCTGACTCGCGGCTCTGGCGGATCCTGGCTGACTGGCGGCTATGGCGGATCCTGGCTGACTGGCGGCTTTGGCGGATCCTGGTTGACTGGAGACTCTAGCAGCTCTGGACAGACGCGAGACTCCAGCAGCTCTGGACAGGCGAAGCACACTGAAGGCCTGGTATGTGGTGTCGGCACTGGTGGTACTGGGCCGAGGACACGCACAGGAAGCCTGGTGCGGGGAGCTGCCACCAGAGGGCTGGTGTGTGGAGGTGGCACTGGATGGACCGGACTGTGAAGGCGTACTGGAGATCTTGAGAGCAGGGCTGGCATCAACCGCCCTGGCTGGATCTTCACCCTAGCCCGGCAGATGTGGGGAGCTGGGATGTAGCGTACAGGGCTAAGCACGCATACTGGGGACACCGTGTGTTCCACCGCATAACACGGTGCCTGACCAGTACCACGCCCACCACGGTTAGCACTGCTAGGAGCACTGTAGTGCTTAGCTGGCACAGGACGTGCAAGGCTAGGGAGGTGCACAGGAGGCCTGGTGCATGAGGCTGGCACAATCTTCACCAGACGACTAGCACGCACCTCAGGACGAGTATGGAGAGCTGACCCAGGTGCCATCAAATCCCCGACACGCTCCATCGGGCGAATTCCTTGCCTCATGCACCAACACAGCAACTCCCTCATAACTCTCTCCTTCAATTTCCCCATTAACTCCTTCACAGTCTCTGCTTTGTTCACCTCCAACACCGACTCTGGTTCTGGTTTCCTCCTTGGCTCCTTACGTTAAACAGGGGGAGTTGGCTCAGGTCTGACCATAGACTTACCTAAAATACTACACAGAACACAACCCCATCAAACTACAAAACCCCTAGACAAAACAACGACATAATCACCCATGTCACACCCTTGCTAAACCAAAATAATAAAGAAAACACAGAATACTAAGGCCAGGGCGTGACAATGCCTGTGTGAAAGTTTGATTTGACTGACTAGAATGAGTACAGTCCTTGCCTCCTTGGCTGAACACATGCTGAATTGGATGCCAGTTCTAGACACAACATCGCAAAGATGTTTATCCTTCTATTCAACCCAGCTATCCTTATAACTATTACTACAGTATAGCCCTACTGTGTGGTGAATGTACACTCTAAATGTAACCTCTCGCTGAACATGAAATAAAAAGTCCCTGGCTGTTATGTCCAAGCCTGTAGCCTACAGGTTATTGTGGTGGTTAGGTAGCTCACAGAGCGCAATTGATCAACACACTGAGTTTAAGTTGAAAAGCCATATATCGTCTGAAAACCTACAATATGATGAGTGTCAGTGGGCCTTCAAAACAGCAGCTAAACTGTCCTCTCTCTCTCTCTCTCTCTCTCTCCTCATCTTTCACAGGGTGTTGGACCAATTTGTTGCCTGACCTCTTCAGGACCCTTACGATTCAGTGTAAGACTCAGTAAAGATCTGTTGATATGAACAAAGACCTTGCTACATGAAAACAGGAAGAAGAAAGGAGGGCCTTCGATGAATGGAGCTGCAATGCATCCTGGGTAAATGAAGATGTTAGTTATTACTGACTTGGTACTGAAGTGATAGCTACGTCTTGCAAAAATATATATTGGGGTCATTCAACCAATTCGGTGTCTTTTGAAAAGTATAACTTGGTAAAAATTGTTTTTTTGATTTCACCTCATTTTAACTCATGTTCAACTTCATGAAAACATAATTTTTCCCATCTCAAGAGGTTAAATCAAATGTTTTCATAAAATGACTATAGTAAGACCTTTGGGATATTTTCAGCCAGTAGTTTGAATATGGTGCTCTTGAGTCAAAACGGGTCGCCGTTTTTTGTGTGCTATGTTGTCCATCTCATGTTATGAATTTTGCAATTCACTTGATATGTCAGGAATCCAATTCGTGCAATATGATTCAAATTTCTTGTGCTAAAGATCCCGGAGTGCACCTTTTAAATGCCTAAATAAATTAACAGGGTTGACCTAAACAGGGTTGATGATTTCTTCTAAAATCAGCCATGAATCCCCTTTTGACAGGGGGAATGGAAGCTTGTTATATAAAACAGGGAGTGGCAATTGAATGCGAGCTTCACACATTCGTTTAGTTGTTAAAACATTTCTAGCCTGTCTATCCATGGGTGACGTGTTATCCTCGAACCACCCAGTGTTCCACCACAAATACCAGAAAATGGCCAAAAAGATTAGTACCTGATTTTTACTCTATGATCTGACTATTAGATGTTCAATGTTTCTTCTGAAAAAAATATTTAAGATGTTGGGGGTGGGGGTGCTGGGGGGTTATAAGCTGACATGTGGAATTGTTTTAAGATGCTCATGTAATGGATAATTTAGCTATTTAATTTAGAATTTTAGGACACTTTTGGGTATATACAGTTGAAGTCGGAAATATACATACACCATAGCCAACTCAGTTTTTCACAATTCCTGACATTTAATCCTAGTAAAAATTACCAGTGGGTCAGAAGTTTACATACACTCAATTAGAATTTGGAAGTATTGCCTTTAGATTGTTTAACTTGGGTCAAACGTTTCGGGTAGCCTTCCACAAGCTTCCCACAATAAATTGGATACATTTTGGCCCATTCCACCTGACAGACCTAGTGTAACTTGAGTTAGGTTTGTAGGTCAACTTGCTCTCGCACACTTTTTCAGTTCTGCCCACAAATTTTCGATAGGATTGAGGTCAAGGCTTTGTGATGGCCACTCCAACATCTTGACTTTGTTGTCCTTAAGCCATTTTGCCACAACTTTGGATGTTTGCTTGGGGTCATTGTCCAGTTGGAAGACCCATTTGTGACCAAGCTTTAACTTCCTGACTGATGTGTTTTTTTAAATGAATTAATGTATTTATTTGTATTCTTTATTACATACAAGAAACACAAGGAAGATGTTACATTAAAGTATTAGAACATGAAGGCAACTTCATATTAGAACACTCACTCACTCTCCCCCTTCTTGGCTTCAATGGAAACCCCCACGGGAACCTTTCCCCAATAGAATCTTTCCCCACAGGGACGTGTTGGCATTCTCACAAACAAGCAAAACATTTATTCAATAATATATAGACCTTTTCCAGTGCATACAGAAAGTGTTCAGACCAATTGATATTATCCACATTTTGTTACATTTCAGCCTTATTCTAAAATGGATTAAATAAAACAATTGTTTAATTGGTAAGTTAGTTAGCCAAATATCTAAACTTTTCAAAACCTGTTTTAACTTTCTCATTATGGGGTTTTGTGTGTAGATTGATGGGGGGGGTAATGTAATCAATTTTAGAATAAGGCTGTGACGTAATAAAATGTGGAAAAAGTCAAGGGGTCTGAATACTTTCCGAATGCACTGAATCGGACTGAGATTGACAAACAAAATCAAATGGGTGTCTCCTGGAGGTCAGGGCCCATTGGCACATGCCCTGCATGTCCGTTTGGAATTCGCCCATGATTACTACGAGTTTAGATAACTGGCTAGACTAACTTACCAATTAAACCATTTTTAGCTGACATGTCTAATTGAGCGGTTGTCAGTCATTGACAAAACAAGAGAACGACTGCTGACGCACAATCACATTTTAAACTTGCACCTTGTGTATTCTACTGTTCTAACGCTCAACAGTAAGTTGAAAAAAGGTCATTGTACAAAATAACAATGAGCTCACAGTTTAGCTTCCCGCATAGAGATCTTACAACAGAGGTTTGGCCTCCCTCTCGCCTCCCGTCCTGTCCTATCCGTCCTGTTATCTCCTCTCCTAACCCCTCTCTGCCCTGAGAGGCAGCAGTGTGTGTAGTGGTGGCATAGGCCGGGCTAGGGGAGGAGGGAGTGTCGACAGCCCCCTGGCACTCCCTTTCATTGATTGAGACAGATGCTGGGCTTGGCGTTGAAGGACGCACCCACAAATAGAAACTGAAATCAAGACTAGAAAAATTGCATTGGCGAAACAATCTCACAGTGAATTGATTGTCAGCTTTGCATTTAGATTCCCCACTTGTCGTAACAAATCTTCTGCTGCGGATGGGTACTGATACTCTTCAGCAAAAGCAGGAGAAATAGAGTGAGAGACAGAGAGAGAGAGGAAGTGGGTGAGGGAGAGAGGAGAGAGAAAGAGGGAGATAGGAGAGAGAAAGAGAGAGAGAGAGGGAGAGAGAGAGGTAAAAAGATTGAGCATGTGCGTCCGCTGGAAAAGTGCTATTGACTTGTTCAGCCTGAAAACTAAAACCGTTTAAAGGATTTTTACCAATGCAACAAACACACAATAGCCAATTTATCTGACAAGGCCCCACAGAGTTCTGACTACAGGCTTCCTGTTGAGAGAGAAAATGGAAAACTCATGCCTTTGTTTCTCTCAGTCCTCTCAAGCCTTCCAATGACTCCTGGGTGTGTGTTAAATGGGATGACGTTGGTCGTAACTCTTCATGAAAAGATATTGATTGTACTCACCATTTAATGTTGTGATGTCCAGGCATCTGTCCGTCTGTCAGGCAGACAGTGTTCCATCCCCTTCCTACCCCTGATCTGGTGCTGCTCTGTTACTCCTGGCAATAGTGTGTGCTGGTAGACCACTGCTGCCTCTCCCTCCAACATAGGAGCTATATTTTGATTCATTATGTAACCTTTATTTAACCAGGCAAGTCAGTTAAGAACAAAATTTACATTGACGGCCTTCACTGGCCAAACCCAGACGACGTTGGGTCAATTGTGCACCACCCTATGGGACTCCCAATCACGGCTGGTTGTGGTACAGCTTGGAATTGAACCAGGTCGTCTGTAGTAACACCTCTAGCACAGAGATGCAGTGCCTTAGACTGCTGCTCTACTCGGGAGCCCACTGTAGGGCTGGTTGTGGATGTACACATGGGAAGTAGGATTTATTCTTGAGAAGGAAATGTTTGCCATTTTCCATATATATCTCCAAAGTGGTTAAAAGTCTGAATAACTGTACACATCTCATTAGATATTTGTCAGTGTTGACCATCAAGCACACAAATCCCTCATAATCAGAGCCACACACATTGAGTGGAAAAAGAATTAGAAACACCTTCTTAATATTGCCCTCTGAACAGCCTCAATTCGTCAGGACATGGACCCTACAATATGTCGAAAGTGTTCCACAGGGATGTTGACTTCAATGCTCCAATGATACTGTACAGTTGTATCAAGTTGGCTGAATGCCCTTCGGATGGTGGACCATTTTTGATACACACAGAAAACTGTTGAGTGTAAAAACCCAGCAGTGTTGCAGTTCTTGACACACTCAAACCGGTGTGCCTGGCATCTACTACCATACCCTGTTCAAAGACACTTAAACATCTTGTTTTTTCTGTTCACCTTCTGAATGGCACACATACACAATCCATGGGGTGGGGGTTCTAAGCTGACATATGGAATTGTTTAAGATGGTCATACTAGCTATCATTTAGGACCCCTTTAGATATCAAAAAATCTAAAACATCTAAAATATTATTTTATTAAATATTGAATACTAGTATACCCCAGAAAAACGCATTGAATAACACATTTATAAATGGAAAGAAAGACAGTCAAAAAAAGAATCATAAGAAACAAAGTTTTGAAGTATTTGTCCTATATCTATGAGATATAAGAAAGTTCAGAAAAAAAAATATATATACACAATATAAATATTTTAGCACACATACTTAACCCCTTTTTTGGATAGGCACAAAACTACCTTCATACTTACATTCATTTTTTAAAACCGATACTGGTTACCTTTTTCCACAGTAGGGTCACATTAGTTTGTAGCCCAAATGGTTCGGAGGCTACAAACAGATGTTGGCACATCGACGGTACCAACTTCAAACAAGTCCCCTGACACTTGTGGGAGTCGTAGAGGAAAAAGGAGACCACACCATGGTGTTAGTGAGAGTCTCCCCCTGTCCATACTGGTTTTCTAGGTCAAATTGTTAAGATGCTAAAGATGTTTTTGCGAAAATACCGATTTCTGTGTTGTCTCATGTCTGACAAACACTGTTCTAGCTCTGCCATCTTTCACTGCAGGATGCGGAAGTGCGACAGGCAGATGCGGTGGATTGAGATGCATCCAATGCAAAAAAAACCAAAAAAAAGATTATCTCTAGCTTAAACTGACGGTTTGTGATGGGGATGTATTTTTTATGGAATTTACATTGATTCACCGGTGACATCAGCATGGGATCATAGCTTTCACCTGGATTCCCCTGGTCAGTCTATGTCATGGAAAGAACAGGCGTTCTTAATGCTTTGTTCACTCACTGTATGTGTATTCACACTCCCTTTCTTATGAATTTGGAAAATGGTCTTAAACATTTCCTGTTGTCTCTATACTCCAGCATGTAGAATTTGAGATGTTTCATATGAGGTGACAATTCAAAATAGCACCTTTTATTGCAGGTTATTTTCATACATATCTGATTTACTTTTGGAATGAAAGCACATTATATATCTAGTCCCCCCATTTGATGATGTCATACTGTATGTACAGTATTTAGACACATTTCCTTTTGGGCGTTTTGAGGTGTAGTTCATGTCAGAGTTCAACTAATTGTTACGTAATTTGTTTATTGGACAAAAAATCCTCACATTACATCCATTTACGATTACCACGAAGCATCACTCGAGTGTCCCAATCTTCATTTTGCTTTTGCTTTGGTCTTCCAACAACTCTCCTTCCAGACCCACATCAAACATCTCCAATCGAAAATCAAATCAAGAGTCGGCTTTCTATTCCGCAACAAAGCCTCCTTCACTCACGCTGCCAAGCTTACCCTAGTAAAACTGACTATCCTACCGATCCTCGACTTCGGCGATGTCATCTACAAAATGGCTTCCAACACTCTACTCAGCAAACTGGATGCAGTCTATCACAGTGCCATCCGTTTTGTCACTAAAGCACCTTATACCACCCACCACTGCGACTTGTATGCTCTAGTCGGCTGGCCCTCACTACATATTCGTCGCCAGACCCACTGGCTCCAGGTCATCTACAAGTCCATGCTAGGTAAAGCTCTGCCTTATCTCAGTTCACTGGTCACGATGGCAACACCCATCCGTAGCACGCGCTCCAGCAGGTGTATCTCACTGATCATCACTAAAGCCAACACATCATTTGGCCGCCTTTCGTTCCAGTACTCTGCTGCCTGTGACTGGAACGAATTGCAAAAATCGCTGAAGTTGGAGACTTTTATCTCCCTCACCAACTTCAAACATCAGCTATCCGAGCAGCTAACCGATCGCTGCAGCTGTACATAGTCTATAGGAAAATAGCCCACCCATTTTCACCTACCTCATTCCCATACTGTTTTTATACTGTTTTTATTTATTTATTTTTCTGCTCTTTTGCACACCAATATCTCTACCTGTACATGACCATCTGATCATTTATCACTCCAGTGTTAATCTGCAAAATTGTATTATTCGCCTACCTCCTCATGCCTTTTGCACACATTGTATATAGACTGCCCATTTTTTTATACTGTGTTATTGACTTGTTAATTGTTTATTCCATGTGTAACTCTGTGTTGTCTGTTCACACTGCTATGCTTTATCTTGGCCAGGTCGCAGTTGCAAATGAGAACTTGTTCTCAACTAGCCTACCTGGTTAAATAAAGGTGAAAAAAAATATAAAAAAATAAACATGCAGGAGGAAACAGTGGCCAGCAGCTCTAACTGCAACTTGAATAGGCAATACAGAATAGCCTAAAATACATCCTCGGTATAAGCCCCATCTCCCCTAATGTGTATCGGATGCTCTGTTACTCTGCTACTCACATAATGTTTCACAGGTCTTACATGATGACACTGCGTGCATTTCATCAAATGCTCGTAGTCAAACAGCCAATAATAATACACAACTTTGGCAACGTTTCCTATGATTGGTCAGGACTGCGTTCTCACCTGCAGCGAACTGCACCATGGTATGATTTCAATCAGACTTATACCACCCTTTTTTGAGCAAACCACGGCCTGTTGTTTAATGCGCTCCCTGAGTACAGATGGTGTTAATGCCAGTCTAAACATAACAAAAATTGTGAAAGCCCCCTTATAGTGTATGAAAGTAGTCAAACGTTAAGTATTTGGTCCCATATTCCTTTCCAACAATGACTACATGTGTTCTGGTTGTGTTTGTCCAATAGGAAGTGAGTAATAATATGTGTCATTTTGGAGGCACTTTTATTGTAAGTAAGAACATAACATGTTTCTGAACACTACTGCGTGACTGTGGATGCTACCATGAATATGGGTAATCATTAATGAATTGTAAATGATGATGGGTGAGAATGTTTCTGAACACTACTGCGTGACTGTGGATGCTACCATGAATATGGGTAATCATTAATGAATTGTAAATGATGATGGGTGAGAATGTTTCTGAACACTACTGCGTGACTGTGAATGCTACCATGAATATGGGTAATCATTAATGAATTGTAAATGATGATGGGTGAGAATGTTTCTGAACACTACTGCGTGAATGTGGATGCTACCATGAATATGGGTAATCATTAATGAATTGTAAATGATGATGGGTGAGAATGTTTCTGAACACTACTGCGTGAATGTGGATGCTACCATGAATATGGGTAATCATTAATGAATTGTAAATGATGATGGGTGAGAATGTTTCTGAACACTACTGCATGACTGTGGATGCTACCATGAATATGGGTAATCATTAATGAATTGTAAATGATGATGAGTGAGAAAGTTACAGAGGGGCAAAGATCAACCCTCCCCCCAAAAGTGCTAATCTCCCCATTTTTGATCATTGTGAGAAGTTAGCATGGTTTGTTGTAGCCCCTGTAACGTTGTCACTCATCATTATTCATGATTCACTCATTATTTTCTGTCAGCAGGACATTATAAAGATTGATTTAGACGTGTTCAGAAACATCTTATGTACTCAAAAATTGGCTCCAGTCATCATTACCATTGAGTTCCTATTGGGCAAAACACAACCCAAAACCAAAAGAAACCAACCAAAAGAAACTGAAAAAGGTACACTATACGTGAAATTTGTGCAAATACTTATGTAATCTTCAAATGGGGTTGGGGTGGGGGAGTATCTATAAACTGCATTCTGTACTGTCACCTCATATGAAAGATTTGATCTCAAATCCAAAATGCTGGAGTGTAAAGTCAAATAAAAAACTGTCCAAACACAGAACATACGTAAGGGAGTGTACTGCATCTATATATGGCTCTTCTCACAACTATCTCATAAACATGCTCAAATAATTATTATGTATAAGTAAAGATCCATTAAACTTCACTGATAAATCAACTACTCTTTGTCTGAGTTTATATGTGACATACAGTCAGCTCCAAAAACTATTGGCACACTTTATAAAGATAAATAAATCATACAAATACTGAGCTATGTTGTACGCAAAAAAAACTGAAATGATCTTTTATTAATACAATTGCTCAGAGAAAGAGATGAAAAAAAAACAAAGTACACATTTTTTTAATGATTTTTTTACAAATGTTTAAACAGGGTTCAAATTGATTGGCACCCCTGTTTTCAATACATCATCTCCTTGCTAGGATAATGACAATGAGCATTTTTCTAAAATGTTTTATGAGATTGTAGAACACATTGGAATCATTCCAGATCCTTGACATCCCTTATCTGTGCTTATCCTTTTACTGCAGTGGGCTAAATCAGTGGGCTAAATCAGTGGGCTAAATCAGTGGGCTAAATCAGTGGGCTAAATCAGTGGGCTAAATCAGTGGGCTAAATCAGTGGGTTAAATCAGTGGGCTAAATCAGTGGGCTAAATCAGTGGGTTAAATCAGTGTGCTAAATTAGTGGGCTAAATCAGTGGGCTAAATCAGTGGGCTAAATCAGTGGGCTAAATCAGTGGGTTAAATCAGTGGGCTAAATCAGTGGGCTAAATCAGTGGGTTAAATCAGTGGGTTAAATCAGTGGGCTAAATCAGTGGGTTAAATCAGTGGGTTAAATCAGGGTCACACAGAATTTTTCTTGGTAGTCTTAAACAAATCTACTTAGAAACAGAAGTTTACAACTCACACACATGGTTATGGGCTTAAAAAAATAAGACACCTGTAGCTTGTCAGATATAAAGTTGGCATGTATATTCAACTTAGAATTTGCATCCCAATATTGCACGTCAAATACATCACTGAAGACTGAAATATAACAAAACCGTTTGACATAAAAACACCAGATTTTCTGCGTAATTATGAAATGATAAAAATATGAATAAAATTCCACCCATGATGCCACTATGTCATTTGACTGAAGGAAAGGGACTGCCCTCTTCGGACTGCCCTCTTCAATTCAAACCACAGGTTTTCATTTCGGGTTTAAGTCCATTTCTATGTGGATTTTGATGTGTGCCTGGGGTTATTGTCTTGCTGGAAGATCCATTTGTAACCCACATTCAGCCTGGCAGAGGGAACCTGTTTTTTGTCAAAAATATCCTGGTACTTGGTAAAGTTCATGATGCCATTCATCTTAACAAGTGCCTCAAGACCAGTGGAAGCAAAATAGCCCAATAACATCAAAGATCATTCACCATATTTTACAGTAGGTATGAGGTACTTTTCGACATATGCTTCCGTTTTCCGACGCCAAACCCACCACGGGTGTGCATGGCCAAAGAGCTCTATTTTCATGTCATCTTATCATAGCACCGGTTCCAATCCAAGAGCCAATGCCCTTTAGCAAGCTCTAGGCGGTGCTATGTAGGAATGGTCAAGATCCCTCCCAATGTGCTCTCCAATCTCATAAAACATTTTCGAAAAAGGCTCAATGTTGTTATCCTCAAAAGTTGAGGGTACTGGAGTATTGAAAACAGGGGTGCCAATAATATATATATTTTTCATAATTTTTTATTACTTGTTAAACAAAATGTGTACATTGACATAATACAATTTCCCAATTTCTTTGAGCATCATACAATATAGTTCAGTATTTGTATAATTTATTTTATACAGTCTTTTTTGCCCATCTTTAACAAGGGTGTCAATAATTCTGGAGCTGACTGTATATAAATGGATGCTTCACTAATGGCTGAAGTGGCATGAGAAAACATCTATATTGTGCTGACAATCACTGGCCACTGATTGGCTGAATGTTAATTAGAACCTACAGAGCATGGGAGATGATATGTAAAGTTCTCACCTCAGTTCTCACCTCAGCGTGCTGATCAGACCAATTACGTCTGTCACCGCTGTGTGACACAGGTTACATTGGAGAGCGACAGCGGTGGGCTTTCTGTGCCATCACTCCGGAATCAGTGTGTTATGGCAACATGCGGTTGTTGATGGAATGCTGGAAGCCTGCTGATGTTTTGAGAGCCGATCGATAAAGCTTTGGATCACGTTTGGATGGGATGTTTGAATGGTGTGGTATCTATACAGGTAGTGATGGATCACATCTATTTCATCGAAATCCTTTGGAAAGAGACCAAACCTTGCCAACCTGCCATTTTCTTTTTAGATTTACTTTTGTATTTTCAAATGCCTCCCTTCTACATGAAGTGCTGCCTTGGTACTGAAATATGGCAACTCCATCTACTATACTCTAAGGAACCAAAAGTCACAAATGGAGACAAGGGGATGCATAACAAAATATATCTTCTTTAAACACGGGGGTATGGTGCAAAACATTCCAGGCTCTTTTTGAAAGTGTCTCTTTTGAGTGTGTGTTTGTATGAGTGCGTACCGGCATGCTTTTGCCCATGTGCATGCATGTGTGTGTGTGTGTGCGTGTTTGTGTATTCCTCTCAGGGGACAGCTCTTTTGACAAATGATAGACATGCACAACCATTACAACACTCTTCTATGTGTTCTGTCTCAGGCCAATTGCAGGATTCTTTGACGGGACTACCTCTGTGCTTTGATCCGATCCGTTCTGTATTCAGGGCCTTTTGTACACACATCTAGTCATTTCCAAGCAGGGCTAGACACCCACTGGAGGCATGATAAGAGTGTGAAAGAAGCAAGTGCCATCTCAGAATAGCATTCTGTGTGTGCATGATCTCCATCCCAAGTTCAATGGCTCATATCACATCTATAATTTATAATGTATTGTCAATATACTTTCCGTTCTTGATATGCTGGCATAATGCATTATCATTGACCTAGTGACTTTTTCTCAGTATAATATGATATAATATTGCATATATTCCTGGACACAGACAACCTGGGATTGAGCCTAAAGTAGAGTAGTCGAGGAATAGCCTTGTTTTTATCCCAGCAGTCTCCTTATCCTAAGATCAGTCTCATTTAGTATTCAACTTTTAGGTTAAATGGTTATTTGTGCGATAAGCGAGCCCAAACAGTCTCTAGAGGAGAAACAGAAATAATCTAAACAGCCACGGTTGAATTACTTCCCCTATCCCATATGATTATGTTTGACAGTCTCTTGGAGTAGCTTACCCTCCAAGGTCCTGTGTTAAATATCACATCAAACCGTACATTGCGTTCTCAACCTCAACAGTGAGTCTTCTTCATAGTAACAGGGCACGTCCACTAGCATTGACGTGGGCCATTTATTTTCAACGGAAGGAAGTGACTCGCGCCGAAAGTTAGCGAGGCGAAAAGCGTGAACAGAGTGGGACATAAGTTGACGAAAGCTCAATACTATACAAATTCTTGGCGATATCCCATTATTTTCATTCGACTAATGATTTAGTCTAGTTATTCTACAAATGACAAAAACACGGGGTCATTTTAGTAGTGGGTCATTTTGCCGTTTAATTTTAGTAAACAATTTTTGTCACATCACAATTTGTTTCCTCATTAACCTATAGTAAACGTAAATCATTGACTTCCATGTGCACAAACATTCATAGCCTTTTCCTACAAACATATTTTTTGCATCATTGTATCGTATGATGCTATTCCCAACAGCTAAATTGGCAGAAGAACACGTTAATCTGCAAAAAAAAAAAAAATTACATCCCTTGACACACTGTAGCTATATTGTAATCAAAGTTCTGTCATAAGTAGTGGTCTGATAGGTTGCAGAAAACGTATTAGCTAACATTATAAATCTGTTATTACCTGAGAGTATACACTACCGGCTTTTGAAAGAAAAGCACATTTTTTGTCCATTAAAATAACATCAAATTGATCAGAAATACAGTATAGACATTGTTAATGTTGTAAATAACAATTGTAGCTGGAAATGGCAGATTTTTCTATGGAATATCTACATAGGTGGACAGAGGCCCATTATCAGCAACCATCACTCATGTGTTCCAATGGCACATTGTTAGCATTGAAATGTCACACCTTGGTCTTAGTATTTTGTGTTTTCGTTATTTATTTGGTCAGGCAAGGGTGTGACAGGGGTTTATTTTGTGATGTGTTTTTGTATTGGGGTTTTAGTAGGTATTGGGATTGTGGTTGAGTAGGGTTGTCTAGCATAGTCTATGGCTGCCTGAGTCGGTTCTCAATCAGAGTCAGGTGATTCTCATTGTCTCTGATCGGGAACCATATTTAGGTAGCCTGGGTTTCACTGTGTGTTTGTGGGTGATTGTTCCTGTCTCTGTGTTTGTTGTCCCAAGATTGGCTGTATAGGTTTTCACGTTCCGTTTGTTGTTTTTTGTATATTTAGTTATTTCATGTATCGTTCAAATTTTCATTAAAGAACATGAGTAACCACCACGCCACATTTTGGTCCGCTCCTCTTTCAACAGACGAACGCCGTTACATGAAAACATTTTCTTTAACCTTTTATTTAACTAGACAAGTCAGTTAAGAACAATTTCTTATTTACAATGACGGCCTACTAGGTACAAGTGGGTTAACTGTCTTGTTCAGGGGCAGAACGACAGACCTGACTTTGTCAGCTCGGGGATTCGATCCAGCAATCTTTCGGTTATTGGCCCGACTCCGGGATGCTGGCCTTCGAGGCAGAGATCCTCTGTCCAGTGCCTGTGTTCTTTTGCCCATCTTAATCTTCTCTTTTAATTGGCCAGTCTGAAGTATGGCTTTATCTTTGCAACTGCCTAGAAGACCAGCATCCTGGAGGCGCCTCTTCACTGTTGACTTTGAGAATGGTGTTTTGCAGGTACCATCTAATGAAGCTGCCAGCTGAGCACTTGTGAGGTGGCTGTTTCTCAAACTTGACACATTAATGTACTTGTCCTCTTGCTCAGTTGTGCAGCTGGGCTTCCCACTCCTCTTTCTATTCTGGTTAGAGACAGTTTGCTCTGTTCTGTGAAGGGAGTAAGTTATTCAGTTTCTTGCCAATTTCTCACATGGAATATCAAATCAAATCAAATGTATTTAAAAAGCCCTTCTTACATCAGCTCATATCTCAAAGTGCTGTACAGAAACCAAACAGCAACCATTAGAAAGGCCAGAACCTAGGAAGAAACCTAGAGAAGAACCAGGCTATGAGGGGTGGCCAGTCCTCTTCTGGCTGTGCAGGGTGGAGATTATAACAGAACATGGCCAAGATATTCAAATGTACATAGATGACCAGCAGGGTCAAATAATAATAGTCACAGTGGTTGTCGAGGGTGCAACAGGTCAGCACCTCAGGAGTAAATGTCAGTTGGCTTTCATAGCCGATTGTTCAGAGAATCTCTACCCATCCTGCTGTCTCTAGAGAGTTGAAAACAGCAGGTCTGGGACAGGTGGCATGTCCGGTGAACAGGTCAGAGTTCCATAGCCACAGGCAGAACAGTTGAAACTGGAGCAGCAGCATGGCCAGGTGGACTGGGGACAGCAAGGAGTCATCAGGCCAGGTAGTCATGAGGCATGGTCCTAGGGCCCATGTCCTCCTAGAGAGAGAGTGAGAGAGAGAGAGAGAGAGAGAATTAGAGAGAGCATACTTAAATTCACACAGGACACTGGATAAGACAGGAGAAATACTCCATATATAACAAACTGACCCTAGACCCAAGACACATAAAACACTGCAGCATAAATACTGGAGGCTGAAATAGGAGGGGTCGGGAGACACTGTGGCCCCATCCGACAATACCCCCAGACAGGGCCAAACAGGCAGGATATAACCCAACCCACTTTGCCAAAGCACAGCCCCCACACCACTAGAGGGATATATCTTCAACAACCAACTTACCATCCTGAGACAAGGCTGGGTACAACGGTCTCCGCCATGGCACAACCCAAGGGGGAGCGCCAACCCAGACAGGAAGATCACATTAGTGACTCAACCCACTCAAGTCACGCACCCCTCATAGGGACGGCATGGAAGAGCACAAGTAAGCCAGTGACTCAGCCCCTATAATAGGGTTAGAGGCAGAGAATCCCAGTGGAGAGAAGGGAAGCGGCCAGGCAGAGACAGCAAGGGCGGTTCCCTTCACATTCCTGAGCCAGACTACACTCAATCATAGGACCTACTGAAGAGTAGCGTCTTCAAGACCGAGTCTGCGCTACAGTTGATTTATGAGAGGACAAACCATTACAACACTCCCTCACCCTTCCCCTCCCTCCTCTAAACTCACCTTCCCTTACCCTTCCTGTCTCCATCACCCGCACTCAGTTCTACAGAGAGACATGGACACCTCTGTTGAGCTCCAAACGAAGGGGACTACCTGTGGAGACCTGTGGAAACTGACTTGTCAAAAAATTGTGACCTTTCATTTTTACATCTCAGCTCTCATCACAGACGTTGAAAGTGCTGTGTCAGCCTCGTACGTATAATTTGGGAGGAATATGGCTTTTGAAGAAGAGGTGGGATGAAGGTATTAAGGATGACATCCTGCTTCTCCACATTGCCTAACCTGTCAGTATTTTCTTGTTTTGAAAGCCACCTATTTTGACTGAGTGTGTCCTGCTGGCTGCTTGCTTGGGTTGTCTAAGTAAACTCAGTTTATTTATTTATTTAATCATCAGGAATAGTTAGAAAGTGAAGAGAAGATATAGAATATATATATATTATTAAATTCAATGATTTTTTTGTTAAGGTTCAGAGGCTTGTTTGACGTTTTTAATTTATATCAAATGAATAAAGGTGCGATGACTGTTCAAGGTCGGCTCCTGGGTTGCTGGGAAGGTGGGAAAATGTTTTGTTGATTTCACGTTGAATTCCCATTAGTTGACAACTCTACCAAATGTAAATAAAAAATAGACCTTGAAATGACATCTGTGCCCAGTGGGAGGCATTGAGGACTAATATCTCCCTCTAGGCCAAATATGACTTTTTCCTTAAGCTGAAATAAAGAGGGCAAGGTTCAGCGATTATTTTTTCTCAGCAGTGGCTCAGCCACCATGTCCTTTGAAGTAGGAGAGAAAAATATAAAAATATAAAAATATATTTGACATTTCTCACATTTTTCTCTCCATTATATACCCTTACAGTACAAAACTGAACATAACACACTTTTCATTCCATCAATGTTTTATTCATCAAGTCGCTCCTGTCACACAGTATTGATCAAAACATCCCCCGCTCTGACAATAGACACACATGTTTGATCTTTTCCTCTGTATATAAGGTAAGAAAAGGTCAAATCTTACTCTGACTCAGAGTTAGCAAGCTATGAGCCTGGAGGCATCCATGTGATCTAAGGTTCTGATCTCATGCTCTAAGCTATAGACAGAGCTTGATATAGGTGTGAAATTGTGTTTGATAGGTTCACCTTTGTCTATATTCTCTGACTAAATCAAAAAGTTAGAAAATGCAAGGTCCAGGGTCTGACTTGTAAAATTGATTTTTATATTCCAGTAAGAACTAACCTGGTACAACAACGGTCAAATAAAACAGCCCGCGGAATCAAGAAAGTGTTCTTTGATTTGTTTGGACTGTGAGTGTTTTCCTACGTACAGAAAGATATTCTAAAGTATGTTCTTCTAAAGACATTCAGGGAAGTGAATGAGGCTAACAAAGGCAAAAAAAAGGATGCATTTAATTCCACACAATATGGTCGCTTTGGTAAACATCTCTCTATTTTAATCCTGCTCCAATTTATAACTACGAGTAATTCCACACAGGATATGACATTTATCCCTATTAAACCATTAAGAAAGGTCCTTCATACTTACAGCAACAGACAGCCCTTCTTCGACAATCTGGGACACGCCTGTGAGATGGGGAGAGAGAGGGAGAAGACGGGAGAGAGAGGGAGAAGAAGGGAGAGAGGTGGATGTAGAGAAAGAGAGATGGATAGAGAGAGACAGACAAAGACAGACGGACGGACGGAGAGAGCGAGAGCAAGAGAGAGAGAGAGAGAGAGAGAGAGAGAGAGAGAGAGAGAGAGAGAGAGAGAGAGAGACAGAGAGGGAGCGGAAGATGGAGAGATAGATAGGTAGAGAGAGAGAGAGATAATCTCCTCATGACCGGACAGTATCTGTAGGCTCATCTCTGTGGTGAGAGTGAGATCCTCTTTATGACCTTCACACAATTCTTATCTCTGTTTCTTTTTGTGGGCGGCTAAAGGCTACAGTGTAGGGTGTGCACGTTCACCTTGCCCTCTGTGCCGTCCTGTTAGCATCCTATTTATTTCTCTGCTAGCTAGCTCACCTCACACCTTCAGAGGCACATTTTTGTTAAAATGACGAGGGGAGAGGCAAGATATCCGTCCTGAGATGTAAAGAGATGGATTCTGCTGTGACATTGACTCGATTGATCCATTTAGAAGGTCTTTAACAAAGGACATAATAGAAATACACACAGCCCAAATGCTCTCTCCATCTCTTATTATGCATGGCAACAGTATTCAAGAGCTCTTAGAATGAGGAGAGACATATTAACATGCAAGCCCTGAAACTGATTAAATCGATTTGGCTTTATTAAATAATGATGAGCCACATTGCATGCAGGCAATGAAACCTGCATTTAAAAAAAGCAATACTTGATAAATAATTGAATTGGTTGGGTTATCAGCAAGTAAAATTTGTAATGCCAAATAAGAACAATACCTTACTAAGAGCATTCTATTTTTGGAGAGCTCTTGCACATCAGCCATATGTTGTGTCAGTCTCAGTATCTCTAAAATAATGCTAAAATATGATATCATAGGAAAACACTACCCTGACACGTTTTTTTTGTTGCTAAAAGTTAAGCTTCAAACAGTTGATATTTATGCGAATTGGCCATGTTCCCAGGCTTTGCGGTGCCAATGGGAAAAGATGAGCGTCATCAAATTAGGACAAGAAACGTGTCACATGGTTGATTCTTATGTCAATACATTACATTTAATGGCAGAAGATGAGTGTCACTGTCACGCCTTGGTTTTGTGTTTTCGTTATATATTTGGTCAGGCCAGGGTGTGACATGGGTTTATATGTTGTGTTTCGTATTGGGGTTTTGTAGGCATTGGGATTGCGGCTGGGTAGGGGTGTAGCATAAGCTTGGCTGCCTGAGGCGGTTCTCAATCAGAGTCAGGTGATTCTCGTTGTCTCTGATTGGGAACCATATTTAGGTAGCCTGGGTTTCACTGTGTATTTCTTGGGTGATTGTTCCTGTCTCCGTGTTAGTGTTCACCAGACAGGCTGTATAGGTTTTTCACGTTCCATTTGTTGTTTTTGTATTTATAAGTTATTTCATGTTTCGTCATTTGTTTCATTAAAGACATGAGTAACCACCACGCTGCATTTTGGTCCGACTCTCTTTCGACAAACGAAGAACGCCATTACAGTCACAGGGTTGACACTGACTTACATCAATACATTTTCAAGTTTGGGAAAAGATGAGCTTCACAGAGTATATGCTTATTGTCAATGCATTTGCAGTCAATGGGAGATGATGAGTGTCCAAAAATGTATCCATATGTCAATTAATTAAAGTCATGGGGAAAAGATGAGTGTCAGTAGGTTGGTATTTATGTGAATATATTTGTAGTCAATGGGAAAAGGTGATTGTCAACCAATGTTTGATTATGTCAATAAATTCCATGTAAAGGGAAAAGATGAGGGTCACAGAGCTAAGGCTCATGTCAATACATTGCATTCAATTGGAAAATATGAGATTCACCCACATTATGATTGTCAATACTTTCCTGTCTATAGGAAAATATTATTATTACATATTGCATTCAATGCAAAAAGATTGGTTGAAGCTCATGTCAATCAATTGCAATCAATGTGAAAAGATGTACTTCACCTAATGATGCTCATGTCAATACATTTGCTATTAATCAAATCAAATTTTATTGGTCACATACACGTGGTTAGCAGTTGTTTTGGCATGTATAGCGAAATGCTTGTGTTTCTAGCTCCGATAGTGCAGTAATATCTAACAAGTAATATTTAAAAAATACACAACATATTCCCAATACACACAAATCTAAGTTGGAATGAATTATATACACATGAATGAGTTATGTCAGAGCGGAACGGACTAAGATACAGTAGAATAGTATATAAAAACAGTATATACATACGAGATGAGTAATGCAAGATATGTAAGAATTATTAAGTGAATGAGATATCGTAGAATAGTATAGAAAACAGTATATACTTATGAGATGAGTAATGCCAGAAGTAAACATTAAGTGACTAAGATACCGTAGAATAGTATAGAATACATTATATGAGATGAGTAATTCCAGATATGTAAACATTATTAAGTGACTAGTGTTCAATTCCTTAAAGTGGCCAGTAATTCCTAGTCTATGCCTATATGCATCAGCCTCTAATGTGCTAGTGATGGCTGTTTAACAGTCTGATGGCCTTGAGATTGAAGCTGTTTTTCAGTCTCTCGGGCCCAGCTTTGATGCACCTGTACTGACCTCGCCTTCTGGATGATAGCGGGGTGAACAGTGGCTCGGGTGGTCTTTTTGGCCTTCCTGTGACATCGGGTGCTGTAGGTGTCCTGGAGGGCAGGTAGTTTGCCCTCAGTGATGCGTAATGCGTAATGTGTAGAGTAATGCTACAGACTTTGCGGTGCAACAGAAAGATCAGTTAGGTTTACCCCTAAATCTAGCAGTAAGTTTCAATTGTGCATCTGTGGAGTGGAGTGGAGGTGATGTTTCCTACCTTCACCACCTGGGGGCGGCCCGTCAGGAAGTCAAGATTCCAGTTGAAAAGGGCGAGGTTCCGACACAGGGCCTCGAACTTAATGATGAGCTTGAAGGGTACTATGGTGTTGAATGCTGAGCTATAGTTAATTAACATAATTCTTACATATGTTTTCTCTTGTCCAGATTGGATAGGGCAGTGTGTAGAGTGGTGGCAATTGCATCATCTGTGGATCTATTGGGGCGGAAAGGAAATTCATCTTTCATTTTCCCCCCACAAGTGACTCGTCTAAAGGTAACCCATACAAACAAAAGGAAGTATGGAGGTACTGTAGATGTGTGACTCAAATAATATGGGGTTAAACATGTATAACAAGAAGGTTCAAATAATAATAATGTTATTAAATATGTTTCTATTGGCTATAGTAGTAAAGGCCAAATTCAATATTCTATCAAAAAAGTATTTACATTTTGGGGGGGATACCTAAAGGGGTCCTGAAATTCAAAACCAAATAGCTAAATGATCCATGGTTAGATTTTTTGAGGTTAAGCCTTGTTAGTGTTAGGGTTGAGCCGGAAGTGGACGTGAAGGTGGGTTACGGTTAAGGTTAGGAATGTGGAATAGGGTTAAGGTCTCAACTTTAGACATAACCCTAACCTTAATCCAATTAAGAATGAATGAATCTGCCCCTCCCCCCACTACATGGTAGAAGGTACGCCTCACTTGAAGCCTGACCTAGAGTTAATGTGCTTTAGAGTGACATCTTCAGAAGGGTTGAGGCTAGAAGCAAAATTCACATGTGATCATTCAACAGCCTACAGCTGAACTCCTGAACACCTGAAGCCTACACCTCAACTTTTCACAGTAAAAACTTGGTCCCACAGAGAACAAGGCTTTTCATTCATAAAAGAAAACATTATCTGCAGCCCTCACATAACTATGACTCCCCCATGGACTGCAATTGAGCTAGCTAACCGTCCTTCTACACAACCCATGGTGATCTTGTAGGGATGCCCTGTGTTGAGGTTCAGCTTCCTGTGGGAACAGGAAGTGGCTTAATTCATTCTCAACATGGTATTTTATTCTCTCCCTGCAGTTACACAAAAACACTGTCTTCCATCCTCTGCAGAATGGTCAATTCCTAATGTAAAAACTTAACTCGGGGCATTGTTAAAGAGTGTCCCCAGGAAGCAATACATTTCAGCTTCATGCAACTACAGAACGTGGCTTAATTGGAGGTCATAGGGGAGGTTTCCAAATGGTTACAAAGGTTGAATCTTTCAAAATTGTACATATTTGACCCTGCATATGACATTTGAAGTGAATCAACCCAAAATAATTGTTGACCTCCATTGGACACAATGGTCTTGCAGTTCTAGAAACTAAGAGCCTTGTTAGAATTAATCCTGAAGAGGATATTGGTCAACAAAACAAAAATGTTTAATTTGAAACTTGTAACTGTCTGTCGGTCTGTCTGTGTGTCTGCCTGCCTGCATGTCTGCCTGTCTTTCTGTAAAATAATTTTTATCATAATTGTAACATCAGTCAAAACACCTCAAAACAAGACATGGTATCAAGAACATGATATAACTAGCTGAAACGAGCCACCTACGATTCCCCACATGACAGCTTCTTGATATTGTTGCTAGCTATCTGGTCATAGATCACATAACACACTGCCTTCTGCCCTATTGAAGCGTGTGCATTGTTTTTGTGACGTTGTCAGCTAACCTGTCTTTGTGTCATAGAGGAGGGAGAGGCAAAGAGAGAGAGATGAGAAGATAGGAAGGGAGTAGGGGGAGAGAGAGAGAGAAGGGAGAGAGAGTGAAGATGGGAGGGGGAGAGATAGGAGAGAGTCAGACAGAGATGAGAGAGGAAAGAGAGAGAGATGTAAGGAGAAGGGAGAGAGAAGTAGAGAGTGAGGGAAGGAGGGGGATAGAGGAGAAAGATAAAGGGAGAGAGTGGGAAGAAAGAGGAGGGAGAAAGAGAGATAGGTGAGGGAGCGAGAGATGGAAGCAGAGCAAGAGAGAGAAGAGAAGGGGAGGGGATAAAGAGGAGGTAGAGAGAGAGAGAGAGATGTATGTCTGTCTGTGAGTTTATATGACTGTTTGCCTGTTTGCATGTCTGTCTGTCTGTCTGTCTGTCTGTCTGTCTGTCTGTCTGTCTGTCTGTCTGTCTGTCTGTCTGTCTGTCTGTCTGTCTGTCTGTCTGTCTGTCTGTCTGTCTGTCTGTCTGTCTGTCTGTCTGTCTGTCTGTCTGTCTGTCTGTCTGTCTGTCTGTCTGTCTGTCTGTCTGTCTGTCTGTCTGTCTGTTCCATGGCGGGAGACGCAAGCTATGAAGGAAGGATAGGACAGTGACAACATTTTTTGGGGCCAGCACATGGGGTGGTCGGCGGAGCTGAGGAGTGAGTCAGAGAACGTTGAGGAGTTATTGGATAAATTTGAGGAGAGTGAACGGAGGGGAGAGTTAGAGACCTTCGAGGAGTTGTTGGATAAATTGGAGGAGAGTGAAGCGAGAGAGCTGTTGGTTTGGAGTAGTATGCACAGCATTCGCCCTGAGGAGCGTGTTAGCCGTCCGATGCCACCCGAGTCAGCTCCCAGTACTCGTCCTGAGAAGTGTGTTAAAGTTCCGGTACAATTGATGCCGACGATACGCACCAGGTTTCCAGTGCGCCTTCACAGCCCAGTACGTCCTGTGACAGCTCCTCGTACTTGCCGTGCGAAGTGTGTTAAAGTTCGGGTACAATTAATGCCGGCTATATGCACCAGGTCCCCAGTGTGCCTTCACAGCCTAGTATGTCCTGTGCCAGCTCCTCGCACTTACCAGGCGAGGTGTGTTATCGAACTGGTACCATTGATGCCGGCTATATGCACCAGGTCTCCAGTACGTCTCCACAGCCCGGTACACACTGTGCCTTCTCATCTCAACCTCCCTGAAGTGCGTGTCCCCAGTCAGGTATGTCCTGTGCCTGCTCCCCGCACTCGCCCTGAAGTACGTGTCACTAGTCCGGTGCCACCTGTACCGGCCCCACGCATCAGAACTCCAGTGCGCCTCCCCAGTCCAGTACGTCCTGTGCCTCCTCCCCGCACTCGCCCTGAAGTGCATGTCACCAGTCCATTGCCAAATGTACTGGCCACAAGCATCAGGCCTCCAGTGCGCCTCCCCAGTCCAGTACATCTTGTGCCTCCTCCCTGCACTCACCCTGAAGTGCATGTCACCACGCACCAGGCTTCCTCCGACGATCCCCAGTCCAGAGCTTCCGGCAACGGTTCCCAGTCCTGAGCTTCCGGCGACAGTTCCCAGTCCAGAGCTTCCGGCGACAGTTCCCAGTCCAGAGCTGCCGGCAACAGTTCCCAGTCCAGAGCTTCCGGCGACGTTTCACAGTCCGAAACCTCCAACGACGGTCAACAGTCCGGAACCTCCTGAGATGGTCCACAGTCCGGAACCTCCTGAGATGGTCCACAGTCCGGAACCTCCTGAGATGGTCCACAGTCCGGAACCTCCTGAGATGGTCCACAGTCCAGAACCTCCTGATACGGTCCACGGTCCGGAACCTCCTAAGATGGTCAACGGTTCGAAACCTCCAGCTCCATGGCCGGAGCATTCCCCTGCACCGATGCCCAGTCTAAGCATGGCGTCCAGTCCAGCTCTAAGGCCAGACTCTTCTTCTGCGTTGGTGCCCAGTCCAGGCACAGCGTCCAGTCCCGCTCCATGGCGGAAGCCTTCCCCTGCACCGATGCCCAGTCCAGACAAAGTGTTCAGCCTGGGTCCATGGCTGGATCTGCAGGATGAGCGGGTACTTCGTCCCACACTAGAGCCACCCCCGATGCTGGTGGATGAGTGGGTACTTCGCCCCGCACTAGAGCCACCCCCAATGCTGGTGGATGAGCGGGTACTTCGTCCCGCACTAGAGCCACCCCCGATGCTGGTGGATGAGCGGGTACTTCGCCCCACACTAGAGCTACACCCGATGCTGGTGGATGAGCGGGTACTTCGTCCCGCACTAGAGCCACCCCCGATGCTGGTGGAAGAGCGAGTACTTCGCCCCGCACCAGAGCCGCCACCGACACTAGACACCCCCCCCTAACCCTCCATTTTTGTTTCAGGTTTTGCGGTCGGAGTCTAGTTTAGTCTAGTTTATTATTTCTATGTGGGGTTCTAGGTTTATTTTTCTATGTTGGTGTTTGTGTATGATTCCCAATTAGAGGCAGCTGGTAATCGTTGTCTCTAATTGGGGATCATACTTAAGTTGCATTTTTCCACCTGTGGGTTATGGGATATTGTTTACGTTTAGTTGCCTGATCGCACTGCATTGTCGTCATGGTTAATTTATTCTTTGTTTGTTTTGTATTTACTTAAGTTTCACTTTATTCATTAAAGTATGTGGAACTCAAAGTACGCTGCGCCTTGGTCCGGCCGTCATTATTACGAACGTTGTGACATATTAAATGCAGTGAATTGACACAATCGAATGCTGTGACACATTTATTTCCTATGGTATGCAATGTATTGACGCAAGCATCAAGTGTTTGAAGCTCTTATTTTCCTATTTGACTGCAATGTATTGACATAATCATTCATTTGTTGACACTCATCTTTTCTCATTGAATGCAATTTATTGACACAAGCATCAATTCGTTGACTCATCTTCTCCCATTAACTTCAAATGTTTTGCCATAGGAGTCAATTGTTTAACACTCATATGTTCCCATTGAATGCAATGTATTGACATCGGACTGAACCCTGGGACACATTTCTTTTCCCATCGTTTGCAATGTTCTCTCTTTGACTTGAACTGAACACTCATCTTCTAATGATTGCAATGTGTGGACCGAAGCAGCAATTTGTTGATTCTCACCTTTCCCTATTGTCCCCTCAAAGCCTGATGGGAGCATGACCAAATTGGCATAGGCTTCAACCCACTGAAGCTTATCTCTTAACTCATAAACATGACAGGATGAGGTTTCGAGGCTGATAATGGTCTCGACACTCAGGATTTTCCTCACTCATTTCAATGACAGCAATCGATCAGGCTCGATTGTTCCATGTCATATAAAACAAGCCATGAGAGCGCATTGGTAAAGTACTATTGAGTGGATATACTATTGAGTGCATGTCGGCTGCCAGTTCTGAAGTTTTTATAAAGGCTTATACAAGAGCATGTGAAAAATGTCACGTTGAAACTGGTACTGACCTTGCATATAGCATATATTCTCGTGTGCTCTTTATGGATGTTCTATTTCTTTACCTTTGATAGTGAATACTGCATTGTTAAGGAAATGCTTGCAAGTAAGTCTTTCACTGTACTGATTACATCCCGTGCACATGACAAATTCACTTGGATTTGGTTTATGAGCAGCTATTAACACCTATGTTGTGCGTTATAATTCCACTATACATAGCTCCTAAGGTTTATATACAGCATGTGCTTAGAATGCATTATGAAGAGGGTAGTCATCAATAAGTGTTACCGTAGTAACCGGTGGGTTTAGGAGTCATGTGAGGACAACCTGTATAGGTCTGTATGAAGGGGGGTGGACACGGGTTGTCGTGTGACTTCTGTGATTGTAATGAAGGTGGGAGTGCTTGAAATGATAGCTCTGTGTACTGGAGAGAGACAGAGCAGCTGTGAAAAGAAGGAACAGATTGAAAAGTGAGGGATCTGCAGCCCCACTGCTTAGTTACAGAGGGGAAAGAAAGAAAGAATAGAAAAAAAATCCCATTTGCTTTTTCTATTGTGAAGCAAGCACAGCCGCCTTTGTTTCATGCACCTGCAGAGGCTGATTAATTTGAACCTTTAAATTCAAACAAGCCTAAACAACATAAAAACAAACAAGGCTCTTATAAAAGTACAGAGCAGATTTATTGGCCCAACAAAAAATTAATTGTGTTTGCTATATTGTTACAATTTAATTTGACAAACAATTTGCCCGGGGTTCCAATTTGGCAGCGCCAGACGAGGCAGGCGACATCATCATATTTTCCTTTCCATGACGTTGGAAGTCTGGCTTGAGCCCTTCTATACATGCATTTTAAAAAGGCTAGAGAGACAATTGGCAATACGATTTCTTGAGGACAGTATTTTGGGAAGAAAAATGGTTGGCATTGTTTCTGTGTTGCCTATCAACCAGTTCATCACTTGTGGAATTGCATATTGCAAATGTATTTTGAATGAATAAAGAGAGTGAGAGAGACAATAGATATGTGTTGTCGATTCGGAACACTATACTACTTGTTGACAATGTGCAAATGTGGTGTGCCACATTCTGATCATGTCCTTTATCCCTCTTGCATTCTGTTTAACATATCTAATTTAATAGTACTGTATATAAGAATATGAATATGTATATATGAATATTGTGTCAATAGTATTTTTGTTGTCTCTTGGTGTATTTCCAATATATAACTCTTATTTTATGTATATTTTTGTATTTTGAACTTTAATGTCATATCTTGTTTTCTTGTCTATAACTGTTCTGTACATTTTATGTGAACCTCAGGAAGAGTAGCTGCTGCATGTGCAGTAGCTAATGTGGATCCTATAAAAGTAAACTAAACTGTTATGGATTTAATGATGTGTTCAGAACCAGCGCTGGAAAAAGTACTAAATTATCATACTTGAATTAAAGTAAAAAGTAAAAGTAAAGATACTTTAAAAAAGTGCAAATGTTAGCTTAGTAAAACCCCCTAGGTGGTTAAATGTAACAACAAAAAGCTATTTATATGGTTTTTGAACATTATAATTTGTTTTTGATTTGATTGCTGTACTTTTAGTTTATGGTTGACGTTGTTGGCCATTACACAATCAGTGTTTCTCAATGAGTTAAGCATTTGAATGCGTCCAACAGAGAGCCACATGAATTCACATAAATACTCATTATAAATGTTGATGGAAATTCAAGTGTTCTGCATGGAACTTTAGATACACTTCTTCTTAATGCAACCGCTGTGTCAGATTTCAAAAGACTTTACGGAAAAAGCATAATCTGAGAACAGCGCTCAGAGCCCAAACCAGCTAGAGAAGTATCCGCCATGTTGTGTAGTCAACATTAGTCAGAAATAGCATTATAATTATTCCCTTACCTTTGATGATCTTCAGCAGAATGCACTCCCAGGAATCACTGTTCTGTTCGATAATGTCCATCGTTTATGTCCATTTATGTCCAAATAGCTTCTTTTGTTAGGGCGTTTGGTAAACAAATCCAAAAGCGCGTTCAGGTCCAGTCGGATGAAAAGTTCAAAAAGTTATATTACAGGTCGAGGAAACTTGTCAAACTAAGTACAGAATCAATCTTTAGGATGGTTTTATCGTAAATATTCAGTAATGTTCCAACCAGAGAATTCCATTGCCTGTAGAAAAGCAATGGAACGAGAGATACCTCTCATGTGAAATGCACGTGACTGAGAATGAGGCTGCTGGCAGACCCCATAGTCAAACAGCTCCCATCCGGCCCCCCTTCACACGAGCAGCCTGAAACAATGTTCTAAAGATGGTTGACATCTAGTGGAAGACTTAGGAAGTGCAAAATAACCCATATCCCACTGTGAATTCGATAGGGGCTGAGTTCAAAAACTACAAATCTCAGATTTCCCACTTCCTGTTTGGATTTTTTCTCAGGTTTTTGGCTGCAATATGAGTTCTGTTATACTCACAGATATCATTCAAACAGTTTTCTATCCAATACTACTAATAATATTCATATATTAGTATCTGGGACTGAGTAGGAGGCAGTTCACTCTGGGCACGCTATTCATCCAAAAGTGAAAATGCTGCCCCCTATCCTAAAGAAGTTAACTGCCTTGTTCAGGGGCAAGATGACAGATTTTGACCTTGTTAGCTTGGAGATTTGATCGTGCAACCTTTCGGTTACTAGTCCAACGCTCTAACCACTAGGCTAAGTGCTGCCCCAAGTGAGCTGGACATGCTGAGAGATAAGTTTGGATTGGTCTACCATATAGCACGCGTTTGTCTATTGGAGCTGGTCAGTATGTTAGGTAATCGTGTCGAACACGGCAATTATTTAAATATCGTGTAGTAAAACTGCATAAACCTAATGTCAAGTTAAAGTGTAGCTAACGTTATGTGTATGCTCTCCACTTTCTGGAGGACCAAGTTTTGAAATCAGTGGAATTCAAGTATGATAGCTAAGGAGAACACCAGTCTGCATTACATCGTCAAACTAAGGAAACCATGCATGGCATCAGACAGGAGATGCGTCCAACCATTAAGTATACAGTTAAGATCTTCAGATATTGCACATTTTAAATTTTGACAGATAGTGGTTTCATTTCAAGTGTGCTGTTAGCTAGCTAATGTTAGCTGGCTGGGTTGCTAGCTAACATTATGTGTATGATCATATTCTTTGTATCTCAGACACATTTGCTTGACTAGTTATAGCCTGCACCTGCCCGCCGGTCCAGCATCACTACTCTGGACGTTTCTGACTTAGAATATGTGGACAACTACAAATACCTAGGTGTATTAAACATCTCCTTTCCAAAATTAAATCTAGAATTGGCTTCCTATTTCGCAACAAAGCATCCTTCACTCATCCTGCCAAACATACCCTTGCAAAACTGACCACCCTTCCAATCCTCGACTTTGGCGATGTCATTTACAAAATAGCCTCCACCACTCTACTCAACAAATTAGATGCAGTATATCACAGTGCCATCCGTTTTGTCACCAAAGCCCCATACACTACCCACCACTGCGACCTGTATGCTCTCGTAGGCTGGCCCTCGCTTCATACTCGTCGCCAAACACACCGGCTCCAGGTCATCTACAAGTCTCTGCTAGGTAAAGCCCCGCCTTATCTCAGCTCACTGGTCACCATAGCAGCACCCACCCATAGTACGTGCTCCAGCAGGTCTATCTCACTGGTCACCCCCAAAGCCAATTCTTCTTTTAGCCTCTTCCTCTGAAGCTGGAGACTCTTACCTCCTCCACTAGCTTTAAGCACCAGCTGTCAGAGCAGCTCACAGATCACTGCACCTGTACATAGCTCATCTGTAAACAGCCCATCCAGTCCAGCCCACCTCATCATTTAAACGTGTTAACCCTCGCAAGGCTGCAGGCCCAGATGGCATCCCCAGCCACGCCCTCAGAGCATGCGCAGACCAGCTGGCTGGTGTATTTACGGATATATTCAATCAATCCTTATCCCAGTCTGCTGTTTCCATATGCTTCAACAGGGCCTCCATTGTTCCTGTTCCCAAGAAAGCTAAGGTAACTGAGTTTTGAGAGACTAGTCAAGGACCATATCACCTGACACCCTAGACTCACTCCACTATGCTCACCGACCCAAGAGGTCCACAGACGACGCAATGGCAACCACACTGCACACTGCCCTAACCCATCTGGACAAGAGGAATATATATGTGAGAATGCTGTTCATCAACAACAGCTCAGCATTTAACACCATAGTACCCTCCAAACTCATCATCAAGCTCGAGACCCTGGGTCTCAACCCTGCCCTGTGCAACTGGGTACTGGACTTCCTGACGGGCCGCCCCCAGGTGGTAATGGTAGGTAACAACATCTCCACCCTGCTGATCCTCAACACTGGGGCCCCACAAGGGTACGTTCTGAGCCCTCTCCTGTTCTCCCTGTTTACCCACAACTGCTTGGCCATGCACGTCTCCAACTCAATCATCAAGTTTGCAGACGACACAACAGTGGTAGGCTTGATTACCAACAACGACGAGACAGCCTACAGGGAGGAGGTGAGGGCCCTCGGAGTGTGGTGTCAAGAAAATAACCTCACATTCAACGTCAACAAACCAAAGGAGATGATCGTGGACTTCAGGAAACAGCAGAGGGAGCACCCCCTTATTCACATCGATGGGACAGTAGTGGAGAGGGTAGTATGCTTTAAGTTCCTCGGCAAACACATCACGGCCAAACTGAATTGGTCCACCCACACAGACAGTGTGGTGAAGAAGGTGCAGCAGCGCCTCTTCAACCTCAGGAGGCTGAAGAAATTTGGCTTGTCACCAAAAGCACTCACAAACTTTTATAGATGCACAATCGAGAGCATCCTGTCGGGCTGTATCAACCGCAAGGCTCTCCAGAGGGTAGTGAGGTCTGCACAATGCATCACCAGGGGCAAACTACCTGCCCTCCAGGACACCTGCACCACCCGATGTCACAGGAAGGCCATAAAGATCATCAAGGACAACAACCACCACTGCCTGTTCACCCCGCTATTATCCAGAAGGCGAGGTCGGTACAGGTGCATCAAAGCAGGGACCAAGAGACTGAAAAACAGCTTCTATCTCAAGGCCATCAGACTGTTAAACAGCCACCACTAACATTGAGTGGCTGCTGCCAACATACTGACTCAATTGGAAAAATGCATGTAAAAAATGTACATACTCTACATTACTCATCTCATATGCATACTGACTCAACTCCAGCCACTTTAAGAAGCAGTGCGGCTTGGGTTGTGTATCGGAGGACGCATGACTTTCAACCTTCGTCTCTCCCGAGCCCGTACGGGAGTTGTAAAGATGAGACAAGATAGTAGCTACTATGAACAATTGGATACCACGAAATTGGGGAGAAAAAGGGGTAAAAACTAATTATATAAAATAAGGACAAAAGAAGGACAGAAGAAAAAGGAAAAGAAAGAGGACAACAAAGTGAAACAGTCAGCACTTCTATTGCAACTTCGTATTTCGTCGTCCTAACGTAGTCTACACTGCTATCTGCCCAGCAGCTAGCCAGCTAGCAAACGTCCACCGTCTACCGAATAGCAGCACTGTAGAAACTATTACACTCAACTGAACGACTTGATTAGTGTAGTGTTAGCTAGCTACATAGTTGTCTTTGCTGTCTTCGTATCCAAGATATTTGTGTAGTTTAGAGCGTGTAGTCTTAGAGTGATTATCTTAATTTACCGAGGTTAGCTAGCCAGCTATTTGTCGTCCTTAACGTAGGAGACACTGCTAGCTAGCCAACAGCTAGCCAACGTCTACTGAATAGAACTTCCGCACTCAACAACCCGGTCGCATTCCGCTTCGCTCCACAGGTAGTATCACATTTTTCATTTCATTTCATTACAGCACAACGGTTTGATTTGTTTGATCGTAGCTAGCTACATAGCTAGCTACATAGCCGTCTGTGTATCAAAGATAATTGTGTAGTCTAGAGCGATTTTCTAGGTTAGCTAGCCAGCTATTGTCGTTCTTTTAACGCAACGTAACGTAATCAACACTGCTAGCTAGCCAGCTAGCCCCGAATAGCAGCACTGTAGAAACTACTACACTCAACGGAACGACTTGATTAGTGTAGTGTCAACAACGCAGCCACTGTCAGCTAGCCTACAAAGTCAACAACGCAGCCACTGCCAGCTAGCCTACTTCAGCAGTACTGTATCATTTTTAATAATTTTAGTCAATAAGATTCTTGCTACGTAAGCTTAACTTTCTGAACATTCGAGACGTGTAGTCCACTTGTCATTCCAATCTCCTTGCATTAGCGTAGCCTCTTCTGTAGCCTGTCAACTATGTGTCTGTCTATCCCTGTTCTCTCCTCTCTGCACAGACCATACAAACGCTCCACACCGCGTGGCCGCTGCCACCCTAATCTGGTGGTCCCAGCGCGCACGACCCACGTGGAGTTCCAGGTCTCCGGTAGCCTCTGGAACTGCCGATCTGCAGCCAACAAGGCAGAGTTCATCTCAGCCTATGCCTCCCTCCAGTCCCTCGACTTCTTGGCACTGACAGAAACATGGATCACCACAGATAACACTGCTACTCCTACTGCTCTCTCTTCGTCCGCCCACGTGTTCTCGCACACCCCGAGAGCTTCTGGTCAGCGGGGTGGTGGCATAGGGATCCTTATCTCTCCCATGTGGTCATTCTCTCTTTCTCCCCTTACCCATCTGTCTATCGCCTCCTTTGAATTTCATGCTGTCACAGTTACCAGCCCTTTCAAGCTTAACATCCTTATCATTTATCGCCCTCCAGGTCCCCTCGGAGAGTTCATCAATGAGCTTGATGCCTTGATAAGCTCCTTTCCTGAGGACGGCTCACCTCTCACAGTTCTGGGCGACTTTAACCTCCCACGTCTACCTTTGACTCATTCCTCTCTGCCTCCTTCTTTCCACTCCTCTCCTCTTTTGACCTCACCCTCTCACCTTCCCCCCCTACTCACAAGGCAGGCAATACGCTCGACCTCATCTTTACTAGATGCTGTTCTTCCACTAACCTCATTGCAACTCCCCTCCAAGTCTCCGACCACTACCTTGTATCCTTTTCCCTCTCGCTCTCATCCAACACTTCCCACACTGCCCCTACTCGGATGGTATCGCGCCGTCCCAACCTTCGCTCTCTCTCCCCCGCTACTCTCTCCTCTTCCATCCTATCATCTCTTCCCTCTGCTCAAACCTTCTCCAACCTATCTCCTGATTCTGCCTCCTCAACCCTCCTCTCCTCCCTTTCTGCATCCTTTGACTCTCTATGTCCCCTATCTTCCAGGCCGGCTCGGTCCTCCCCTCCCGCTCCGTGGCTTGACGACTCAATGCGAGCTCACAGAACAGGGCTCCGGAAGGCCGAGGCGGAAATGGAGGAAAACTCGCCTCCCTGCGGACCTGGCATCCTTTCACTCCCTCCTCTCTACATTTTCCTCCTCTGTCTCTGCTGCTAAAGCCACTTTCTACCACTCTAAATTCCAAGCATCTGCCTCTAACCCTAGGAAGCTCTTTGCCACCTTCTCCTCCCTCCTGAATCCTCCTCCCCCCTCCCCCCTCCTCCCTCTCTGCAGATGACTTCGTCAACCATTTTGAAAAGAAGATGACATCCGATCCTCGTTTGCTAAGTCAAACAACACCGCTGGTTCTGCTCACACTGCCCTACCCTGTGCTCTGACCTCTTTCTCCCCTCTCTCTCCAGATGAAATCTCGCGTCTTGTGACGGTCGGCCGCCCAACAACCTGCCCGCTCGACCCTATCCCCTCCTCTCTTCTCCAGACCATTTCCGGAGATCTTCTCCCTTACCTCACCTCGCTCATCAACTTATCCCTGACCGCTGGCTACGTCCCTTCCGTCTTCAAGAGAGCGAGAGTTGCACCCCTTCTGAAAAAACCTACACTCGATCCCTCCGATGTCAACAACTACAGACCAGTATCCCTTCTTTCTTTTCTCTCCAAAACTCTTGAACGTGCCGTCCTTGGTCAGCTCTCCCGCTATCTCTCTCAGAATGACCTTCTTGATCCAAATCAGTCAGGTTTCAAGACTAGTCATTCAACTGAGACTGCTCTTCTCTGTATCACGGAGGCGGCACCGCTAAAGCTAACTCTCTCTCCTCTGCTCTCATCCTTCTAGAAATCGGCTGCGATACTGTGAACCATCAGATCCTCCTCTCCACCCTCTCCAGTTGGGCAGGCGGCCCACGCTTGTTGCAGTCCTACCTGACAGGTCATTACCAGGTGGCGTGGCGAGAATCTGTCTCCTCACCACGCGCTCTCACCACTGGTGTCCCCCAGGGCTCTGTTCTAGGCCCTCTCCTATTCTCGCTATACACCAAGTCACTTGGCTCTGTCATAACCTCACATGGTCTCTCCTATCATTGCTATGCAGAAAATCTCTGCATGTCTGGCAGACATATCAGTGTGGATACAGCTGAACTCAAGACGGAGCTGCTCTTCCTCCCGGGAAAGGACTGCCCGTTCCATGATCTCGCCATCACGGTTGACAACTCCATTGTGTCCTCCTCCCAGAGCGCTAAGAACCTTGGCGTGATCCTGGACAACAAAAACTAACATCAAGGCGGTGGCCCGTTCCTGTAGGTTCATGCTCTACAACATCCGCAGAGTACGACCCTGCCTCACACAGTTAATCCAGGCACTTGTCATCTCCCGTCTGGATTACTGCAACTCGCTGTTGGCTGGGCTCCCTGCCTGTGCCATTAAACCCCTACAACTCATCCAGAACGCCGCAGCCCGTCTAGTGTTCAACCTTCCCAAGTTCTCTCACGTCACCCCGCTCCTCCGCTCTCTCCACTGGCTTCCAGTTGAAGCTCGCATCCGCTACAAGACCATGGTGCTTGCCTACGGAGCTGTGAGGGGAACGGCACCTCAGTACCTCCAGGCTCTGATCAGGCCCTACACCCAAATAAGGGCACTGCGTTCATCCACCTCTGGCCTGCTCGCCTCCCTACCACTGAGGAAGTACAGTTCCCGCTCAGCTCAGTCAAAACTGTTCGCTGCTCTGGCTCCCCAATGGTGGAACAAACTCCCTCACGACGCCAGGACAGCGGAGTCAATCACCACCTTCCGGAGACACCTGAAACCCCACCTCTTTAAGGAATACCTAGGATAGGATAAAGTAATCCTTCTCACCCCCCTTAAAATATTTAGATGCACTATTGTAAAGTGGTTGTTCCACTGGATGTCATAAGGTGAATGCACCAATTTGTAAGTCGCTCTGGATAAGAGCGTCTGCTAAATGACTTAAATGTAAATGTAAATATAAGACACATGTACAGTGGGGCAAAAAGTATTTAGTCAGCCACCAATTGTGCAAGTTCTCCCACTTAAGAAGATGAGAGAGGCCTGTCATTTTCATCATAGGTACACTTCAACTATGACAAACAAAATGAGAAATAAATCCAGAAAATCACATTGTATGATTTGTTATGAATTTACTTGCAAATTACGGTGGAAAATAAGTATTTGGTCATTAACAAAAGTTTATCTCAATACTCTGTTATATACCCTTGTTGGAAATGACAGAGATCAAATGTTTTCTGTAAGTCTTCACAAGGTTTTCACACACTGTTGCTGGCATTTTGGCCCATCCTCCATGCAGATCTCCTCTAGAGCAGTGATGTTTTGGGGCTGTTGCTGGGCAACACGGACTTTCAACTCCCTCCAAAGATTTTCTATGGGGTTGAGATCTGGAGACTGGCTAGGCCACTCCAGGACCTTGAAATGCTTCTTACGAAGCCACTCCTTCGTTGCCCGGTTATGAATGCAGTATAAGTCACCTAAGTAGGAAAGTCCAATATATAAATTATGCCCAGTATGAGGGGAATATCTTACACCTACAAAACCTCAGCTTGAGTGAAAAATGTACCAGCAAATTGTATAATAATATATAGCTAGATGACTCCTAACATAATTTTTGTCTTTAGCTGTTGTTGTCTTGTACTGTATTTCCATGCTAGTTTAAGTGATGCCTGTCCTACCAGTAGCCTTCATGGTGTGTGAACTGCTGACTGCTTTTAACGTGCAGATGATTGTTGTCACATCAACCAGGATTATGGTGCCGGGCAATTTGTGGCTGTTGTTGTTTTGGTAATCAGTGGCTATATTGGAGGGGGAGTGGTTTCTCCTCTCCTAGGCAATCAGCAATTAGTAACGGGAGGTGTGCTCTTCACCTTTGCAAGGCAATTAGCAATTAGTATTAGTACTACAGTCTCCCCTTTTCTCTCAGTGGCAGCTGTAAGTGGTGGTATTGCCGCAGAACTAAGACCATAGCTGAAACAAAGACGGTTCTGCAGAGTAGTTCTGCCGAGTTAAGAGAGGAAGGCTCCACACCACACTCTCACTTTAGTATTTTCCCTAATTATTTTCAGATTATCTCATATTGCTCTTTTGTAGCTTTGGCTACTACGGTATGTGTGTGTGTTTTCTATATCAGTTCACTCCTCTCCCTGTAGGCTTTACAGACGATCCCCAACCCTTGGCTACAACCTTTATAATTTAGCACACTCTGCGCGTACAACCCATGTGGAATTCCTGGTCTCTGGCAGTGTTTCGAAATGCAGATCTGCGTCAAGATTGCCGAGTTCATCTCAGCCAATTCTGCCCTTCAGTCTATTGACTTTTTTGCCCTGATGGAGACATAGACCACCCCAGAGAACAATGCCGCTCTCTTCATCTAACTGTTTTCTCTCATAGTCTGAGAGCATCTCGTTGTCACGGTGGTGGCGTGGCACATGGCTACTCGTTTCTTCTAATTGAATATTTTGTCTCACCTGTCCATCTCCTCATTTGAATTCCATTCGGTCACTTGTCCACTCAAGCTTAACATTGTTGTTATCTATCACCCGCCAGGTGTCCTTAGAGGATTCCTCTATGAGCTTGACACCTTGATAAGCTCATTTTCTGAACATGGCTCAACTCTCTTTGTAGTTGGCGACTTCAACTAATTTCTTTCCAACTCTCTCTTTCCCCTCCTTACCTCTTTTGACCTTTTCCCAGTCCCCTCCCCCACTCACAAGGCAGGCAACACACTTTACCTTTACATTTACTAGAGGCTGTTGGCCTACTAACATCACTGCAACCTATGTCTCTCAACCCAAGTTTTCTGTGTCCCTTTACTCCAACCCTAAAGCAACTCAATCCCTACCCAGATGTTAATGCACCAGCGCAATCTTCACTCTATCTCCCACAACTCTCTCCTATCATCTCTTCATTCTGCTAAATCCTTCTCCCCCCTGTATCCTGATTCTGCCTCTTTCACCTTACTCTCCTACCTTTCCGCATTCTATGTCCTCTTTCCTCCCGGCCGGCTCAGCCCTCCTCTCCTGCTCCGAGGCTGAGTGACTCATTGCGAGCTTACAGAATAGGGCTGCAGGCATCTGAGATTGACGACATCCGCTCCTCATTCACTCAGCTTATTGAGTCAACTGGTCCCACTCACACATAACTACTATACGCCTTTACCTCTTTCCCCCTCTCTCTCTACTGAAGATGAAATCCAGCTACTAGTGAGGTCCGGCCACCTACACAACCTGCCTGCTCAACCCCATCCCCTTCTCCTATCTCCAGACCATCTCCGGAGACCTTCTCCCATTCCCTACTTCCTTCATCCCTGACCACTGGCACTGACTTCAAAATGGCCCAACTCAAGAAAGCAACATTCGTCTCCTCTGATGTAAAACATTACAGACTTTTTTCTATTTTCTTTGCAAAACACTTGAGCGTGCTGTCTCTGACCCACGATCTCTCTCAGAAAGATCTTCTTGACCCTAACCAGTCAAGCTTCAAGACCGGTCACTCAACCGAGACTGCTCTTCTCTGTCACGGAGACTCTCCGCACTGCCAAATCTGACTCTCTCTTCTGCTCTCATCCTCCTAGATCTATCCACTGCCTTCGAGCCATCAGCTCCTCCTCTCCACCCTTTCAGGGCTGGGTGACTCAGACTCTGCTGCTTGAATTGAATTGCATCCTACCTGGCAGGCTGCTCCTACCAGGTGACGTGGAGAGGATTTGTGTCTGCACCAGATACTTTCACTACTGGTGTCCCCCAGGCATTGCCCTGACCTTGCTGATAGCTACTTTGAGGGAAAAAATTACTTACTGTGATAGTCGCTCTCGAGAAGTGTCTGCTAAATTACACAAATGTAAAAGGTTGGGAGTAGGCTGACAAGATGGAAAGACTGACTCTCAGCCCTAGCCCACACACTTCCTACAGGTTCCATTCTAACTCGAGATGAACACATCATCGGTGTCCATTTTTGTTACACCATTTTCTCAAGTTCCTCAATACTTGTGTTCCCTGATCCAGACCATACTGACATAGTTGTTGATCACATTTCCTGTTTGGGGTATGTTTGGGATGGGAGAGGATGGGAGAGAGAGGAAAGACAAGACAAAGGAGGAGAGAGACAGGAGAGGTTCAGGATACTCTGGAGGCTGTCACTTTTAAGCAGCTGATATGTAATTAAAGTGCTAGATCTGTTTCTTACGCATGGCGGCAGCAGAAGCGCTCAGCGGCGGTATATGCAACGTCGTAATTACAGTTTCCTGTCACCACACTCAACGGCATGGCCCGTTGGTCAGAGGGAGAAATTGAAAAAGCAATCATCCCTGTGTTTACGTTGTTACTGAGAGCTGCATCTTCAGACTGATGATTTAACAATTAACTTGAAGCCATGAGAGTGTTGTGTGTGTGAGTGTTTGTCACACCTTCACAGCCACTTCCACTTGGGTAACCTCTACAATTATCAGACACGTATGGGTTTGGTGTTGTCATCATTTTGCAGGTATGAACAACGTCAGTGTGAATACTGTTAGTTTATCCTTGTTTCTCTGTTTGGCTATTCCATATTTGTGAAACAATAGGGTAATTAGACAGAAATCTCCCTGATCTCACCATGCACAGTTCAATATTATACTACATTCATATTCACATTCATGTATCAGCCCAATTCCATCCTCTTTCATAACCTTTTCGGAAAATTCCAAATGCAGGAACCGGGGAGTGGGGGGAGGGGGGGAGTATGGAACGTTCCAGTTGGAGAGGGGATGGGAGCATTTGCATTCCATTACATCACAATTAACATGGAGTCAGTTAATAATATTCTCTTTCATCTCTGAGTGGCCAGGCACCAGGATGTAGGGTTGAGCCTGGAGGAGAGGAAGAGTGTCTCCTGTCTCCCCTGCGAGGATAAATGAAAGAGAGGTCTCCTGTCTGTTGTGTCACCGGCCATATGTGTCACACACAGGCATGCGCACGCACACACAGACGCCTGCACACACGAATGCACTCTCTCACACACACTCTCACACACACTCACACACACACACACACACACACACACACACACACACACACACACACACACACACACACACACACACACACACACACACACACACACACACACACACACACACACACACACACACACACACACACACACACACACACACACACACACACACACACATTTGTCACCTGGCTGTCACTGTGTCCTGCTGGGATGGCCATCTGCCAGTCTCTGTCCAGGGAGGTGAGAGAGACAGATGTTCTTCACTGAGTTTGCATTCCAAATAGAGCCCTATTGCCTTGGTCGACATCCATGCACTATATAAGGCATAGGGTGACATTTGGGACACATACATATAGTATTAGATATACAGTAGCCTATATCCATGCACACCAATATATTTAAATTACATTCAAAGACATTTCGAAGTCGGTATATTTGGATATATTTTCTATATTTTCAGGTGTATGAGTTTCAATGCACTCATACACCTGTGCAGTGCATACAGTACATATGCTATCTGTTAGTCGTCGTCTCTGACACACACACACACACACACACACACACACACACACACACACACACACACACACACACACACACACACACACACACACACACACACACACACACACACACACACACACACACACACACACACACACACACACACACACACACACACACAGTGTCAATGGCAAATAGAGACAATCCATATTTCATTTCCTGTTGGGTCTTGGAGGGCACATCCCCTGTGGTTTCAGCCTTGTCAAACTGTCACATCTCCAGCCCTCACAGGCACAATGAAAACCGGTGATGTTCACCAACCATTCTCTTTCTGCAAGACATCTTCTTTCTCGCCTTTCAGACTTCAATTGGTTGAAAGTGGTGAAATTGTCTGGACATTTCCACTGTTTTGGCAAAAAAGCAGGAGAGCCAAACTGACCGCTCATTTCTTTTTCTCATTGTGAATTTGTTGTGAACAATGACGATGATTTTGATTGGCACATGTAGCAAACACTTTGGTATTCTCCATATAAACTGTAAATCACTTTAATTAGTTGGCAATGGCTTCATATCTTATTCATAAGGGTCTGATTGCAACTTTTATATTATTTAAATATTCACATGTGAAAATGTCTGTTCTTATCTAATATATCTATTTGCATAACATTTCCTATGATCTATGAACCGCCTGCGAAGCACCGTAATTTATTATGGAATTTAGTTCATTACACATAGTTTATTATACATAGCTTATCTCAACATACAGTAACTCCATGTGGAATCGATTAACGCTGAAATCTCACTATATACAGTATATATGTATGTAATTTAACCTGAAATATATATGAACACAATGGACTGTGAAAAGGTCCACTGCAGCAATTAATTGGGGACTTGGGTCGGATAGCAATGTGAAAGGTCTGTGTGTGGGGTATGAAAGATGGATGACTGGAGCTGGAGATTGGAGGTCAGTGGGGAAACACAGTAATTAAGTTCTAACTGCTTCGAAGAGAGAAGGGAGAGAGGTGAGAGAATGTGTGGGACAGGGAGAAAGAGACGGAGCTGTCTGTTTGGCAGGATAGAGCGGAGCCCCTCCATACATCAGATACGCATACACCATTTATGAGGCCTTTTTGAATAATTTGAATTATAAGTCAAGTAAGTCCAGACATTTTGTTTCAGGTCTAAGGGTAGACGTCTACTCACAGAGATTATAAAGAGAGTGGTTGATTGAGTTGCATACCCCTGTGTAGCATACACTGAAAACTAAATGAAGCTTTGCCCCTGAAATGATTGAAATAACGAAACTATAAAAATAATGTGTAAATATGTTCACTTGGCTTGTTAAAACTTCTTATGGCTGGGGGCAGTATTGAGTAGCTTGGATTAATAAGGTGCCCAGAGTAAACTACCTGCTACTCAGTCCCAGAAGCTAAGATATTCTTTTACCTTTATTTTACTAGGCAAGTCAGTTAAGAACAAATTCTTATTTTCAAAGATGGCCTAGGAACAGTGGGTTAACTGCCACTAGGCTACCCTTGGTATATTTGGATAGAAAACAATCATCTGAAGTTTCTAAAACTGTTTGTATGATGTCTGTGAGTATAACAGAACTCATATGGCAGGCAAAAACCTGAGAAAAAATCCAATCAGGAAGTGGGGAATCTGAGGTTTGTTTTCAACTCTTGGCCTATTGAATACACAGTGGTATATTGGTCATATTGTACTTCCTAAGGCTTCCAATAGATGTCATCAGTCTTTAGAACATTGTTTGATGTTTCTACTGTGAAGTGGGGACTCATAAGGGCTGTTTGAGCCAGGTGTCTGGCAGAGTGCCATGAGCTGACCACACTCGTTCACGTGAGAGCGAGCTCTGTTCCATTGCATTTCTACAGACAATGGAATTCTTCGGTTGGAACATTATTGAAGATTTATGTTAAAAACATCCTAAAGATTGATTCTATACTTCGTTTGACATGTTTCTACAACATGTAATATAAATAGAATTAGGCTGCAGGCCCATTGCAGGCCAATTTTTTGCTAAAAAGATGGATTTCAGAGGGGTATCCTTCAAAGCAGGTTTGAGGAGTTAGCCAAGTAACTTTGGTGAACTCGGAGTTCAACTTCAGAACTAACAGCTATCTCCACTTACCCTGTGTCACGCCCTGACCTTAAAGAGCATTTTTATGTCTCTTTTTGGTTTGGTCAGGGTGTGATTTGGGTGGGCATTCTATGTCCTTTATTTCTATGATTTGTGTTTCTATGTGTTGGCTGGGTATGATTCTCAATCAAGGACAGCTGTCTATCGTTGTCTCTGATTGGGAAACATACTTAGGTAGCCCTTTTTCCCTCCTTTTAGTGTGGGTAGTTAACTTTGTTGTTGGTTTCCAACGACGCCCGTGACACCCTGAATAAAATTACTGATCCGCAAGTTGGGGACCAAGGAAAACAGATTTCCATTACCATCCCCTTTATTTGATGAAGACGTCTTATTCAATATTTTCTTTGCGTAAAAAAATTGTAATGTTAAAATATACACTGAGTACAAAACATTAAGAATACCTGCTCTCTCCATGACATAGACTGACCAGATGAATCCAAGTGGAACTCTTTGTAGAGTACATGCCCCGACGAATTGAGGCTGTTCTGAGGGCAAAAGAGGGTGCAACTTAACTTATTAGGAAGGTGTTTTGTACACTCAGTGTATCACATTCCATGTTTAGTAATGACAGAATGCATTTTAAACTTCACGTAATGTAACACTTTTCTATGACTTAATAGATAACAAAATGTCGATAGGAGTGCGGAAAAAGGTGCTTGTGCATTTATAAGCACACCAAAGATGGCATTAATGATAATTAATCAAATAAAGACTGCACTTCTTAAAACCAATTTCCTGCTGAATTTGCAAGGTATCTATTCTTTCATTTTGATTTCAGCACAAATTAAAATGTGGGGACTGACTCGCCCATGGGTTGATGTTTCAGCATTGTCTAAATGAAGAGTTTGGCCATCGACTAGTCATGTGCGACATGCACACACTGTTACAAGCCTGCTAGAGCTAGCAGCAGGTGGATGAGCAATATCCACCGTCATAGTACGGATGAAGTCTGAGTTGGAATGTGAGGCTAATTGAAGCTGGTTAGCTTTCGAAAACCCTGGGTAGATCTAGCTGGCTTCGTGAGGCATCTTTTATCCCAGATTCGACAACATTGATTATAGTTCAGAGCCATTTTTCTATTTTATCTTTTGCATTTCTGTTTGTTTGACTTTTTTTGTATGCTTTATTATCTGTTTCCTTGAAATTAGACCCCCATAGAGTGGATTTGCTATTTGGACTGTTGGTTCTGACAACAGTTTCTGGTAAGTTTGTGGTTTATGCAAGTTTATTTCACCTGGTGCATCTGGCTTCTAATGTACTTTTGGCAGGTAGTGTATAGCCTCCCTGTGCGACATAATACTACACCCTCTGCCAAGAGGTTTGGGCCTTTATTGCACAGGTGGTAGTGTAATCACCCTGAAACAGCAGGGTCGCTGCTCCTCCTTAGTCACTACACTAGTACAGTCATCTCATGCCAGAGATGGTAGTCACTATTATCCCTGGCCAAGTCCTGGGCTGCCACTATTGTCTGTACCCTGAGCCTTTGAATGTACACACACACTCCCATAGAATCCTCCCCTCATGCCCCTTTGCTCTGTATTCTTTTACTACATGGAACCAATTAAGCAGGAACAGAGGCTTCTCCTGCTGTGTGTGATTGTTTTTAATAACAGCACAGTCAAAAACAGAACCTCTCATTGCTCCTCACTCACATTCCCACTAAATATTAAATAATATTGAGGGCCCGTAGTAGTAGATACCATATGTGCTACTTGTGTTTGTCCATATGTTTTCAACGGCCCCTGATGGTCTGCATTGTTTGTCGGCATAATTATTATTATCAAAAAATCATATGTATACCTAGTCACAGTCATGCAACCCGATATTGAGAATCATAAATCTCAAGTGTTCCCTGAAAGGACACTAGGATGCATCTGCGGCATTTGTGCCAATGGGAGAGCTACAGTTTCTACTGAGTACGAAGTAATTACTGTCATTTTAGAAATGTTACCCTTCAACAATTAATTGAAGACCGCATTAGCGGTGAGGGAGACAGGACAAGTGAATTAAAATGTGCATGCTAATAATTGCCAAACCGTCACATTTGAAAATGAATGCCGCCGTGTCTTCAGAGTTCAGAGTTCCATAAGAGTAATAAACATGTGGTGCCCCCACAAATTCTGCAGTGCCTCCCCCTAGGGCCAATTAGGGCCAATTATTCAAACTTATGTTCAAGTCCAATGTTATTTGCCACATGCTTCGTAAACAACAGGACCAACAGCAAAGTGCTTACTAACGGGCCCTTCGCAACAATTGAGAGAGAAAAATAATAGAAAGATAATAATAAAATGTTCTGGGGATTCATGAGAGAGAGAGAAACAAACGATCAATTATATTTTCCCTTGCTGTTACTATAGCGACCCCTTGAAGTTTTGTTAATGCCGGATGTTGATGAAAAGAGATCATTCATCCAAGCTTCGTCAAACGCGGGCCAGTGGTGTCTGAAATATCGCTCGTGGCGCACGTACTCACATACAGTACGTCATCACGGGGAACAATTAAACGTTTCCTTGTTTTGCTGTGGCCTGATGCCAGGCACCCAGTCACGGTCCATGATACTGAAGATGTAATGTAAACACATCATGTGTAGGGGGAGAGGAGCAGTCTGCAGATGGAGTACACAGCTGTGTGTTATCCAACATTGCTGTATGTGCTTTGTGAATCATGAAGTTAGGTCATGTTTCAAAGCAGTTAATATATAGCATCTGCAAAGTATACTGGGTGTACAAAACATTATGAACATCTGCTTTTTCAATGACATGACCAGATGAAAGCTATGATCCTTTACTGATGTCACTTATTAAATCCATTTCAATCTGTGTAGATGAAGGGGAGGAGACAGGTGAAAGAAGGATTTGTAACCCTTGATACAATTGAGAAATGGATTATGTATGTGTGCCATTCAGAGGGAGAACAGGCAAGACAAACGATTGAAGTGCTTTTGAACGGGGTGTGGTAGTAGGTGCAGGCGCATTGGTTTGTGTCAGGAACTGCAATGCTGCTGTTTTTCCTTCACTCTCAGCAGTTTCTTGTGAGTATCAAGAATGGTCCACCTGCCAAAGGACATTCAGCCAACTTGAAACAACTGTGGCAAGCATCGGAGTCAACATGGGCCAGAGGTCTGGGGGGGATGCAAGTCAATATAATGTACATTCAGTGTATGTCAAGATGACACGGTCAAGAAAGACTCCCAGCCCTATAAGCTTGGGTACTGTACTTGGTAATGCTTTGACTTTGTAACTTCTAGATAACACTTGCTTACTTCACGCAGCCACACTAAAGGTCCTTTCTCACCGAGTTCGGACAAAATAAAAAAATACGAGAACATTGCTTGTGTACGGGAAAATAGTCTGTTGACCATTACAAAGTGTTCTCTGGGACACGTGTTCTACCACTGACAGGCCAGCCACACACGGCCACAAGGTTTGTTTATTAAATTAATGAATTAATTAGTTTCTCTCTGTTTTGTATATTTGCAATGCAATAATGTGTACGAAACAACAAAATCTGACCTTGTTACATATAACTAACTACAAGGTGCTACTTCAATCGGAGCCACATGTAATAAATACCAGGGTTAATAAATAAGCTATGACCTAACAGCAATTGTAACATGGCACCACCTGTCATTTTCATTTTTTTTATTTCTATATTCCGACCTGGCTCGAAGGCTATACCCAAATCATGTGTAATGTAAGACCAATGTAGTTCCATATTGTAATTATCATGTACCTACCCAGGAGCAAGCAATATAACATAAACTTAAAGGCACTTGGTTTGACTGTTTTTCTTGCGTCAAAATCGGAATCGATATTTTTCAGGAATTCAGGCGATAAAAATGCATCGCTGTTTGTGAGAAAAGGTTTTAAATCTATCAAAAACTGGTTGATTCTAGAGATGAACTTTCTATCTCGCCGTGTAAACTTGCCTGTGCATTTTGGTTTATATTCAATCAACTGGTTAAGCATTCTAAGACAATATGGCGAAAAAACTGACATGCTAGAATTAAATAACAGAAGAGATATCCAGAGGCAGATTGGAGATGGCATTTTTCTATCAGGGAGGCAGCAGCATATTCATTAAGAAGCCTTTGAGCCATGAGACACAATACCGCTGTCACCCGGCAGCTTGTAACAGGAAGACCGAAACTTAATCCGATTGCAAGTTTACACAAACATATTTTAAACCCCGTCATTCTAGTTGAAACACTAGAAGGCTTGTCACTGAGACGGTCCCTGACAAGGCTAGTGACCAACCCAAAAGGGCTTTTGTTTTTGAGATACCTCTACCCGAGGCATAACACAGCACAAACTTGTTTTTACATATTTTTAAGGTCTCCCATATATTGAAATGGATGGTTGTCTAAAAATATTTTACTGCAAAAGTGGATAGATATTGTAACACACCCCCTTAATTAACTCAAAAAGTCCTGAATAATGCCTGGCTGGAGGGGGTGGGCCACATTCGTTCATGTCACCCAAAATTGCAAGCTCTGATAATGCTAAAACATGTAATTACAAGCAGTCAGTTCTCTGTCCTACATACATGAACAGCATTAGGATATCTTCAAGCATTTTGAGTATATAGACCTGTAAACAGACAGATACAATAGGCGGAAATACAAATATCTATGATTAATAAACATATATTTTTGGTAGCTGTTTAATAGACAACTTTCTAAGTCAAAATTGCACTCATTCTGTGCTGTATGGTCCTGCCTGACAAAAATGCATACAGTTACATGTGTTTTGATGGCTATTTTAACTGGCTCGAAGGTAAGTGGTTTCAGACACTGAAACTGTCACTTTTTCTCAAAGTTTCCACTGTGGATTTGACATGTTAAGCACCAACTCTTACATTAGAGGTTCCCTCTAGACTTGACTCGTCCAATATCCAATATGGCTGCCACAATACCATTAAATGGTGATTTAATCAGTTGTACATGTGCACGTTTGATATTTTGTTGTGTACCTGTACTGTATGGCCTGTACTCAACTTGTTTGTGTATTTCAACTATGTTAGGAATTCAATATGCCCACCATATACACACAAACACCTTTGTCTGGATATATAAAAAGGCAGCAGACTGCTTGGAATGGCAATACCAAGCATCTGAGCCTCGGAGGACCAATGAGACAACTGTGAGGCTCCAACAAAAGGAAAGAATCCAACTCTGGACTCTCACACCCTCTCCCAAGATCTACAACTTGCCCCCACTGTGGTATAACTTGCACCTCCGGGATTGGGCTCTTAAATCACATCATTTAGTCCAATACGTCTGCCTGAATCCAATATGACCTTCTGGTGACTCAGTGCATTTGTTATGTTCCGGTGCACTCTTATCCTGTTAGGATCTCCTCGTCAATGACAACAAACACTTCATGTTCCCACTCTTTCTAGAAGTAGTACTGTTGACCAATCAATGAGAAACCATACATAAACTCTAGCTACCGAACTTCGGCATGACTCAAGAGAAAATGTGCACGATCAGCCGAAAACCCCCCGCCGAATACCAGAACTAAGAAAAACATCACAACTTATGCTTGAACTGTTTCGACTGGGAAGCATACAATAAGTTTTACTCATAGTATATGACCTAACTAACCACTGCACGGGGTTGCGTAGTAACAGATGACATGTAATCCATTACATGTAAGGGATTGCAAAAAACGGTAGCTGTAATCTGTTACGTTACCGACTAAAATATTGTAATCAGATTACAGATACTTTCGGAAAACTTGAGGATTACCTTAAAATTCAGAAAGGATGTTTGCGAAAAAGAAAATCTTTGACACTTCTCTGAAAAAAGGTGCAAGTCCCACCTAAGCGAGTCTGACCACAAGTCAGAGACCACTATGATGACACACCAAATGTGTTTGATGGATCGTGGGAAGAGAGCTGTCAGCATCCAAAGATTATCCAATTTGAATAAACACTTGGAGGTAAGGATGACAGCAGTGGTGTAGTCTGCAAATCTAAATGTGTATTTCAACCCAATATTGGTTGAATTCAAGAAGTTTAATCTGCCTATCAATCCTTGTTTTTGGAACCAGTGGACAGCCAGTGAAAAATATGCTCTTGCAACAGCTGCATTGTCACGCTCTGACCTCAGAGTTCCTTATTATTTTCTATGTTTGGTTAGGTCAGGGTGTGACTTGGGTGGGAAAGTCTATGCTTTCTATTTCTTTCTTTTTGGCTGTGTGTGTTTCCCATTCAGAGGCAGCTGTCTATCGTTGTCTCTGATTGGGGATCATACATAAGTTGTAATTTTCCTTTTGTGTTTTGTGGGATCTTGTTTTCTGTTTCGTGATTTCTGCCTGACAAAACTGTGCACTATTGCTTTCACTTTGTGCTGGCGAACTGCAACGACGACGATCTACGGTCCGTAGGCCCCGGCAACGATCCCTGCACCAGAGGCGCCGCCAAAGTAGGGGGAGCCTAAATCTGAGCGGGGCCGGAGCCCTGACCTTAGAGTTCCTTATTATTTTCCATGTTTGGTTAGGTCAGGGTGTAACAGTCTATGTTTTCGGCCGTGTGTGTTTCCCAATCAGAGGCAGCTGTCTATCGTTGTCTCTGATTGGGGATCATACATAAGTTGTAATTTTCCTTTTGGGTTTTGTGGGATCTTGTTTTCTGCCTGACAGAACTGTGCGCTTTCACGTTTGTTATTTTGTTTGAGTGTTTTTGAAATAAAATAATCATGAACACTTTCCACTCTGCGCTTTGGTCCACTCTTCCTTCTACCAACGAGAGTCGTAACATGAATAGTGCGGATCCAAGCCTATGGAATAAAAGTTGGGCTTTTATTGCTCATTCTAATTCATGCTGATAAAAATATCCATAGACCTAATGGACCCACGTTCACTTTTCAGTAGAGCTTAAAGCATGCCTTTCCATGAGCGCAGCATTTCTTTTTCAAATCGAATCAATGAGCCCAATTAGTCCTCCATGACCACAAAATCATAAACAACGGAGTAGGGCCTGCTAATAAGTCTTTAGTTTCGGGGTCATGCTCAGGTTATACAATTTAGCTAATCTATACTTCAATATCAAGGGGTATAATATTTATTGGAATGACTGGAATTCTGACAGACTTTGGTTTTTAATGTAACAGTTATTATATGTAGTAGAAAGTGATGGGTTAGAAGAAGCCAACCCATAAAGTAAAACTGAACATCCATATATGGCCAGCTTTGTAAACTTTAACATTGATTTATCCTGCAATAGATGTTGTTCAATTTATTGACATACATTTTTGTCTTCTTCTAATGGCTCTTAAGGGGAAAGTCATCTAAAAGTAACTGATTACAATTTTGTACAGGAAACTAGTAAATGTAACAGATTACATTTAGAAAGTAATGTACCCAACCCTGTGACCCTGAGGTCATCCTCACAGGCTCGGTCACTCTCCACATCTCCTGCTTGGGTGCTCCAGTATGTAATCAATACCAACCACCAGTTAATATCATCAAATTATCACCCTACCCGACTTCCAAAGGAAAAGAAAAGAATATGTAGCCGCACGGCTAAATATCCCCATCCTTTGAAGTTTAAAATTAATTTGCACCAAACATTTAGTTTCCAAACAAATAATGACTCAACACATGGCTTTCATTTCAAATATCAAAGACTGTATATTCATTCTAAATTGAGTGTACACTCAGATTTACATTTGTAGCGTCATTTTAATCTAACAATTGTTTATATGTTTTAGCCTTTTTGCAGCTCTTTTCTGGTGCCTTGTCTGCAGGATGTTGGCCAGGCAGGCTTGTTAGAGGGCTTGCTGCTGATTGGCACATCTTATTATCTTGAAATCGAGTGGCTTGGAGGGTGGTACCAACTCCATTCTGTTTTGTAGACCTCAGTTATACATTTATCTATGTTTGCATGAATTTACAGACCTTTAAGTACTCTTTTAAATGCACCTTGGATTTTGATTTCCTTTACTTTGTAAAAAAAAAATAAACCCCCTAATATTTGCACCTGTACTCAGTCTTCTCTCATTGCCTGCTTGGTCATCCCTTACAATGACCGCGGGACTTTTTTCCACATCCAACACAAAAAACTCACAGGCCAATTAGGCTTTGGAAAGATCTAAAGGCAAGTCTGTTTGTGACAGCCCTTTCACAGATTTCCCTTCACAACCAGACAAGCAACCATTCCACTAATGGAGTATCCCCAGTATCATTCAGGCTGGGAGAACATTCCACTAATGGAGTATCCCCAGTATCATTCAGGCTGGGAGAACATTCCACTAATGGAGTATCCCCAGTATCATTCAGGCTGGGATAACATTCCACTAATGGAGTATCCCCAGTATCATTCAGGCTGGGATAACATTCCACTAATGGAGTATCCCCAGTATCATTCAGGCTGGGATAACATTCCACTAATGGAGTATCCCCAGTATCATTCAGGCTGGGATAACATTCCAGTTGGTCAATGGGTATCATTGGACCTCTGAATGCTTGGCTATAAAAAGCCAACTGACATTTACTCCTGAGGTGCTAACCTGTTGTACCCTTTACAACCACTGTGATTATTATTTGAACCTGCTGGTCATCTATGAACGTTTGAACATCTTGAAGAACAATCTGGCCTTAATGGCACGCACATACTTTTATAATCTCTACATGGCACAGCCATCAGAGGACTGGCCACCCCTCAGAACCTGGTTCCTCTCTAGGGTTCTTCCTAGGTTCCTGCCTTTCTAGGGAGTTTTTCCTGGCCACCATGCTCCTACATCTGCGTTGTTTGCTGTTTGGTGTTTTAGGCTGGGTTTCTGTATATCACTTTGTGACATCTGCTGATGTAAAAAGAGCTTGATAAATACATTTGATTGATTGATTTTCCATGCAAGCTGCATCTGCTGAATGCCAATACCAAACTATATAAATTGAAACTGATCACACCACAGGACACAGCCCCAATATCCCGCAGGGTCATACACATTACAAATGCCCATAATGTTCAGTTAGCTGTGCAAGCTGGTCAGGCCCCAGAACTACAACCACCACTGGCTACTTTGTCTCCTCGCCCAGTTAGGGCACACTGATGTCCTGGTCACCTCAAAAACATTGAATCAACCTTCCATACTTAGTTTTAGTAGGGAAAAGAGGGCTGTACATATACACTATTAGAGTAGCTGACCATATTATTACGGTTGCTTTCCTGCTACTTGGTTATGCTACTGTGTGCTTGTGTCGTGTAAGGCTTGTTTATTTTGTGGAATTGCCCATTGTTGATGTGCTGTAAGTGTGAATGAGATTAAAACATAAACACACATTGAAAAACTAGTAGGCTATTCAAACACAACAGAGTCAAGGCAGTGCCGCTCAAAGTCGTTGCTATACCAAGAGCCTTATGAAACCCTTTTAAGAATAACATAATACAACATGAACAATGGCTACTTAGGCGGTGTTTGAGTGTAATCACGTTGGCCATATCTGATTCCTAAAAAATTGATTTACACCAATAGTCTTTATAGTGTGTTGTACACAAAATTAATATTTACAGGTGATTTAACCTCCATGAAATGTTATTATGCCGCCATATTGGATTTTTGGACGCCAGCAAATTTGACTTGAACAGTTGTCTATTGATCAGCTATCAAAAAGTGAAGTTAACATTCATCATAAATATTCCTATTGTATCTGTTTGATAGCGGGTCTATATTTCCAGGATGCATGATGATATCTTAATGCTGTTGTGTTTGTGTATGTAGGGAAGACTGATTACTGAGCAGTACCAGAGCATACAATAGTGGGTTACATGTTGTTATGTGGCCCACCATCCTCCATAGAGCAGGTATCAATAGATGTGTTAGCTGACAACATCACAAAAATGATGAGTGCGATTCAATGGGGCAGAAGTCTGTGTGTTGTTGTGATTCGGGATGGCGAGCAGCAATGATAAGAACCTACCGTGTGGGGAATCATCAGTTTGATCTTATTCTTGATACCATGAGGTGTCTTGACTGATGTCATGTCTTTGCTAATACACTGCAAATTCTCAGTCATTTTCTCATGCCGAAACCTGATTAGATAAATAAATGCCAAAATGGTATTTGTAATGTCACTAAACAAAAAACAGCCACTACAATGTCAAAACTTGATTTTGTCATGAGTTCATTACTATTTGCTTGATTTTACGGACCCACGACTATGGTGTATCATCATTGGCTAGCCAACATTAGCATGCTAGTGACGGTAGCGTTACCTAGGAAGAAAATCTGTGCAAGCTAGTTAGCCAGCGTTAGCTACCTAGCTAGCCTAGCAAGCTCTAGTCCAATGGAGACTGATGCAACCCTGCTGGGGAATGTGGCAAGCTACATGACCAGTGGTGACAGTGAGGTCCCTATATCATGAGATTCAAGGCACTAATAAGTGCCATTGTGGAGAAATTGCAAAGAAAAAACAGTTTGACAAGCTAAGTTAGCTAGCAATGTAAACCAGTTATCAAAGAGGATGCAAGCTAGCTTCGCATGCATGGCAGGACCAGTGACAGTGTTGTCAAAGATGCCATTAGACCGTCTCTGTTGTTGAGTCAACATTACAACCAGGAAGGATTTTCCTATGGGATGCAAAAACGCAGACACATATGCAGCTCTCGTGCAATGATCTTTAGTTAATAACAATACACATTCATTCACATAGCTATGAGTGAGCATGTTGTAAATGGTAAAGTAGCTAGCTACTAACGTTAGCTAGATGTGTATCATCTCCATTCGCTATACATCTTGCTATCACATGGAAAATGCAAAAGAAAAAATATCTCTCAATGCATTGCATATTAGTCCACAATTTCTCTGACATTTGGCTCGTAGTTCTTGCAGAGGAAAGAAGTGGAGACAGTTTTCAGGGACCAGATCACAACAAACAGTAAACAGCGAAGGGGAGATAAAAAATCTGATGCATATTTTGACATCAACCATACCCACAGACCAGTACTTGATAGAGTCCACTAGCTTGCTGCACCGGTATAAAATGCCACTATTGCATATGATTTGTATATTAACATATCTGGGACATTTTGTATGTGTTAGACACATACATCAATTTATTTTCTCTGTATTTTCTCTTCACATTGCTGGGGTGAGGTGGGGCTTACTAAATGCGAAATGGCAATCCAGGACAAATGGATATACAGCATACTTTGTGATATCAAATTCCTTCTTACACGTTAAGATGGGGGATGCAACCAAGCTCACATGAAATCATCAATGAAGACAAATGATCTGAAGTACGTTGCCCTTACCTGCTGAATATTAAAAAAGAAAGATAATTGTGGATACTCCAAAATAGATTTAATGGGCTTATCATTCACAATGTACTAATGAAAAATCGATTGCATTTGATCTAAATACCGGTTCATCCTCAGTCACTGGCTATCATAAATGTGTATGCCCACTTCACAAGTCTGATGTTGGTTAAGTCCGCTTTCAAATGCAAAAAAACACAACCAGAGATTTTATACACTAGCCTGTAATGCAATGATATATATTTTATGCAGGTATTTACTTTGCAACATGTATTGTCATTTAATAAAACAAAAGATGCATCTGTGTACCAGCTTTTTTTTACCCCTCTACTAACTATCTAGATGGGTAAGTCCAGTCCCAGAGAGGCAGTCCGTTCTGTATCCCTTCTTGATTTCGATACGATGTGTCATGATGCATTTGTGCATGCAAATTAGTAACTCATAGCTATCTAGCTAACTCATCAACCAGTATTTTATTAGCTATTTCTGCAAAAGTGGCATTCAGAGACTTGTCCCCGAAGCCACTTCTGCATTGTCTTGGCTGTGTGCTTAGGGTTGTTGTCCTATTGGAAGGTGAACTTATGCTTCAGTCTGAGGTTCTGAGCTCTCTGGAGCAGGTTTTAATCAAGGATATCTCTGTGCTTTTCTCTGTTAATCTTTCCCTCGATCCTGACTAGTCTCCCAGTCTGCCACTGAAAAACATCCCCACAGCATGATGATGGCACCACCACTCTCCACCATGGTACCAGGTTTCTTCCAGACTTGACACTTGGCATTCAGGCCAAAGAGTTCAATCCTGGTTTCATTAAACCAGAGAATATTGTTTCTCATGGTGGAGAGTCTTTTTGGCAAACTCCAAGTAGGTTGTCATGTGCCTTTAACTGAGGCGTGGCTTCTGTTTGGCCACTCTACCATAAAGGCCTGATTGGTAGAGTGCTGCAGAGATGATTGTCCTTCTTAAAGGTTCTCCCATCTCCACAGAGTAACTCTGGAGCTCTGTCAGAGTGACCATCGGGTTCCTGGCCACCACTGTGATCAAGGCCTTTCTCCCATGATTGCTCAGTTTGGCCGGGCGGCCAGCTCTAGGAAGAGTCTTGGTGGTTTCAAACTTCTTACATTTAATAATGATTGGGGACCTTCAATGCTACAAAACATGTTTTGGTACCCTTCCCCAGATATGTGCCTCAACATAATCCTGTCTTGGAGCTCTACGGACCATTCCTTCGACCTCATGGTTTGGTTTTTGAGCTATACTCAGCCTTGTCTTAGGGTAGCACGTTGGTGTTCTGTTGATATCCCTCTAGGCGTTTGGCAAAGTGTGTGGAGTTATTTTCCTTCCGGGGGGTAGCTATGTTGCAATAGTCTATGTGCAGGGGGGCTAGGGTCAGTCGGTCCTATCTGGTAAATTCTCTTTTCTTATCTGGTGTCCTGTATGAACTTACGTATGCTCCCTCTCATTCTCCCATTTCTCTCCCTCTCTCCGAGGACCTGAGCCCTAGGAACATGCCTCAGGATTACCTGGCCTGATGACTCCTTGCTGATCCAGTTTCTTCTGTTTTTCCCTTCGGCTATGGAACCCTGACCTGTTCACCAAACATGCTGCTGCTCCAGTTTCAACTGTCCTGCCTGCGGCTAAGGAACCCTGACCTGTTCATCAGGCGTGCTACCTTGTCCTGGATCTGCTGTTTTCGACCCTCTTGCTCTCTCCCTCACTCTCACTCTCTGAATGCTCGGCTATGACTTTTAAAACTGAGGTGCTGACCTGTTGCACCCTTTACAACCTTTGTGATGGTATAATTTAAAAAAAGGTGTCATTGTTGATCTGAACCCACTGCCCACAAGTCATAGTTAAATTCTAATCTGTGCTTCAGAACCAAAAAGTTGCGCTTCTTAATTGTTGACCAATGACCAGTCATCAGCATTGACGCGCAAAAGAGGTGTGCATATCCAGATTAGTGACCATAAATAACTAGTTTAATATCCTCCAGTTTTGCCGGGCAAAAACAGAGTAGGCCTACCTTTAAGAATGGTGCCGGAGGGGATGGCTGGCGTTTTAGAAGCTCAGAACCAATTGTGCAATTTTGTGTTTTTTTCTCTCGCATTGCTTGTAACTTATTTTGTACATAATGTTGATGCTACCGTCTATTTAAAAAAAGAGGTTCTAGATATCAGAATAGCGATTACTCACCTCAAACTGGACAAAGATTTTTTTCTTTGATGAGTCTGACGCGAAGCATATAATGTTGCTCCCAGACAACAAGGCCCAAATCCCCGTCATTCGCATTAAGAAAATAAGGAAATACAGGGGGCGTAGATTGAAGTGCCTTGTGAGAATTTGTCGGTGAGAGTGTAACCCGCCTCTTCCAACCATTCTATTGGTCAATGTGCAATCACTGGAGAATAAACTGAATGAGCGCCATTCAAGACTACCCTTAATAACTGTAATATCTTATGTTTCATCGAGTGGTTGCTGAATGACAACACAGATAATATACTGTTGGCTGGGTTTTCCATGCATCGGCAGGAAAGAACAGCTACGTCCGGTAAGACGAGGGGTGAAGGTGTTTGTCTGTTCGTCAATAACAGCTGGTGCGCAATGTGTAATATTAAGGTAGCCTCGAGGTATTGCTTTAACATCCTTATCATCTATCGCCCTCCAGGTTCCCTCGGAGAGTTCATCAATGAGCTTGATGCCTTGATAAGCTCCTTTCCTGAGGACGGCTCACCTCTCACAGTGCTGGGCGACTTTAACCTCCCCACGTCTACCTTTGACTCATTCCTCTCTGCCTCCTTCTTTCCACTCCTCTCCTCTTTTGACCTCACCCTCTCACCTCCCCCCCTACTCACAAGGCAGGCAATACGCTCGACCTCATCTTTACTAGATGCTGTTCTTCCACTAACCTCATTGCAACTCCCCTCCATGTCTCCGACCACTACCTTGTATCCTTTTCCCTCTCGCTCTCATCCAACACCTCCCACACTGCCCCTACTCGGATGGTATCGCGCCGTCCCAACCTTCGCTCTCTCTCCCCCGCTACTCTCTCCTCTTCCATCCTATCATCTCTTCCCTCTGCTCAAACCTTCTCCAACCTATCTCCTGATTCTGCCTCCTCAACCCTCCTCTCCTCCCTTTCTGCATCCTTTGACTCTCTATGTCCCCTATCGTCCAGGCCGGCTCGGTCCTCCCCTCCCGCTCCGTGGCTCGACGACTCATGGAGGAAAACTCGCCTCCCTGCGGACCTGGCATCCTTTCACTCCCTCCTCTCTACATTTTCCTCCTCTGTCTCTGCTGCTAAAGCCATTTTCTACCACTCTAAATTCCAAGCATCTGCCTCTAACCCTAGGAAGCTCTTCGCCACCTTATCCTCCCTCCTGAATCCCCCCCCTCCTCCCTCTCTGCAGATGACTTCGTCAACCATTTTGAAAAGAAGGTCGACGACATCCGATCCTCGTTTGCTAAGTCAAACGGCACCGCTGGTTCTGCTCACACTGCCCTACCCTGTGCTCTGACCTCTTTCTCCCCTCTCTCTCCAGATGAAATCTCGCGTCTTGTGACGGCCGGCCGCCCAACAACCTGCCCGCTTGACCCTATCCCCTCCTCTCTTCTCCAGACCATTTCCGGAGACCTTCTCCCTTACCTCACCTCGCTCATCAACTCATCCCTGACCGCTGGCTACGTCCCTTCCGTCTTCAAGAGAGCGAGAGTTGCACCCCTTCTGAAAAAACCTACACTCGATCCCTCCAATGTCAACAACTACAGACCAGTATCCCTTCTTTCTTTTCTCTCCAAAACTCTTGAACGTGCCGTCCTTGGCCAGCTCTCCCGCTATCTCTCTCTGAATGACCTTCTTGATCCAAATCAGTCAGGTTTCAAGACTAGTCATTCAACTGAGACTGCTCTTCTCTGTATCTAACTCTCTCTCCTCTGCTCTCCTCTGTTCTCATCCTTCTAGACCTATCGGCTGCCTTCGATACTGTGAACCATCAGATCCTCCTCTCCACCCTCTCCGAGTTGGGCATCTCCGGCGCGGCCCACACTTGGATTGCGTCCTACCTGACAGGTCGCTCCTACCAGGTGGCGTGGCGAGAATCTGTCTCCTCACCACGCGCTCTCACCACTGGTGTCCCCCAGGGCTCTGTTCTAGGCCCTCTCCTATTCTCGCTATACACCAAGTCACTTGGCTCTGTCATAACCTCACGTGGTCTCTCCTATCATTGCTATGCAGACGACACACAATTAATCTTCTCCTTTCCCCCTTCTGATGACCAGGTGGCGAATCGCATCTCTGCATGTCTGGCAGACATATCAGTGTGGATGACGGATCTCCACCTCAAGCTGAACCTCGGCAAGACGGAGCTGCTCTTCCTCCCGGGGAAGGACTGCCCATTCCATGATCTCGCCATCACGGTTGACAACTCCATTGTGTCCTCCTCCCAGAGCGCTAAGAACCTTGGCGTGATCCTGGACAACACCCTGTCGTTCTCAACTAACATCAAGGCGGTGGCCCGTTCCTGTAGGTTCATGCTCTACAACATCCGCATAGTACGACCCTGCCTCACACAGGAAGATGCGCAGGTCCTAATCTAGGCACTTGTCATCTCCCGTCTGGATTACTGCAACTCGCTGTTGGCTGGGCTCCCTGCCTGTGCCATTAAACCCCTACAACTCATCCAGAACGCCGCAGCCCGTCTGGTGTTCAACCTTCCCAAGTTCTCTCACGTCACCCCGCTCCTCCGCTCTCTCCACTGGATTCCAGTTGAAGCTCGCATCCGCTACAAGACCATGGTGCTTGCCTACGGAGCTGTGAGGGGAACGGCACCTCAGTACCTCCAGGCTCTGATCAGGCCCTACACCCAAACAAGGGCACTGCATTCATCCACTCAGCCCAGTCAAAACTGTTCGCTCCTCTGGCCCCCCAATGGTGGAACAAACTCCCTCACGACGCCAGGACAGCGGAGTCAATCACCACCTTCCGGAGACACCTGAAACCCCACCTCTTTAAGGAATACCTAGGATAGGATAAGTAATCCTTCTCACCACCCCCTTTAAGATTTAGATGCACTATTGTAAAGTGACTGTTCTACTGGATGTCATAAGGTGAATGCACCAATTTGTAAGTCGCTCTGGATAAGAGGGTCTGCTAAATGACTTAAATGTAAAATGTAAATGTGCTTGCCTGAGGTAGAGTACCTCATGATAAGCTGTAGACCACACCATCTACCAAGAGAGTTTATCTATATTTTTCGTAGCCATTTATTTACCACCACAAACAGACGCTGGCATAACGAGCTGTATAAGGCCATAAGCAAACAAGAAAATGCTCATCCAGAAGTGGCGCTCCTAGTGGCCGGGGACTTTAATGCAGGCAAACATAAATCTGTTTTACCTCATGTCACATGTACACCACCTTTACTACTATGGAAACCAGGGTGAGCTTCCCAGTGATGTGATCCTACCAGACAAAATAAATGCCTTTAATGCGCGCTTACCAGGACGTGTACTCTGAGCAAGTGCCTTCACTGACATTTTCAACCTCTCCCTGACCGAGTCTGTAATACTTACAGTACATGTTTCAAGCGGACCACCCGTAACACTCACCTCAGTAGCCATGAAGTGATTTGAAAGGCTTTTCAACGATGATAGCCTATACGGAGGAGATCAGAGACAGGACAACAACTTCTCCCTCATTATGAGCAAGACAAAGGAGATGATTGTGGACTATGGGAAAAGGAGGACAGAACACGCCCCCATTCACATCGACTGGGATGTAGTGGTGTTGGTCGAGAATTTGACCTCCCCCCTTTGATTTAACACTGCTGCAACTCGCTGTTTATTATCATGCATAGTCACTTTACCACATATACAAATGACATCGACTAACCTGAACCCATTCACATTGACTCCGTACTGGTACCCCTTGTATTTATGCACATTATTGTTATTTTATTGTGTTCATTTTATTGAAATGTTTTTACCTTTGTTAATTTAGTAAATATTTTAGTTTCTTAACTCTAGTTTCTTAAAACTGTATTATTGGTTAAGGGCTTGTAAGCATTTCACTGTGAGTTCTACACCTGTTATATTTGATTTGATTTATCATCCATGTAAAATACTGCTCTGCAATCGACTACCGACCATCTTTGCCAGGACAATAGACTATCTGTCGATTTGATTGATCATTTCCACATTTCAGATAGGCCTTCATTTTATATATATTTTCTTAGCTTATTTGTTTATTTATATTCCCATTAGCATTTGCAGAGGCAGCAGCTTTTCTACCTGGAGTCCACATAAAACACAAAACATGACTAGTAACTGTCACGCCTTGGTCATTGTATCTTGTGTTTTTGTTATATGTTTGGGTAGGCCAGGGTGTGACATGGGTTTATATGTTGTTATTTCGTATTGGGTTTGTATTAATTGGGAGTGTGTATTATTAGGGGTGTGTCTAGTTAGGCTTGGCTGCCTGAGGCGATTCCTAATTGGTCAGCTGATTCTAGTTGTCTCGGATTGGGAACCGTATTTAGGTAGCTTGAGTGCGCGTTGTATTTCGTGGGTGATTGTACCTGTCTTTGTGTTAGTCACCAGATAGGCTGTATTAGTTTCACTCGTTTGTTGTTTTTGTATTCTCAGTTATTTCATGTACAGCATTTTCTTCATTAAATGTCATGAGTAACCTACACGCTGCATTTCGGTCTGACTTTCTACAAACAACAGACAAAGATCATTACAGTAACAAAACACTGGTACAACGATATACAAATAATACTACATATTATAATGTCAAATCAAGTCAACTTTTTTTTGTCACGTGCACCGAATACAACAAGTGTAGACTTTACCGTGAAATGCTTACTTACAAGCCCTCAACAAACAGTGCAGCTCAAGAAGAGTTGCGAAAATATTTACCAAGTAGCCTCAAATAAAACGTAATATTAAAAAAGTAAGACAATAAGAATAACAATAATGAGGGGCATCGGTATGTATACAGTGGGCACCGGTACTTAGTTAGTGTGTGGGGGTACAGGTTAGTTGAGGTAATTTGTGCATGTAGGTTCAGGTGACTATGCAGTGTGTGTTAAAGTATGTCTGTGACTTCGGAACTGTGAAGGGACCCTTTCTGACATGTCTCGTGGGTGTATGTATAAGTGTCTGAGCTGAATGTTATTTGATTACACAGACAATCTGGAATTTTTCTTACAGTAATGCTTCTCAAAAACTATAAGAGAAGCAGTTCATCAACCCTCAACCAGGAAAGATTGCCATGCATGTTGTTGATGTTAGTTCTGGGCAAGAAGTGTTGCTTTGTTTCGATCCAGCTGCCGCTTTGCTAGGCCTTTCTTTGCTGCACTTGACCATATTACCGGACAGTAATCAAGATGGGACAAGATCAGAGCCTGAACAACTAGTTTGGGTGGCTACTGTCTATATGTCTAAAGATAAGCAGGTGTATCATCGTACTGCTTTCAATATTATGGGATGAGGATGTAACATATTCTGGGGAATGTATCACTTTATTTGTGACTAAGAACAGGGCTAGCCAGCTGGCAGCGAGCAATGTACAGACAGGCTACCCTCGGTGCAGACAGAATATGCTTTCCATCTGATCCTGCAGTCTCTGCTACAAGTAGGCTGTATGATGTTGCTTGCTCTGGACTCCAGAGAAGTGTTGTAAAAATCCCTGTTAGTGAGCATTTCTCAATTTGCCAAGATAATCCATCCACCTGACAGGCGTGGCATATCAAGAAGCTGGGTAAACAGCATGATCATTACACAGATGCACCTTCTGCTGGGGACAATAACATTTACATTTACATTACATTTAAGTCATTTAGCAGACGCTCTTATCCAGAGCGACTTACAAATTGGTGCATTCACCTTATGACATCCAGTGGAACAGTCACTTTACAATAGTGCATCTAAATCTTAAGGGGGGGGTGAGAGGGATTACTTATCCTATCCTAGGTATTCCTTAAAGAGGTGGGGTTTCAGGTGTCTCCGGAAGGTGGTGATTGACTCCGCTGTCCTGGCGTCGTGAGGGAGTTTGTTCCACCATTGGGGGGCCAGAGCAGCGAACAGTTTTGACTGGGCTGAGCGGGAGCTGTACTTCCTCAGTGGTAGGGAGGCGAGCAGGCCAGAGGTGGATGAACGCAGTGCCCTTGTTTGGGTGTAGGGCCTGATCAGAGCCTGGAGGTACTGAGGTGCCGTTCCCCTCACAGCTCCGTAGGCAAGCACCATGGTCTTGTAGCGGATGCGAGCTTCAACTGGAAGCCAGTGGAGAGAACGGAGGAGCGGGGTGACGTGAGAGAACTTGGGAAGGTTGAACACCAGACGGGCTGCGGCGTTCTGGATGAGTTGAAGGGGTTTAATGGCACAGGCAGGGAGCCCAGCCAACAGCGAGTTGCAGTAATCCAGACGGGAGATGACAAGTGCCTGGATTAGGACCTGCGCCGCTTCCTGTGTGAGGCAGGGTCGTACTCTGCGGATGTTGTAGAGCATGAACCTACAGGAACGGGCCACCGCCTTGATGTTGGTTGAGAACGACAGGGTGTTGTCCAGGATCACGCCAAGGTTCTTGGCGCTCTGGGAGGAGGACACAATGGAGTTGTCAACCGTGATGGCGAGATCATGGAACGGGCAGTCCTTCCCCGGGAGGAAGAGCAGCTCCGTCTTGCCGAGGTTCAGCTTGAGGTGGTGATCCGTCATCCACACTGATATGTCTGCCAGACATGCAGAGATGCGATTCGCCACCTGGTCATCAGAAGGGGGAAAGGAGAAGATTAATTGTGTGTCGTCTGCATAGCAATGATAGGAGAGACCATGTGAGTTTATGACAGAGCCAAGTGACTTGGTGTATAGCGAGAATAGGAGAGGGCCAAGAACAGAGCCCTGGGGGACACCAGTGGTGAGAGCGCGTGGTGAGGAGACAGATTCTCGCCACGCCACCTGGTAGGAGCGACCTGTCAGGTAGGACGCAATCCAAGCGTGGGCCGCGCCGGAGATGCCCAACTCGGAGAGGGTGGATAGGAGGATCTGATGGTTCACAGTATCGAAGGCAGCCGATAGATCTAGAAGGATGAGAGCAGAGGAGAGAGAGTTAGCTTTAGCAGTGCGGAGCGCCTCCGTGATACAGAGGAGAGCAGTCTCAGTTGAATGACTAGTCGCAGTTGTGCCAAAAGGCGCAGTTTTGGCACACAGCACAATGACACAGATGTCTCGCGTGCCATTGGCATGCTGACTGTTTCTGATCCCGTTTTTGCCGTTAGGCTTGGGCCTGGGCAACCACGAGGAGGTTGGTTTTCAATTGGCTAACACTTATCATTTGTGCAGACTGAAATATGGTGCGCAAGAATTTGTTGCAATTAACAAATGTTATTGGTCACATAGGCATACATGATTTAGCAGATGCTATTGCGGGTGTAGCGAAATGCTTGTGTTCCTGTGAATTATTCAACTTAATTACAATTCTTGTTACAGTGTAATAAGGATTATTTAAAATGAAGTGTTACCGATTGTTACATTGGACCATGTCTTCTGTACGCATTTGGAGGGGAAGAGTTGGCATATACGAGCAGCACAGCATTTGTGTTTGGAAGTTTTTCCTGTCATTATCAGAGAATCAAAGCTCAACACCAACCCTGATTGTTTGTAAGCCGATCAAAACACAACACAGCGTCAATTTACACCAGTCACATCAACCCACCCACTGTTAACTCGTCTCAGGATCAGCTTCATTCTATAGTTGGGATGGAAAAGATGGAGAGTAAAGGGCATCATTTCAACAATTTCACAGTGTTATTCCAACCTCATAGTGTGGAAATACATAGATATATAGGAAATCATGTTTTTGACTGCACTGGGCCTTTAATAGAATTACAGTGGATATTATATATCACAGCAGCAAAAGAGAGAGAGAGGGGGGTTGAAATCCTGTGATTGGGGCCTTACACTTTCACCAAGTCGAGATGACAGTCTGTAATTTTATGGTTGAGAACGTCTGTGAGTAGTAGCGTGATAGCACAATTGATAGGAGGTTGATAAAATTACCATGGATATTCTGTCACAGCAGCAACAGAACGATGAGGGTAGAAATGAATCCTGTCGATCAGGCTCGCACCTCCGCCTGCAGCTCCTGTATCCCATTTCTACACGATTGTGAGATTATGTCATTCTCCTCCGCTATTGTAAATGTCAAGGACACAATAGCTCACGATACACACCCTGGGAAGGGAAATGCCCATTTAACCTTATACAGGAAACACAATCAGTCTAAAGGGCAACAAACCTGTCCCTGTCAATGATGGGATGGGAGTCCCACAGAAAGTGTTGAGTTCTTAAAAAAAACACCTTGAGAAAGACCATATAATATATATGTTATAGGATGAAGCTAGTAGAAATCTTTATCTTTAAATGTAGGATCTTTATTTTCCTGACTGTAGGACATTTGAAACGTGCAGTGTATTTGAGGTTTAAAAAGGCTTCTTTAGTTTGTAATGCAAAAATGTGCCTCACTGTCATTCAGAAATGTATTTCAGTGTCAGCCTGCCCCTACCTCCGAAGGAAGCATAGTCTACTGTAGCTACTGATTTTACAGGTGTGATTCAGAGATTTGGGAGAGAGATTTTTCATTAGAGAACAATGATTTCACTTTTTACAATGCTAGTTAACCTGTTTGGGACAGGGGGCAGCATTTTCACGTTTGGATGAAAAGCGTGCCCAGAGTAAACTGCCTGCTACTCAGTCCCAGTTGCTAAAATATGCATAGTATTAGTAGATTTGGATATAAAACACTCTGTAGTTTCTAAAATTGTTTGAATGATGTGTAGTTTCTAAAACTGTTTGAACGATGTCTGTGAGTATAACAGCACACATATGGCAGGCAAAAACCTGAGAAAAATCCAACCAGGAAGTGGGAAATCTGAGTTTTGTAGTTTTTCAACTCTTGCCTATCGAATATACAGTGTCTATGCGGTCAATTTGACTTCCTAAGGCTTCCACTATATGTCAACAGTCTTTAGAACCTTGTTTGAATGAGTCATACCCCTGATACCTCCTTTGTCCCACCTCCCACACATGCGGTGACCTCACCCATTACAACCAGCATGTCCAGAGATACAACCTCTCTCATCATCACCCAGTGCCTGGGCTTACCTCCGCTGTACCCGCACCCCACCATACCCCTGTCTGCGCATTATGCCCTGAATATATTCTACCATGCCCAGAAACCTGCTCCTCTTATTCTCTGTCCCCAACGCTCTAGGCGACCAGTTTTGATAGCCTTTGGCAACACCCATCCGTAGCACGCGCTCCAGCAGGTGTATCTCACTGATCATCCCTAAAGCCAACACCTCATTTGGCCGCCTTTCGTTCCAGTACTCTGCTGCCTGTGACTGGAACGAACTGCAAAAATCACTGAAGTTGGAGACTTTTATCTCCCTCACCAACTTCAAACATCAGCTATCTGAGCAGCTAACCGATCGCTGCAGCTGTACATAGTCTATTGGTAAATAGCCCACCCATTTTCACCTACCTCATTCCCATACTGTTTTTATTTATTTACTTTTCTGCTCTTTTGCACACCAATATCTCTACCTGTACATGACTATCTGATCATTTATCACTCCAGTGTTAATCTGCAAAATTGTAATTATTCGCCTACCTCCTCATGCCTTTTGCACACATTGTATATAGACTGCCCCTTTTTTTCTACTGTGTTATGGACTTGTTAACCTGTTACTCCTACCCCCTACTGTTTCGAACATTCTGTTAAAAATCGCGCAACATTTCAGCGCCCTGCTGCTCATGCCAGGAATATAGTATATGCATATGATTAGTATGTGTGGATAGAAAACACTCAGACGTTTATAAAACTGGTTAAATCACGGCTGTGACTATATCAGAACGTGTGTTTCATCGAAAAGCGCAGGAAAATCTGATCACTGAAAATGGAAATATATATCCATCCGCCACTTCAACCCATTGATAAAGGCGAACCACAATAAATGGGGCTGAGGTTGCAATACCTACAGTCTTGTCATTTGCCTAGGCTTTGTTTCTTGGTCAAACGAAGAAGAGACAAGCCATTTGTTCAAGCCTCCGACCGGATATTTTGGTTGAGATTTACCCGGACATTATTTCCAGACGGACAGCTAAAGAATATACTTCGCCTCGTGATCAATTTGATCGCTTATTAACGTTTACTAATACCTAAAGTTGCATTACAAAAGTATTGGCAAGGTTGATGAAGACGGCTGCACAGTACTGTCTTTATCGATGGCGGTTATGATATCATTTAGTACCTTGAGCGTGGCTGAGGTGCACCCGTGACCGGCTTGGAAACCAGATTACACAGCGGAGAAGGTATGGTGGGATTCGAGATGGTCAGTGACCTGTTTGTTGACTTGGCTTTAGAAGACCTTATATAGGATGGGCAGGATGGATATAGGTCTGTAACAGTTTGGGTCCAGGGTGTCTCCCCCTTTGAAGAGGGGGATGACTGCGGCAGCTTTCCAATCCTTGGGGATCTCAGACGATATGAAAGAGAGGTTGAACAGGCTGGTAATAGGGGTTGCGACAATGGCGGCGGATAGTTTCAGAAATAGAGGGTCCAGATTGTCAAGCCCAGCTGATTTGTACGGGTCCAGGTTTTGCAGCTCTTTCAGAACATCTGCTATCTGGATTTGGGTAAAGGAGAACCTGGAGAGGCTTGGGCGAGTAGCTGCAGGGGGGGGGGGTATGCTTATTTTCAGAACGAAAGGATTGTAAAATTATTTTGACCCTCCTTTGAGATCCATGTTAAACCAGGTCTGGAATCAGATTTATGTCTCTTCCACCCAGGTGTCTCTTTCCTCTAATGCTGCTTTATTCAACAGCTTATTGGTGTTTCTGTCATGTTGCAGGGATCTATGGCGCAATATCAGTGGCCCGGAATGGGCTCGTCTATGTGTCAGGTCGTTCAGATCTATAACACAATATGGACTGCAAGAAAAAGGAGGAGAAAGCAGTAAAATCATAACATGCTATCTCTATCCTGAGAGAGAATGTGTGACGAGAATGTGTGACAGGATTGGTCTGGTAATCAGATTCTGGCTGATAAATGTATTGTACATACATTTAGTATATATAATAATAATTTCCTCATCTTATCTATGACACTGTGTGAAAAACACTTGATTGATATGTTGATGTATTCAAGTTTTTTGTACGTTATGTGAATATGACAAGCCACAGTATTCTGAATAGCTACAGCTGTTGAAAACAGACTACATGTCTATGGTCAAGGTTTCCTGACAGACAACTACTTTTCTCGGGCAGTACATTGCGCTCTGATTTTTGTAATTATAAGTCTACCCATTTTATTTATACGATTTCGTCAATAACGACTGTGAAATCTTGCATTGATAAATCAGAATGAATGTCGCTGTTAATAGCACAGTGAATACGTCATTACGGTCTTTTTCCGTTTGTTGTGCTTTTACTAATTATAATATCCACCTCTTTGTTATACCTTTGTGAGGGCTTTCGTAAAGTGGACATTTATATAAAAAGGTTAAAAGTAGAACACATGGAACTCAAGTCAAATGAATTAAACAGGAAATGCCCAAATTCACTCTGAAGCAGAAGGCACAACACTGAGGTAGTTCTTTAATTAAAGCTACAAGATTTAAAGTATATCTGGCACTAGACTCACCTGGCACCAGATTGACCAAATTAATGCTCTTGTTAGGGCCTCCTTTTTTGTGTCCAGCCAGTGTTTGCCCTCTTCTTGCTTCTCTCCTTGTTGCCCTCTTTGTTGTGTCCTGAGAGGGGCTGAGGGGTGACCTGGTGACGTCCTGTGGGCATCCGGCGCCACTATACCCCTTCCACCCAATCAAACTTAATTTGGCCGTATCGTATCCATTGCATTCCTGCCTTTGGATCTGAAGGTGGGTCAGTGGACACTGGACAGCAGCGGCATGTTGTTAACCCTCATACTACCAACATATTTTACAGAAATGGATCACCAACTGAGAGGAAACAATTGTAAAAAGCAACAATCATAGCAAAATATCAACTTAATTATTATCAAAACATCATTAGACTTGTAAATAATGTTATCTGAAACAACTGGTAGTTAATATTGGTTCCTAATATTTCTATTTCTGAGGCTTCGTATCCGTGAGTACGCAAATTCTAGTACCTACAGGAAATTGGTAGTGTCTATTGCTATTTTGGCTGTTTGTTTTTTGTTTAGTGACATTGTGAATGCCGTCTTTTAAACCATTTGTTTCATCCTCAGTCACTAGCTATCATAAATGTGCATCCCCCTTCACAAGCTTGATGTTGGGTCAATTTTCTTAGGCAAAAAAAAACACAACTAGAGATGTGATGCTCTAGCATGCTTTGCAATGAGATATATTTTACGCAGGTATTTGCTTTGCAACATGTATTGTCATTGACTAGAACAAAACATAATGCATCTGTGTACCAGCTACAGTAAATGGGGCAGTCCAGTCCCAGAGAGGCAGTCTGTTCTGCTGCATGACTTCTTGACTTCGATACAATGTGTCATTATGCATGCACACACATGCTGACTGCATCCCACAACATCAGTGCCCAACCTCACTAATGCTCCTGTGGCTGAATGAGAACAAGTCCCCGCAGCAATGATAAGCCTTTCCAGGAGAGTATTTGAGTATTTTATTAAGATCCCCATTAGCTGTTGCAAAAGCAGCAGGCGCTCTTCATGGGGTCCACACAAAACATGAAACATAATACAGAACATCAATAGACAAGAACAGCTCAAAGACAGAACTGCATAAAAAAGGCACACGTAGCCTACATATCAATGCATATACACAAACTATCTAGGTCAAATAGGGGAGAGGTGTTATGCAGCAAGGTGCTGCTTTATCTGTTTTTGAAACCAGGTTTGCTGTTTATTTGAGCCATATGAGATGGAAGGAAGTTCCATGCAATTAGGGCTCTATATAATACTGTACGCTTTCTTTAGTTTGTTCTGGATTTGGGGACTGTGAAAAGACCTCTGATGGCATAGGTGTGTGTGTCAGAGCTGTGTGTAAATTGACTATGCAAACAATTAGAGATTTTCAACACATTAATGTTTCTTATAAAAAGAAGAAGTGATGCAGTCAGTCTCTCCTCAACTCTTAGCCAAGCGAGAGTGGCATGCATAGTATTTATATCAGCCCTCTGGTTTCAATTAAGAGCAAAATGTGTCGTTCTGTTTTGGGCCAGCTGCAGCTTAACTAGGTCTTTCCTTGCAGCACTGGACCACACGACTGGACAATAATCAAGATTAGACAGAACTAGAGTCTGCAGAACTTGCTTTTTGGACTGTGGTGTCCAAAAAGCAGAGTATCTCGTTATTATGGCCATACTTCTCCCCATTTTTTCAACCATTGAATCTATAAGTTTTGACCATGACAGTTTACAATCTAAAGTAACGCCAAGTAATTTATTGTCCTCAACTAGTTCAACAGCTATACCTTTCATTACCAGATTCAGCTGAGGTCTAGAAATTGGGGAATGATTTGTACAAAATTCAATCGTCATAGATTTAGAGATGTTCAGGACCAGTTTGTTACTGGCCACCCATTTCCAAACAGACTGTAACTCCTTGTTAAGGGTTTCAGTGACCTCATTAGCGGTGGTTGCTGATGCGTACATGGTTGATTCATCAGCATACATAGACACATGCTTTGTTTAATGCCAGTGGCAGGTCATTGGTAAAAATAGAAAAGAGTAAAGGACCTAGAGAGCTGCCCTGCGGTACACCACACTTTACATGTTTGACATTAGAGAAGCTTCCATTAAAGAAAACCCTTTGAGTTCTATTAGATAGATAGCTCTGAATCCACGAAAGCCATCAAAGGCTGCACTGAAATCTAACAGTACAGCTCCCACAATCTTCTTATTATCAATTTATTTCAGCCAATCATCAGTCATTTGTGTCATTGCAGTACATGTTGTGTGCCCTTCTCTATAAGCATGCTGAAAGTCTGTTCATTTGTTTACAGAGGAATAGCATTGTATTTGGTCAAACACAATGTTTTCCAACAGCTAAGAGCTGGCAGCAAGATAATAGGTGTGCTGTTAGAACCAGTAAAGGCTGCTTTACCGCTCTTGGGTAACGGAATTACTTTGGTTTCCCTCCAGGTCTGAGGACAAAGACTTTCCTCTAGGCTCAGATTAAAAATATGACAGATAGGTGTGGCTATAGAGTCAGTTACCATCCTCAGTAGCTTTCCATTTAAGTTGTCAATGCCAGGAGGTTTGTCATTACTGATCGATACCAATAATTTCTCCACCTCTCCCACACTCTTTTTATAAAATTCATGCTTTTCTTTCATTATTTGTTTTTTTCTGCATGAATACAATTGCTCATTGTTGACATTTCCTGCCTAAGTTTGTCCACTTTGTCAATTAAAAAACATGTAAATAATTGGCAATATCAAATGGTTTTGTGATGAATAAGCTGATTCGATGAAAGGTGGTGTTGAATTTGTCTTTCTGCCCATAATTTCATTTAAAGTACTCCAAAGTTTTTTTCCATCATTCTTTATATCATTGATCTTGGCTTCATAATATAGTTTCTTCTTCTTTTTGTTGTCAAATAATTTCTCAATTTGCAGTAAGTAAGCCAATTAGACTCATTTTGCACCATCACTTTCAACCATACAGTTTTTCAATTCCTCATCAATCCATGGAGCCTTAACAGTTCTAAAAATAAGTTTCTTAAAACTTCTTGCGACTAGGTGGCGCTATTAATAATTGTGGATGAAAAACGTTCCCGTTTTAAACAAGATATTTTGTCACGAAAAGATGCTTGACTATGCATATAATTGACAGCTTTGGAAAGAAAACACTCAGTTTTGACATTTCCAAAACTGCAAAGATATTGTCTGTGAGTGCCACAGAACTGATGTTACAGGCGAAACCCAGATAAAAATCCAACCAGGAAGTGCCGCTTTTTTAAATGCCAATGACTCCTTATATGGCTGTGAATGAGCTACGAATGAGCTTACGTTTTCCACGTATTCCCCAAGGTGTCTACAGCATTGTGACGTCTTTTTAGGCATTTCCATTGAAGAATGGCTGTAAGGGACCACACATAGCAAGTGGTCACATGGTGTCTCCCGCAGACAATCTTGCGTAAAATACTGAGGTAGCCATTTTTATCGAATATATATGTTAAAAACACCTTGAGGATGGATCCTAAACAACGTTTGCTGAGTTTCTGTCGATATTATGTAGCTAATTTTGAAAAAAAGTTTGGCGTTGTAGTTGTACCATTTTCCGGTCGATTTCTCAGCCAAGCCTTTTCACCTACAAAAATAATATTTTTGGAAAAAAGGAACATTTGCTATCTAACTGGGAGTCTCCGGAGTGAAAGCATCTGAAGTTTTTCAAAGGTAAATTATTTAATTTGGTTGCTTTTCTTATTTTCGTGAAAATGTTGCCTGCTGCCAGCAGAACCATAGCATTATGCCATGATAAACTTACACATATGCTTGTCTAGTGTTGGCTGTAATGCATATTTTGAAAATCTGAGATGACAGTGTTGTTAACAAAAGGCTAAGCTTGTGTTTGAATATATTTTATATTCATTTCATTTGCGATTTTCATGAATAGGAAAAGTTTCTAGTGGTATTTATGTCCGCTGCGTTATGCTAATGCATTTGAGGCTATGATTTCGCTCCCGGATACCGGATTGCTAGTCGCAAAAGGTTTAAGAGGTGCATGTCTATGAATAATAAGAAGCTTCCTCTTGAGCAGACAGCTTGATGAAAACCAGTCAATATTCAGGTCCCCAAAAAGTAGACCTCTGTTTACATCACATACACTATCAAGCATTTCACTCATATTATTTAGATACTGATTGTTAGCACATGGTGGCCCATAGCAACACCCCCAAAGAAAAGGCTTTTAATGTGCCAAGTGAACCTGCAACCACAACACTTCAATAACATTTGACTTAAGAACTTCTCTAAGCATTACAGGGTTATGGATCTGAATATGTACAGTAACACCTCCCCCATAAGAATTTCTGTCTCTTCTATAGATGCTATGTCTTTGTATTGATACTGTTGTATCATCAAAGTAATTATCTAAGTGAGTCTCAGAAATGGCTAATATATGAATGTTTATTGATGTTAGCAAGTTTATTGATTTCATAAACTTTTCCGCCCGTTCCTGGGTAGCTTATCAGAGATAAACATAATACAGAAAAGAGCAAACAAAGCAAGAGAAAAAAATACATTCAGCAGTCTATTAATCATTTGCTGTGTGTGCTGCGGGGTTGAAGCTACAAACCCATAGGCTTCGCTCTCTCATCCCAGGCTTCTGGGTGGGAGGGTGGACAATGAGCCTGTCATATCGGATGTAAGCAATGTCCCCACGCGCTATGGCAGCTTTCATGGCTGGGATCAGTTCTTTCCTCTTCTGGCGCACAGCTTCAGGACAGTCCTCATTGAGGAAGATATACGTTCCTCTCAAGTTGTTGGCTCTTTCAAGAACAGCTACCTTGTCCTTGAACCTCAAGAACTTGACCACTATCACCTGGGCCGGGTTTTCCAGTCCTGTATGCACGCTCCACCTCAATCTTCCTGTGGTCCATCTTCAATTTCTCAGAGATTTTCCTCACTTTGTCCTCAGGCTCCATCCAGGTCTCATGTGGAGATTCTACAATTCCGTCCACAACCATGTTGTTTCGCCTTGATTGTCCCGCAAGATAGGTCATGGGGAAGATTGAAAACAACAAAGAGCAGGAATCTAGACAGCCAGAAACAACGGCTAAGAAAACCCTGCTATTTTGATATGCAGCTAGCTAGCAGCTAGGCTAGCTAGCAGCATTGTCAAATAGCTCCTCAAACTCATCCTTGATCGGCAGGATCACTGGAAAGAGACAAGCTGTCCCAGCTACTGTCAGAAGGTGAGTGTAGCTGGTGCACGAAGTCAGGCACAGGAGAGCAAAATGAGTGAGCAACACACTTTACTCAAAAAAATAAAGGCCCAAGGTAAACAAATAAACCAAATACTAACGGTAAATATTGCACACGGGTGAACACAGCACCGTCAAAAAAACAGTCATCATGAATCGAAATGAACATAGATATAATCACGCACAACAAACATGGAGGTAACAGAGGGTTAAATACATGAACATGTAATTGGATAATTAAAACCATGTGTGTAGAAAATAAAGACAAAACCAATGGAAAATTAAATATGGATCAGCGATGGCTAGAAGACCGGTGACGTCGACCGCCTAACGCCGCCCGAACAAGGAGAGGGACCGACCTCGGTGGAAGTATTGACAGCAACTGATGCCAACTGCGTTGCGGGATCCAAACTAAGAAGCTAGCTAGCTACCAATAACTTTCCAATACAAATTCAAACAACAAACTTTCCAAACAAGCAAAACCGAGTGGAGGCTGTTATAGCAGCAAAGGGGGGAACAAATCCATATTAATGACCATGGTTTTGGAATGAGATGTTCGATGAGCCGTCCACATATTTTTGGTCACGTAGTGTAGGACATTGGAATTCTTGACACTTCGCCACTTGGCACATATTCATTTAATTCTTAGGTTAGCAACACATGTATGGAACTAACTCATGTACAGCCGTCAGTCAGATCACTGGCCCAAAACCATTTGACTGACTGATGCAGAAAGAGGCAGAGGGGGAGGCAATGATAACCTGGTATCATTGACTAAGCGTAACATAGTAAACGATCTGGGATACTCAAATTAGTGTGATGTTACTTGTACTGAAGATGACTTAACCCTTTGACACGTAGGAGCACATGGTTGTAAGCACTGGTCCCTGCAGCATACGCTCAAACTGGTCTGATTGGAAAACTTCATTTAAACGTCTAGTTACAATTAACCCAGCCACCCTTTTTTTCAGAGAAACATTTTGCACAAACACAATCTTTACAACTTCATGTCCTTAAAGAGAGGAGTTTATATTTGGATGCAATGTGCAGACATTCAAAGAAGTCTCAACAGCACAAAACAATTCTCATCCAAATTGGAAATGTAGGCTGTTAGTCCTAACGATAACTGAGAAAGAGTGAGCTAACAGAAGAAGTCATATTTAAGTAACTCTCACCTGACAGAAAACATCATATTCACCATTTACCACATGACGGGTGAGCTAACCAGTGATCGAAACAATTGAGTAAAACGCTTTCTAATATCGGTGGGTAGAGTTTGTGTGCGCTGCCATGTTTCTTCTTTCACACCAACCAAATATAAGACAAGGTGACAAGACGAGTTGGGTCTGTTTGCGGTGTGCAAACAGTGTCATTTACCATAATTCACTTTCGGAAGCTTACTTGAAAGACAAATGAACCAGTCCTTCACCTTGTTTTGTCATAACATCTTTGGTCTAAAGGATGTACGTGGCACCCAGAATGCATTTAATGATGTCAACCAACATTCACCTAACCTGCCATGTAAACAAACCATCTGTTGCAACAAATCTTCAGTACCACACCGGCAGCCAATAACATTACCCCTGACTCCTAAACAGATCCATTCAGTGTTGTTGTTTATAAATGTAGCGCGTGGGCTTCGCTGTAGCATTAGCAATTCCTTTCAAAAGGAGACAACTCACAAATGTGGAAATTATAGAGATTTCTGTGAATTCTGACACTTAGTCTGAGTATGAAAGTGAGGAGCTGCCTTCCAAACTTGTGGCCATTGAAAATATGAGGAACCCTTGCCCAACAACGAAGTCCCAGGTCTCACTTAAGATGCTGGCGGTGATGGAGGCAGACCAACATTTGGTGAGGTGCAGGAGGACTGCAGTCACTGGAAGGCTGCCAGCCATTTCACCCTTCTGGTCTTGCTGTTGGCTTTGGTGAGTCCCTGTCTGGAGTGCAAAGCCTTTTGCCATCTCTCTCTGAGGCAGAGTGCTTCAAGCGGTTTCAAACAGAGGAGCTGGTAGGAGACATAGTGGAGGAGACCAATTGCTGCGCCTTGGAGCTACAGGGAAGAGAGAGCCACAGGGAAGGTATACCACCTGGTGGGAGAGAGAAAGATCTAACCAGACTGTGCTTGACTATAATCGCAAAATGGAGACAGTGTATAAGGTGGACATAATAAACAGTTTTGTGGCATTTGCTCAGAAAACCACCAAGTGGTATAAAAATATATTTTTCCATCTGATCGACACTGCTGTCTTCAATGGCCACATAGTTCACTGCCAGCTAACAAGTGAGATGATAACTGAACAAGTTTTTTTGTAATTGGACATAAAGTTCACTGATAAACCACATACACTTCCATTATGAAATTATATTGACAATATCTTACCCACCTTCCCACACCCTCATCACCCTCTCCACTCCCTCATCCTCCCTACTCCCTCTTCCCCATAGGCAAGGTGATTACCTACCAAAAGTACTGAGAGAACCTCACAAGAGAGCTGCTGGAGGAGCACCACACCCCTTGGCGTCCTGGGGCTGTCATTCTGCAGACATTCCCCTGCAATGCATTTTCCCTATGAAGTAACCCAAAATGCTTCTCAAGGCAGCCGCACATTGGGGCACTGCCCAGCACCAGGAGAAGGAAGCAGAGGAGGCTGACAAAGTACATTGTGACACACCCCTGTGTGTTGCACCATGCTTTGGGGAGTACCATACAGTGGTTCTTCCTGTAAAAGTTGCGTCATTCTACAGCACACCTTGCGTGCTGCCGCAGAATTCTATGGTACATTATTTAATTGTCTGCCATTAATGCTAGATAGTGCTAGTTTGTCCACCAGAGGGCATCTTTGACAAGCATTTGACAGTCTTCAATATTGGTTGTACTAGAGAATTTAAAACCTTTTTTGTAAGAACACAGTATGTGGGATTAAGACATGTTGCTTAATTCATTTGATAAATATTATGGTGTTTCTATTCCAAGAAAAACTAAAAACTAAACCTTCAGGTTTTCTGTTATGAAAATATGGGGCTGTACAATGTGACCTTTATTTAATAGGCAAGTCAGTTAAGACCAAATTCTTCTTTATAATGATCACCTACACTGACCAAACCTGGCTGACTCTGCGAAAATTGTGTGCCGCCCAATCACAGCCAGTTGTGATACAGTCAACCTAACTAAGAAATACATTTGAAGATACAATTCTACCCCTACCCTCCTTGGCAAGAGTCTATTGTCCTGCTAATAATAATGGCGCTCTGCAATGTGACCAGTCGGGAGTAGGCTACAGTAAGAGCAAAATAATCCTAACATTTCCACACCCTAATTGTAGTCTAACCAACATCCAAACTGAGATTCAGTGAAAATAAAAATCTCATTGATATATCAAGACCAGTCCCCATGCTTGTCTCAGAGCAACGCTGTCTTGACCTCTGAATGTTGTCTTTTCCCCATTCCACTTCCCTCTTCCATTAATTTTGAAAGAGTATTTTCCAGTAAGCATAATCAGTGCTCTAAATCCCCCTTGCGCTGGTCTGGAGCAGTGACACAGTGATGCAGGGTACCGTACTAAACCCCAAATTACCTCTAAATCCCACAGCATAATCTCAAAACTTTTAGTTGAGCAACCTTCTAAAGCACGATTGAGCACATCTGCAGCAATTACTGACTGACCGATTGACTTGACAGGTGACCTACCATGATACTATGCCTTTACGGGTGGGGGTAGAAACTTAGTTTTTGTTGTTCAACCACTAGGGCGAGTGGGGTAAATTGAGTCCCTGTTCTTTCTCAAAAATCATACAGAAAATTCATAATTTGACCAAATATTTAGGAAGAGGTCACCATTTAATGGACTCTGAAGGAAAAAAACATGTGGAAAAGTGGTAAGGAAAAAAAACAGATTTCCACCAAGTCAAATGAATTTATGTGTTAGAGGTTTCATGATGCTTGTATCTAAACCAATCTAGATAATTTTAAGATTGTTCTATATAATCAGTTGGAATCTCTATAAGCTTTAATGTGAAGTCCTAACCCTAGCATGAAAGTGCATCCTTGTAGCTGTGGGTGAATATAGTCAAAATGTTTGCCTTGGGGTAGGTTGAGCCGATATGCAAGTTGAGCAAATGTAAGTGTTTTCTTCCAAAGCGTAATGCAAGGAGAGGTAACAACGTAAACGTACAAAGTGTTTGTTAGGTGTTAAGGCTCTGTTAAAATATGCTTAAAATCATTAAAAGACAGTGATTGTGTTTCATTTTGTTTGGGAAATAAACATAGACGGGTAGTGGTAATATTTCATGTGACTCTGGCGAACACAAAAGTATTTTTTATACCTCATGGTTTGGACAGGATGTGTCAATGTGTAGTTCATACGTGCATAATCTATGAGTAGAATTACTGTCTTACCTCAATTAGCCACAAAATCCATATTTTGAAAGCGACTGTTTTCTTGAAGCTGTGCTGCGCCATTTCCCCCCACAAGGGCCATCCCCTAGCAATTTGAGTCCTAGCCATTGAGCTTCAGCCCCTCGTATTTGAGTGACAGCTAGTAAGAGGCCTTCCCAGCATTATCCATTGAGGTTGCAGGCTGGACCCAATGGCTCAGTGGACACAGTGGAGTGATGGCAATATATGTAACGTAGGACGCCATTTTCGGGGACCACTTTTGCCTCGTGATTGATAGTTTCAGAACTACTGTCTAAAAAGTATACTAAACCAAATCAAGAATCTCTTTTAAATTACCCTGTTCAGTGGCTCAATTTATCCAGGGTAAGTTGTACCAGAGACCAAGCTATGTTTTCAAAACTGCAATGTTTACATGAATTCATATTATTTCCAGGGATACACAAAATCGCCACCTCGCAATCCATGCGACCCCAAACCTTCACACCCCTGTTGTTGGCGGGGAGAAACTGTTGCAGTTTTAAAACTAATTTCCCCCAATTCTACACATTTTTTATAGGGCAGAGTTTTATTTTCTGTATTAAAGCAATTTTTTTGCACTTCTGTGTGTTTATATGATACCAGGGGTCGAAGTTCGATGGAGTAAAAAAATAATACTATTTTTATTTATTTTATTTTATTTTGGGACCTGCAGTTGACCCCATTCTTTGTCCGGATCCGGTCCACGGTCTGCTAGTTGAGTATGGAGCTTTTTATTTTTCCATTATCTTTGTGGACAATGAATAACAGGCTCTGTAATGTGTGCACAGTTTTGGAATGAGCCCTTAGCTCAAGTGTTGTCATATTTCAGTGCATTTCTTCAAGAGGAGCAAAGGTGAGTGTGTTGCATTGTTTTCCTTGTCCTTGCTTTCATATTTTTCACCTACAATAAATATTTCTATTAAGCCGATTCCTCTCGCTGATCTCTTTCTCTGTATTGAATATCTTCAAAATCTCCTCTGCACTTTTTGTTTTCTCAATTACAGTTTCTTCTTTTGTTGGAGTTCAACCAGGGGCGCAACTTTGGTTTTAGAATTGGGGGGGGGGGATAACTTGGTGGGGGGTCTGGGGGAGGACTTTTTGGGGTCATCTAAAGCTCATATCCTGCATTTCTACACAATCCAATATGTTATGTCTATTTAGAACAACAAAAAGTAAGCAAAAATGGCAACATCATCAAGCTAGATAAGAGATGATTAAATATGTTTCAGTGATTGATAAGACTGAACTAGATTAAAGGTAATCCATAATCAATATTGTGCTGCACCTGTAGCCAATAGACTAAATAAATTAACAATTCTTTTTAAAAAAAATGAAGATTTTTGATCCTCTTTATCAAATTTCAGCCAGACGGAGCCGTCCGCAAGCCCGATCCCCAACAGTCTAGTACATAATTCAACTCTCTACCAACATAGTTTCCTGTCCACCTTTCCAAGGGAAAGGTTTGGAAAAGAAAGTAAAACAAACAACCCAGAAAATGAACATTAACACCCACACAAAAATATACATTAACACACAAAAACAGCAAATCCTCCATATACACTGAAAAAATATCTAAACGCAACATGTAAAGTGTTGGTCCCATGTTTGTTGGGCTGAAATAAAAGATACAAGCAATGTTCCATAAGCACAACAAGCCTGTTTACATCCCTGTTAGATAGCATTTTAACCTTAGTCAAGATAATCCATCCACCTAATAGGTGTGGCTTATCAAGAAGATTATTAATTAAACAGCATGATCAGCACACAGGTTTACCTTGTACTGGGGACAATAAATGGCCACTCTAAAACATGCCATTTTGTCACACAACACAATGCCACAGATATCTCAAGTTTTGAGGGAGCGTGCAATCGCAGGAATGTCCACCTGAGCTGTTGAATTTGTCTACCATAATCTGCCTCTAACGTTGTTTTAGAGAATTTGGCAGTATGTCCAACCGGCTCACAACTGCAGACCACGTGGAACCACGCCAGCCCAGGACCTCCACACCTGGTTTCTTCACCAACGGGATCGTCTGAGGGAGGATAGGGTGCTGATGAGTATTTCTGTCCGTAATCAAGCCCTTCGCAAGAACAGAACATATGCAAATATGTCCCCTTTTGTGTTTAACACCTCGGAGGAATTATATTACTGAGTGCATGTAATTCAGTGTCATATAGTTTGTTCTATGGATGGTCTTAAAATGCAGTAATTTATGTCTGAGATGATATGAACATGACCGGGCATTCAAACATGCAGTTATCTGTATCCATTCATCATCATCAATAGCTTTTACCAAGTCTTCCTCACATTTGTGTTTCACATGTCTTGTGTCCTTGAGAAAAGCCTCTATCAACCCTTGATACAGTTTGGAAATCAACTCTGGGGGTTTTCAGACTGCCTTAGAAAAGTTTCAATCTTTGAAGCATCTGGCTTGTCCAATGTTTGATGCACAGAGAGAGTAAAGTGTTGTATCTGCAAAAATTCACCATCACAGACTGGTCTTCCCTGGCTGCATGACCCTGCTGAGACCCCTGTCGCCATCTGATCCTCCTAAGATGAGTCACGACATCAGAAGTACCTTGGTGTACATTATAGAATCAATGGTTCAATAATTGAAATTACCATCATTCCCAGATCCCAGACTGTGGCTTTACGCTTAGCTGGTGTCATGTGGCTACTGTAGGTCTACCCATCAACTCAAGATGGAACTTTGTATCATTCACTGATATTGTTAATATGCTGCAAAAGTCACCTGAGACTGGTCTTCCCTGGCTATCTGAACCTGCTGGGACACCTGTCTCCATCTGTTCCTGCTAAGACATGATGAGCATAGTGTTGTGTACTGAATGTGCACCATGACAGTGAAGCCTGTAGAGCTCTATATTACTGTGTTAGTGTGAAAAGTAGGGAACTAGCTAGGGAAAATGACAGATCAAAAACTTTGCATTGCTATACTGATTAATAAAAACAAACTTTGCACTGAAAACACTTTAGAATATCGGTATTCAATTGTTTGGTTGCTGGTTTCATGGCTTAATTCAGGTCTAGTGTGATTGAGGCAAAAATAATAGCTAACGTTAGCTATCTTTTGGCCAGCTCACTCTATAACTATACGTCAATTGCCGAAAGCTAGCCAAGTTAATTTACTTCTGTTGAAACGAGACAAAACAAGCACATGCCCCTTTGTCCTTCCAGTCTCCAAAGTGCCCTTTTAGGTGGTGGTATAATATCTCCCAAAAATATTTTCTGGAAGCCACTGCAAGTTATTGTGATGTGGACAAGTGTGATGTCGCCGCCTTCCACCCCGGGTTGGTTGCACCTGTTGATCTGCGCTGTAAGGAGCTTTTGCGCGCCGATTACACCTTTTTCCCAGTCTGCCCTGTACGGGGATTGTTCGTGGCGGGTGTCGAAACATGCATGGCTTGAGAGATGCAGTCGAATGTGTGTAGCTAGCTACCTAGTTTAAATATCAACAGTACTGCCACAGCAGCATACAATTTGATTAACACTTGTTAACGCTTGAGATAGTCGACATTATAATCAATAATATTAATTCTGGTTGGCTGATACTCTGAGCAGAGAGAGGTAGAAAGACATAGAGAGGAGGTGCTGCATCAACGGCCCTCCGACTCAACTGCATCCCTTCTTCATTCAGGAGTTACACGTGTGTCAGGCAGCAGCAGCACAGGTAGTCCTATAAAAAAATAACATCTGCCCCTGTAAGGTCTGCTTTCATCCCTGCTGTCATTTTAACAGAGTACCACACAGTCCTATCCTTGAATGTCCCATTTATTCCATTTGAGCACTGAGTGAGATTTTACCAAATCAATAGTCATCTTTACCCCCTAGCATCAATACTAAACTCTGCAAAAAAGAAACGTCCTCTCACTGTCATCTGTGTTTATTTTCAGCAAACTTAACATGTGTAAATATTTTTATGAACACAACAAGATGCAACAACTGAGACATAAACTGAACAAGTTCCACAGACATGTTTCTAAGAGAAATTGAATAATGTTTCCCTGAACAAAGGGGGAGTCAAAATCAAAGGTAACAGTCAGTATCTGGTGTGGTCCCCAGCTGCATTAAGTACCTCAGTTCATCTCCTCCTCATGGACTGTATCAGATTTGCCATATCTTTTTATGAGATGTTACCCCACTCTTCCACCAAGGCACCTGCAAGTTCCTGGACATTTCTGGGAGTAATGGCCCTAACCCTCCGATCCAACAGGTCCCAGACATGCTCAATGGGATTGAGATCCGGGCTCTTTGCTGGCCATGGCAGAACACTGACATTCCTGTCTTGAAGGAAATCATGAGCAGTATGGCTGGTGGCATTGTCATGCTGGAGGGTCATATCAGGATGAACCTGCATGAAGGAGAAGGATGTCTTCCCTGTAACGCACAGCGTTGAAATTTCCTGCAATGACAACAAGCTCAGTCCGATGATGCTGTGACACACCATGACGGACCCTCCACCTCCAAAACGATCCCGCTCCAGAGTACAGGCCTCGGTGTAACGCCCCTTCCTTCGACGATAAACGTGAATCCCACCATCACCTGGTGAGACAAAACCGTGACTCGTCAGTGAAGGGCACCTTTTGCCAGTCCTGTCTGGTCCAGCGACGGTGGGTTTGTGCCCATGGGCGACGTTGTTGCCAGTGATGTCTGGTAAGGACCTGCCTTACAACAGGCCTGCAAGCCCTCAGTCCAGCTTCTCTTAGCCTATTGTGGACAATCTGAGCACTGATGGAGGGATTGTGCATTCCTGGTGTAACTCAGGCAGTTGTTGTTGTCATCCTGTACCTGTCCAGCAGGTGTGATGTTCGGATGTACCGATCCTGTGCAGGTGTTGTTACACGTGGTCTGCCACTGTGAGGATGATCAGCTGTCCGTCCTGTCTCCCTGTAGTGCTGTCTGAGGCATTTCACTGTATGGACATTGGAATGTATAGGCCCTTGCCACATCTGCAGTCCTCATGCCTCCTTGCAGCATGCCTAAGGTACGTTCACGCAGATGAGCAGGGACCCTGGGCATCATTCTTTTGGTGTTTTTCAGAGTCAGTAGAAAGGCCTCTTTAGTGTCCTAAGTTTTCATAACTGTGACCATAATTACCTACCGTCCGTAAACTGTTAGTCTTAACGACTGTTCCAGAGGTGCATGTTCATTAATTGTTTATGGTTCATTGAACAAGCAATGAACAGTGCTTATACCCTTTACAACGAAGATCTGTGAAGGTACTTGGATTTTTAGGAATTACCTTTGAAAGACAGGGTCCTGAAAAAGGGACTTTTCTTCTTTTGCTGAGTTTATTTGTTTTAGGCATATAGACAACACTACAGCTGAAGTGTTGCCCAGATTCAACTAAAAAAAGTCCATTGTTTTTGAAGATGTTAGAGCAGCTCGTAGGAATTAAGATCTGGGTGAGAACCCATATTGGCTCTATATTATTTCCTGTGGGGGAGGTATCAGTGACTCAATGAACTGTCATCTCAATGAACACACACACACACTGAGTGATGTGCTGCTGAGAGAAAACACATTCATTACTAATCTAATGGATCAGTTTGTGTTCAGTTCTGCCCACCAATTTATCAGCTAGGTTTGTCTATACGGCTGCAGTATCTACTGAGACAGAGGCAGAGCCGTCGACACACGGCGAGGAGCCATCTCACACCGTGCACAGTTTAAGAGCTATGAGAATGTGGCCCGGAAGGCTATGTTATCGAATGCTATTTCATTTATGCAGGTATTGGATTCATTTTGTTTTCCAAATACCTAATCAAAGCTAATGTAATTTGGGTTTTTATTTGGTGTATTGAAAGAAAAAATTATCAAAATGCTATCAATCTACAAAACATCATTGATACCATTATTTGGACATTTCTTAAATGTCAAGTTTCCAGCATCAGTTATATGGTTTCCATTTCTATATAATTTATTTCTTTATTATTCAGCAAACATACAGTATTTCCACATTACACATAATATCAATGCATGAACATCCACTAAACCCACCACTATACAATACATTCCCCACTCCATTTCCAGTCACTCTCCTCTCATTCCTCAGTGGTGTACAACTCTTATAAAGAAAGGTGCTATCTAGACAGAAAATTGTTCTTTGGCTGTTCCCTTACGAGAACTCTCTGAAGAACCCGGTCACAACTTGCAGACTTGTTTACGTGTTACTGTGCGTTTTGTTGCCAACCTTACTTTGCTACCTGACAACTTTATGGTTTTTACTTTTTAATTACCGTTTATATTTTAGTTTTTTCCCTCGCTCATTCAACTTTTTCACTCCGGACACTTTATCTGGACATGGTTCGTCAGGACCTCCAACAGCCGAAGCTAAGTAGTAACATTAACATGATGCCTTCAAATTGCAGTCGCTGTACTCAACAATCGCCTTACGGCGAGGATAGCTGTGCTGCAAGCCCAGCTTCAGACGCAATCGTTAGGCAAGGGTAATTTCAGTGTAGGAAAGGATGAAACAGCATCTATGCCACCAGTAAGTACAGATAGTAATGTTAGTATAAATCCCCTCGCATGATCCCCGCAGCCGGACAACTTTCTCATGGTTTCTGGAGGTAAATGCTGTAGGAATGCTCAACCGGTGTCGCTCATTCAGCCGACAGAAACTTTCAAACGTTTTCCCCATTAAGCAGCGAGTCGGAGTCTGAGGCCGAGCCTTCTCTTGTCTCTACTCCTCCCGTTACGGGGTCTGAGACGCCAAAGCTTCCCACCATTAGCTCTGACAAATTGAAAATCCTAGTCAATGGCGACTCCATTACCCGCAGTATTAGACTTAAAACAAATCATCCAGCGATCATACACTGTTTACCAGGGTGCAGGGCTACCGAAGTTAAGGCTAATCTGAAGATGGTGCTGGCTAAAGCTGGCAAGTGTAGAGAGTACAGAGATATTGTTATCCACGTCGGCACCAACGATGTTAGGATGAAACAGTCAGAGGTCACCAAGCGCAACATAGCTTCAGCGTGGAAATCAGCTAGAAATATGTGTCGGCATCGAGTGATTGTCTCTGGCCCCCTCCCAGTTAGGGGGTGATGAGCTCTACAGCAGAGTCTCACAACTCAACCGTTGGTTGAAAACTGTTTTTTTTGCCCCTCCCAAATGATAGAATTTGCAGATAATTGTCCCTCTTTCTGGGACTCACCCACAAACAGGACCAAGCCTGGCCTGCTGAGGAGTGATGGACTCCATCCTAGCTGGAGGGGTGTTCTCATCTTATCTACCATCATAGACAGGGCTCTAACTCCTCTAGCTCCACAATGAAATAGCGTGCAGGCCAGACAGCAGGCTGTTAGCCAGCCTGCCAGCTTAGTGGAGTCTGCCACTAGCACAGTTGGTATAGCCAGCTCAGCTATCCCCATTGAGACCGTGTCTGTGCCTCGACCTGGGTTGGGCAAAATTAAACATGGCGGTGTTCGCCTTTGCAATCTCACTAGGATAAAGACCTCCTCCTCCTGTTATTATTGAAATAGATTGTGATACCTCACTTCAAAGGCAATTATAGTCAATGAACTAATCACTGATCATAATCTTGATGTGATTGGCCTGACTGAAACATGTCTTAAGCCTGATGAATTTACTGTGTTAAATGAGGCCTCACCTCCTGGTTACACTAGTGACCATATCCCCCGTGCATCCCGCAAAGGCGGTGGTGTTGCTAACATTTACAATAGCAAATTTCTATTTACAAAAAACAAAATGACGTTTTCCTCTTTTGAGCTTCTAGTCATGAAATCTACGCAGCCTACTCAATCACTTTTTTATAGCTACTGTTTACAGGCCTCCTGGGCCATATACAGCATTCCTCATTGAGTTCCCTGAATTCCTATCGGACCTTGTAGTCATAGCAGATAATATTCAAATTTTTGGTGACTTTAATATTCACATGGAAAAGTCCACAGACCCACTCCAAAAGGCTTTCGGAGCCATCACCGACTGTGGAGGTTATCACTCCAGTGTTAATCTGCAAAATTGTAATTATTCGCCTACCTCCTCATGCCTTTTGCACACAATGTATATAGACTCCCCTTTTTTTCTACTGTGTTATTGACTTGTTAATTGTTTACTCCATGTGTAACTCTGTGTTGTCTGTTCACACTGCTATGCTTTATCTTGGCCAGGTCGCAGTTGCAAATGAGAACTTGTTCTCAACTAGCCTACCTGGTTAAATAAAGGAGAAATAAAAAAAATAAAAACTCGGTCAAAATGCTTGTTCTGGGTCCCAAGAAACAAAGAGATCTTCTGTTGAATCTTAATGGCTGTATAGTCGTCTCAAATAAATAAACTGTGAAGGACCTCGGCGTTACTCTGGACCCTGATCTCTCATTTGACGAACATATCAAGACTGTTTCAAGGATAGCTTTTTCCATCTACGTAACATTGCAAAAATCAGAAACGTTCTGTCCAAAAATGATGCAGAAAACTCCATGCTCCATAATCCATGCTTTTGTTACTTCTATGTTAGACTACTGCAATGCTCTACTTTCCGACTACCCGGATAAAGTACTAAATAAACTTCAGTTAGTGCTAAATGCGGCTGCTAGAATCCTGACAAGAACCAAAAAAATAGATTATATTACTCCAGTGATAGCCTCCCTACACTGGCTTCCTGTCATGGCAAGGGCTGATTTCAAGGTTTTACTGCTAACCTACAAAGCATTACATGGGCTTGCTCCTACCTATCTCTCTGATTTGGTCCTGCCGTACATACCTACACGTACGCTACGGTCACAAGACGCAGGCCTCCTAATTGTCCCTAGAATTTCTAAGCAAACAGCTGGAGGCAGAGCTTTCTCCTATAGAGCTCCCTTTTTACGGAATGGTCTGCCTACCCATGTGGGAGACACAATCTCGGTCTCAACCAGTAAGTCTTTACTGAAGACTCATCTCTTCAGTGGGTCATATGATTGAGTGTAGTCTGGCCCAGGAGTGTGAAGGTGAACGGAAAGGCTCTGGAGCAACGAACCACCCTTGCTGTCTCTGCCTGGCCGGTTCCCCTCTTTCCACTGGGATTCTCTGCCTCTAACCCTATTACAGGGGCTGAGTCACTGGCTTACTGGTGCTCTTTCATGGCGTCCCTATGAAGGGTGCGTCACTTGAGTGGGTTGAGTCACTGATGTGATCTTCCTGTCTGGGTTGGCGCCCCCCCCTTGGGTTGTGCCATGGCGGAGATCTTCGTGGGCTATACTCGGCCTTGTCTCAGGATGGTAAGTTGGTGGTTGAAGATATCCCTCTAGTGGGGTGGGGGCTGTGCTTTGGCAAAGTGGGTGGGGTTATATCCTTCCTGTTTGGCCCTGTCCGGAGGTATCATCGGATGGGGCCACAGTGTCTCCTGACCCCTCCTGTCTCAGCCTCCAGTATTTATGCTGCCCTAGTTTATGTGTCGGGGGCTAGGGTCAGTTATATCTGGAGTACTTATCCTGTCTCATCCAGGGTTGTGTGTATTTAAGTATGCTCTCTCTAATTCTCTCTTTCTTTCTCTCTCTCTCTCGGAGGACCTGAGCCCTAGGACCATTTCAGGACTACCTGGCATGATGACTCCTTGTTGTCCCCAGTTCACCTGGCCGTGCTGCTGCTCCAGTTTCAACTGTTCTGCACGCGGCTATGGAATCCTGACCTGTTCACTGGACGTGCTACCTGTCCCAGACCTGCTGTTTTCAACTCTCTAGAGACAGCAGGAGTGGTAGAGATACTCTTAATGATCGGCTATGAAAAGCCAACTGACATTTACTCCTGAGGTGCTGATTTGCTGCACCCTTGACAACTACTGTGATTATTATTATTTGACCATGCTGGTCATTTATGAACATTTGAACATCTTGGCCATGTTCTGTTATAATCTCCGACCGGCACAACCAGAAGAGGACTGCCACCCCTCATAGCCTGGTTCCTCTCTAGGTTTCTTCCTAGGTTTTGGCCTATCTAGGGAGTTTTTCCTAGCCACTGTGCTTCTACACCTGCATTGCTTGCTGTTTGGGGTTTTAGGCTGGGTGTGTGTACAGCACTTTGAGATATCAGATGATGTACGAAGGGCTATATAAATGCATTTGATTAAACCCCTTTTGGTTCCCATGTAATACCCTTTCCACAGAGGGTTCTACCTGGAACTAAAAATGGTTCTCCTATGGGGACAGCCGCAGAACCCTTTTGGAACCTTTTTCCAGAATGTATAGGCTATCTATGGCCTTTATTTCCCCAAGGAGCTGGAGTTGTGGCAGAATGCCCAAAGACTCCGAGCTACATTCCAATAGCCGTTAATTGTGAACCTGCATGTCATGCAGGCCATGATTGATGGCATAATTAATGACGGGCCTGTTTGATGGAGATGCCTGGCGTGGGGCTAATTCCTCTGTCTGTCAGCCCATTGTGTGGATAAGAGGCGAAGGAGGAGGCAGAGGGTCCCTGGAGATCTGTTCAATCGCTAACCTTGTCTCTGTTACAGAGACAGCGAGGTGTGCTATAGCCTACTGCTATACTGCCACACACACCCGGCATAGCTCTCTCTGCCTCTCTCACTCTGTTTTCACAATGAGCCACTGCTCGCTCCAAGCCGAACGAGGGGGAGACTGATTAAATTAAACTGCCTCACAGGTAATCATGCCAAGGTTAAAGGGATGCCGAGCAAACTGCTTTTGGCACCAACTTTCTCCTCTCTCTCCATGCAAGGCAAGGCGGCCGGTCGGTTGTCTGCAGATATGTGCGGTTTGGACTGAGGGGACGCCGCTCCGTGCAGGGGCCTGGAATGTGGAAAATTGAGTTGTCACTATCAATTTTACTGTGTGCATATCGGGAGAAAATGAACTTCTAACAACGCAGGGAGTGATATGAGGTCCTAGTCTGAGCTTGTATGACACAGAGCCCCTATAGGGTTTGGATGTTGGTTCACTGGCCTCATGGTCAAGGAAAACAACCTCGGTCTGAGAGGTAGTCATACCACTGTTGAGAAAGTAGGCGTACTGTTGGAGCACAGCGGAACATGACCCATGTATATTTGAGTTAGTTGTATAAAGTCTCTTGATTTGCAAAGACTGCAGGGCATTTTTTAAACCTGATGTTTGACACAAGCCAAAATTAACATTAACATTGAATTAACATTTGTTCATATGAAACTTTTCAAATAACGGGTTACAGAATTAAAGCAAAACAGTGATGGGAGAAAAATACATTTTGCGTCACTAAATCTAAGATAAGCACTGGGTTAAAGTGCTTACAGTAAGAAGAGGGAAGGGGCCTGGATGAATGAGAGAGATAGAGGAGAGAGAGGTTTTGAATGAGTGGCGTCCAATCAGTGGGCCTCTTTTTTTCTTAAGTGGTTTCAAGGGATGTCTGTGGTTAATGACTCACCATTGGAGCGTCTCCACGTCTCATGGAGGGAGTCAGATCCGTGCGCCAAGCTCAATCGCTATCAGATGGTCCTATCTGAAACACGAGTAGCGTCTGCAGCATATGCCTAATTGGCAGTTTGAGCCTCTTGCTTCGCTGTCCGTGTTCCAACTCATTAACATGTAATGTGCACTCTGGACCAGAAGTCTACCAACGAGCGTGCATGTCGTTACATTTAAGCAGCCGTGAGACCATGGGTTTTCCCCAGCTGTGAGACAAGAGTCTGGGTTTTGTATGAGGAGGAGTGGACTCTTTTTTTCCCCGCTGTGATCTAACGCCACCTTTCCACCTCAAGCCATGTTCTTGTAGTTTTCTCATGGGATAGTGTTCACACTAGGCTGGTTTTTGTCTCAGCTACTTCTAGTGCTAACAGTGAGAGAGAAAGAGAGAGAAATACAGAGAGTGTGATTGAGAGACAAATATATAGAGAGAGAGAGAGATGATAACAGCTTGTTAAATGTGAATGTTCAATCCAAAAGCCCTTCCGCACTGCTCTAATGTAACGTTAACCTCCTCTAATGCAAATGTACTTCATATTATTTTAAGGGATAGATACACCAATACACGTTAGCTCCATTGTATTTCCCAGTCTTCTCAGTACGGTGGGGATCCAATTTGGATCAAGATTGTTTCTGACTGGTTGTTGTTTTTTTTTAGCTTGTTGGCCTGTCGTCTCTAAGGAATTTTTTATTGTGAAAAATCAAATGAGAGAAAAGGTAGTTTTATGAGGGGGAGATGGACATTTTCAAAGCTGTTGCAGAAAACATCCGACAGGACCCATTCATTTCCATGGTGTTTCTAGCAGTTTGTTGTTTCTCTGTAACAATGCTGAAAAGTACAGTACAGTTTAATTTTGACGATTAATTGATCTGGCACTCACTGTAAACAAACTGTTCTTTTTAGAATATTAAAACAAGAGCAACGTTTTAGAGTTCGCCTCCTGGTTTGTCGTTCTGAAAGCGATGAGAGACCTTACACCTTACGCCTACTAATCATCAACGTCTTCCTTACAGGTTTTCCCAAATGGTGCGTCAAGGTCACAGCTGCTCTGTCCCACCTGGAATTGTGACCCCCCCCCCCCTTGACCCTGTAGCCCAGCGCATATGGAGTTCCTACCATGCTCCATGCTGTCCCGGGGAAAAAGAGAGTTAAAAGTTTAATCTAGGAGTCTGTCAGGGAATTTGCTCTAAGTTTATCCTGGCAGGTGGTGTTTTAATTATTTATTGAAATGCTTGGTACACATTTAGCAGTCCATTACTTTTTTGCAGCCTTAAATGTAAATGTGTTTATTGCAGAGGCAATTTGGGCATTTGAATTTCCTTATTTCCAGTGTGCTTCATTTTGGCTCTGCATGCATAAAGCTTCCCGGAAATGAGCATCGTCTGCTGTTGTATTCCATTGAAAACTCAAGAGGCAGTTGACATTAATGTTTTTTTCTCTCCCTCGACACATACGGAACGACATTTACACAACACACTCCAATCATTTTCCTATTCTATTATTGTATTATATTTATCATCTTGTTCTATTCTATTATATCAATGCATTTGATTCATTCTTCTGTTCCATATAGTTCATTATTAACGGGGTGTCACATGTGCTCCCTCTCCGGCCTCGAGGTCACCAGGCTGCTCGTTATGGCTCACACCTGTCACCAACGTTGCGCGCACCTGCGCGTCATCAGACTCACCTGGACTCCATCACTTCCCTGATTACCTTCCCTATATATGTTACTCCCGTTGGTTCCTTACCAAGGCGTTCTTGTTTCTGTTTCAGTGACATGTCTGTGCGTTGTTCGTGTTTCTTGTTTTGTATTATGTTGCGTTTATTTATTAAAACATTCACTCCCTGAACTTGCTTCCCGACTCTCAGTGCACATCCTTACACTGGGTGGTTCGAGCCTTGAATACTGATTGGCTGAAAGCCGTGGTATATCAGACCGTATACCATGGGTATGACAAAACATGTATTTTTTACTGCTCTAATTACATTGGCAACCAGTTTATAATAGCAGTAAAGGCACCTCGGGGGGTTTGTGGTATATGGCCAATATACAACGACTAAGGGCTGTTCTTGTTTACCAACTGTGTTATTCAATTATTTAGCACAGAGGTAAATTAACATACTTGAGACCTATTTTAGCAGCACTGGAAAAATATGTAACTCAGGGACTCTGAGACATACAATATTCTGACGATTGATCTAGAGACATACATAATAGTGAGGTTTGATCTAGTTCAAGACAGGCATAACATGAATTTAGGCCAGTGCTTTTTAATGTTCTCTTATAATCCACTTCTGGATTCCAAAAGGGACAATTCTACATTTTCTACCGCAACCAAAAACATCATAGTAAAATTGTTGATTTTAGTGGGGTAAAGACAGCCGTTCATGAGATGGGGAGTATGGATGGAGCAAGGCAGCCCGTGGTTGTTATTGGGAGTGTAGGGACTGGAGAGACATCCATGAGATGTTGACAGCCTCAGCACTGCCATAGCTGGGTCTCTGGGGAACTACTGCTTGGAGCAGATTTTCGACGGTTATTTTATTCAGAAAAACATTTTGTCGCCAATTAGGTCCGGGAGTAGCTGGGATGCGTCTGCTTGTGGAAGTTCTGAGAGGCAAAACAGGATGTATTTTGAGGACGGTATGTTTGGAAAAGTAGGGAAGAGATTTGTACTGGGTTCTGAAAGCAAGTCTCTTTGGTGGCTGTAAACCTGTCATGTTTTCACACGAGTGTTCCTTTCTGGTAAATAGGGTATATTAGTCGGTAATCTCCATCGGGTTACATTGCTCATATTTTCAATCCAGTTGTAGAAACCTTGGAAGGAACGGTCTGTATACATTTGGTTACTAGTACCTCACATCTCCGAGCATAAGGTTGCATAAAGATGTGTACACTTCAGAAATAGGTAGCCTTGGGATTTCAATGGAATCCAATGTTTTGGCCATGAAGGTAAAGTTTGTGGTTACTGCTACCAGCATCGTATTTTGTGCAGAGCAAGCTTTTAGGAAAACCAGTGCAGAGAGGTAGGAAAAGTTGTACAAAATAAAGTAAAACTCCATGTTCCTATAAACCCCTGGGCCAAAACATTTTACTCACTAAGCGGTAGCCTACTTAAAAATGTCTCCACTCATTTATGTTTTCATATGATTTCACCCAGAACGGGATGCCAAGGCAATGATCTTCGGTGGATTTGCTCTCTCCCTGTACCTAATGATGATGACCCTCTTCAGTGGAAGCAGACGGGCAGAAATTCAGTGACCCATTGTGACTCAAATTAACCCTACAGAACAGGAACGGAGGGCAAGGCCTCACCTCCACGCAGGCCGTAATTAAAGCCTATTGAAGGGGATGGAATCAGGGGAATTGAGTCAGAATGAGTGCTTTTGGCAGGCAAACTGCTCAAGTGGAATCCCAGTTGACTACACTTACTGGACATCAATGTTACATTTAATGAGTCCATTGACTGGTTCAACTATTTCCAGTTTGCTGTTACGAGTCATTTTAAGGGCTTGGGAGATATACAGTTGAAGTCGGAAGTTTACATACACTTAGGTTGGAGTCATTAAAACTTATTTTTCACCCACTCCACAAATTTCTTGTTAACAAACTATAGTTTTGGCAAGTTGGTTAGGACATCTACTTTGTGCATGACACAAGTAATATTGCCAACAATTGTTTACAGGCAGATTATTTCACTTATAATTCACTGTTTCACAAATCCTGTGGGTCTGAAGTTACACTGAGTTGACTGTGCCTTTAAACAGCTTGGAAAATTCCAGAAAATGATGTCATGGCTTTAGAAGCTTCTGATTGGCTAATTTACATAATTTGAGGCAATTGGAGGTGTACCTGTGGATGTATTTCAAGGCCTACCTTCAAACTCAGTGCCTCTTTGTTTGACATCATGGGAAATTCAAAAGAAATCAGCCAAGACCTCAGAAAAAAAACATTGTAGACCTCCACAAGTCTGGTTCATCCTTGGGAGAAATTCCCAAACGCCTGAAGGTACCACGTAAGTATAAACACCATGGGACCACGCAGCCGTTATACCGCTCCGGAAGGAGGTACGTTCTGTCTCCTAGAGATGAATGTACTTTAGTGCGAAAAGTGCAAATCCATCCCAGAACAACAACAAAGGACCTTGTGAAGATGATGGAGGAAACCAGTACAAAAGTATCTTCATCCACAGTAAAAAGAGTCCTATATCGGCATAGCCTGAAAGGCCGCTAAGCAAGGAAGAAACCACTGCTCCAAAACCCCCATTAAAAAAAACAGACTACGGTTTGCAACTGCACATGGGGACACGATAGTCCTCTGGTCTGATGAAACAAAAGTAGAACTGCTTGGCCCTAATGACCATCGTTGTGTTTGGAGGAAAAAGGGAGAGGCTTGCAAGGAAAGAACACCATCCCAACCGTGAATCACGGGGGTGGCAGCATCATGTTGTGACAACAAAGTCAAGGTATTGGAGTGGCCATCACAAAGCCCTGACCTCAATCCTATAGAAAATGTGTGTGCAGAACTGAAAAAGCGTGTGCGTGCAAGGAGGCCTACTAACCAGCTCTGTCAGGAGGAATGGGATATAATTCACCCAACTTATTGTGGGAAGTTTGTGGAAGGCTACCCGAAAAGTTTGACCCAAGTTAAACAATTTAAAGGCAATGCTACCATATACTAATTGAGTGTGTGAACTTCCATGTGAACTTCTGACCCACTGGGAATGTGATGAAAGAAATAAAAGCTGAAATAAATCACTCTCTACTATTACTCTGACATTTCACATCCTTAAAATATAATTGTGATCGTAATTGACCTTAAACAGGGAATTATTATGAGGATTAAATGTCAGGAATTGTGGAAAAACTGAGTTTAAACGTGTTTGTATACTGATTAATATGTAATATGTAATGTAATATGTAATGTAATCTGAGGTGACATGTACTGTAACTACAATGGTTAAATGTAATTTTTTACATGATTCTAATGAGACCATGTTACCACCAATCATGAGGAGTGATACAGACCAGAACAAAATGTAATTTTTCTGATGGAAGAATATGAGAATACATATGTTCCCTTCATGATTCAGAATACCGGATGTATATTTCATGAGATCTAGGCCTATCAAACGTGGTGTCCATTGCCAGCACATTGTCTGCTAATTCAGTGATGTTACGGATATCCGAGTCATTAGCAATAACGTTTGGTGTGTGTGGTTAATTGTCAGAGTGAATTAAGATGAGGCTAATGTGTTGTAAAGGCAATTGTGGAGAAGTGGGCAGGAATGTTAGATTTCTGTTGAGAAAAAAAACCATTACATTGTGGATAGGAATATAGCATTTAAATAGGGATGCACTTGTGTTTAACAGTACTGTGTTCAACTGAAAGCTAAGCAGTATACTGTGACGTGTGATGGATAACTATTGGTAACACACTGTAGGAATAAGTGGATGGAAAGGTCAAATAACAATAAGTATATATCTCTGTAGATAGGTAAAAAGGCCCAGTGTTTGACCCAGAACACACACACACACACACAGCCCCATGCAGGATAACAAGGTCAGTGGTACAAGTCCAGGAAAAGTACCTCTTCAGTACATCGATTGACATCTAAAATACACTCTTCTCCCTATTTACTTCGACTTTTGAAGATTTGTTATTTTTTTGCTTTATACTCCAGCATTTTGGATTTGAAATCAAATGTTTCATAGGATGGTGACAGTAGATGGATAGGATAAGTATCCCCCCCCCCTTTAAGATTTAGATGCACTATTGTAAAGTGACTGTTCCACTGGATGTCATAAGGTGAATGCACCAATTTGTAAGTCGCTCTGGATAAGAGCGTCTGCTAAATTACTTAAATGTAAATGTAAATGTAATGATGTCACCTTTTAATTTGAGGGTATTTTCATAAACATATGTTAACTAGGCAAGTCAGTTAAGAATAAATTCTCATTTTCAACGGCAGCCTACTACGGAACAGTGGGTTAACAGCCTTGTTCAGGAGCAGAACGACAGATTTTTACCTTGTCAGCCAGGGGATTCAATCCAGCAACCTTTCGGTTACGGGCACAACGCTCTAACCCCTAGGCTACTTGCCAGCCCATATCTAAAACCCCCATTTGAAGAAATCATAACTATTTGGACAAATTCACTTATAGTGTATTAAAGTAGTAAAAAGTGTAGTATTTGATCCCATATTTATAGCAGGCAATGACTACATCACGCTTGTGACTCTACAAACTTGTTGGATACATTTATATCTTGTTTTGGTTGATTCTGATTATATTTTGCTCAATAGGAACTGATTGGTGATTGATGAGTACTGTAAATTGGATTTTTCTGAACTCTAAATTAGTCCTAACAATGCCATGACTAAGAAAAATTGTGAATAATGATGAGTGAGAAAGTTAGAGGTTACAAGAATAATAATAATAATAATAATAATATATGCCATTTAGCAGACGCTTTTATCCAAAGCGACTTACAGTCATGTGTGCATACATTCTAAGAAAACACGCTAACCTCTCACCATTACCAATAACATGGGATGTTAGCGTTTTTTTGGGGGGGTATGATCTTTGCGACCCAACACGTTTGTAGTCACAAGCTCGATGTAGCCATTGTGTACTCGGAATATGCGACTAAAATACTAAACTGTTGACTACTTTAATACACCGTAAGTCAATTTGTCCAAATACATAAAGTGTGTTCTTTTCTAAATGGTAAAACTGATATTTATGAAAATACCCTCAAACAAAAAGGTAATACTGTCACATTAAGTACAGAGTCAAACAAATAAAAATACTTCACTGTCCAAATAAATATGGAGGGGAGTGTTAATGATATGTTTCAATGGGCCTATAATCTTCTGACGGAAATGACAATGAATGATATCAAATCACATATCACATAATGGCTCTTTTATTTGCAAAAAGCTTAACTTCTATATTTACATTTTTGTGCAAAAACATTTAAAGGTTCCAAGGACTTTACATCGTAAGTTAACCTCAAGGCACATACATGGGACAACAACAATATTTTATCATGAGAAAAGAAATGTAACTTTGGTTCCTAAGTAGCATATTAGTTTATGTTGTTAAAGTCAAAACAACTCAAAGTCGAAATGAAAAGCCATAATAGCCGAGAACCCCAAGCCAAATGACATGCATTGTTCATTTTCAGCATACTTTCTTCTGTCAAATGATACATGAACAAATAGCCTGTCGTTGTTCATATCATTTCCATTAATTCGACGCAGCAGCTGTAAGAGAAAATGTAATTACTTCAAACACCCATGAATTGTTTGCTGAAGACTTCTAGTTTTCTGAAGACTTTTAATGTTGGTCTACAAGGTGTAAAGACGACTTAAAATGTATTCAATTTTATTCACTTTGGGTGCTTATTTTGATTTGACCTCTCAGTGATTTAACATAATTATTCCAATGAGAATGAATGAGCTTAAAGGAAGTTACTATCAAAGCCTGAAACAGTAACAAACAAGAGGTTGCAGTCTCTCTTTTCTTTTTCACTCTTTCTCCCTCTTTCTCTAATGTGTTCGGTCTAATTCCATTGGTCACGCCATTGGGCTTGTGTACTTTCTTCAAATGAGGGAGGGAATTTAGAGTAATGTACTGCCACAAACAAACAACAAGGCTTCTCAGTCACTTTGTATCATTACCCAGCTCCACTCGAGGGCGTCGTTACGAATGAACAGGCTTTCATTAATTATGTGTTGGGTCTATTGCTGTCTGTCACTCGTAGTTTTTTCACCAATATGAAAATATGTGCTTTCCATACAGTAACTATTCAATTACTGTCATTGTCTCTTTCACAGTTTATAAATTGCTTCTTCTCTGAAAGAGTCCTTGAACAAACTAAGTGCAGTTAGCCGGTACAGTACTGCATAAAAGTAAGGCAATAAATGGACCTCTATCACTTCTTGGAACATTCTTTAATTTGGGGAAAAGTGTTGCAACAGGTTGGCCTGAAAGACTAACATTACATTTAAATCCTAATCACTAATGAAAATAAAGATACTTTGCTGTATGGGATTATTGTCAGACGGGCCGACTTTTCCACAGGCAGGTAGGATGAAGTGTTCAGTGGATACACAACCTGTTAAAGCACTACGGCCATGTAGCAGTGTGACCTTAGGTCAGTAAATGTTGGTGGGATATTCTACATAACTTGCCATGTAGCAGTGTCAAACTGACCTTAGGTTAGTTTACGCCAGTGGGGTTTATTGGACGTAACTTCTAATGTGTATCAAACTGACTTCAGGTCAGCTTCCGCTGGTGGGGCTTTAACACAGGCTGATAAACAGATATGTGTACGTTCGTAGACAAAGTGGAGACACTTTGATAACCACAGAAGAGCAACTGTTATTTCTAAATGACACAAATGTATTTCTGATGTATGAATATAAATTTGACTGAAAACCCTATGAAAGCACACATGAAAGCTTAAGCATCAACGTGAATAATGGCATTATAGTGTCTATTGCGTCATAAGTTCCCTACCTACTATTTCTGGATCTACTAAAGGAGTTATTACTAACGACAGATGTGCACTGGCATGGCAATTCTTCAAAGAGAGACAACGTCCATTAACACCCGAGCACAAAACGAGAGTTCCACCCGTAAAATGGTGTTTCCTATTGATACTTTCAAATTCTAGCCAAACCAATGCAATGTCGTGGTTTTACGCTGTATTTAATCCAGTGACTTGGTGCCCTGTGAATGGTTAACTCTTGTCACTTGACCTTCCCCCTCTCTCTCTCTCTCTCTCTCGCACTCTTCTCCCTCTCCCAGCTTGTGATTCGAACGGCCAAGTGAAAAATAACGTCTGCATATTTTCTCCCTTTTTCGGTTGAGGATTATGAGCGGGGCAGAGGGGGGGTGGATTCTTTGAACTCGGTCTGCAAAATAAAATCTTGTCAAAGCAAATAAAGTCTGAGTAAGAAGTGCATAACAAAGACTCCTCAGTGGCACCAGGCATTCCTAACTGGGAGCCAACATTGTTTGGAATTGATGATGAATGTGTAGCTCGAACCAATCAATCAATTAATCAATAGAATAGTCAATCCCATGTAGACAATAAAACACATCACATGCTACAGTAGGAAAGTCCTTCTATCAACACATTGTAAAGCAGATAAACAGATAAACGCCTTGATTGTTTATTCTGATTCACTCAATTTTCATTTGAGTACTTAACAATAAAGGACTTAAGAAAGGCAGAGGAATGTATAACTGCGAGTGTATCTCCTCCACATTCATCATCACGGCAGACACCACCCGGCAAAGACAAGACACGCAACGCAACCTCATGGATATCCGCCATGATAATATCTGTATCATTTAGCCGCTGAAGAACAGAGCTGAGCACTGTTCATTTTAAATGATTCCATAAGCAGCTCCGCGACCATTAATACTCTAAACAATGCCATTTGAGAATGAGTAATGTAATGCATCTGAAGTAATGGACTCATGGGATGCTGGAGGTAAGGGATCTCTTAGACTACCTATACCTCGCTCTACTCTACACTGACTGAGAAAACATGCCCCCTAGTGGCCACAACTGGAGAAAAAAAACTCCTGTATCATTGGAGGCAAATCTATATCCAACAGCGACGGCATTATCCCTCTCATCCCTACCACATTGAAAAGTGTTCACTTAGTCCTGTTAAGGTAGTCTTCCTCCCATCCCTTCCACATTCAAACGTGTTCACTTAGTCTTGTGAGGGCAAAAGGGGGTGTTGAAAAGTGTGCCCATTCCTCTGATGGGATTTCCACAAAAAGCTCATTTGAATGGCTGCTTACACTCGCTGTTGCATTAGGAAGTGCACTTTGATTCTTTAAAAAAATACCACCAGTGCTTATTTTCCACTGCAGTCTAATCAGCAGTGTTAGTTTTCCCAGACCACTGTGTTATCTTACCTAGTGTTTCTGTGAGGGGGTGGCTCTGCACAAAGGCCATATTTTTGCTTCTGTGGTTAGCAAAGAATCCCAGCCCTCATAGCGCCCAACAACCCAAAAACCTGACAGACAGGACACCGTTCATCAGAACCAACCCAGCGTGCCATATTGTACAAATTTCTATGTACAGACAATACTTGAGCAAAAACCACTTACTGTATTTAAATCCCGCTGATTAAAAAAAACATATGTATTCCTTTTTTTACTAAGAATAAAAAAGATTGCAGATAGAATTCCACATTATTGTCCACAGTATAAATTACATCGTAGACAGAACTTGGAAATATATATGGTACAGTATATTTAACTACTTTGTTGTTTCTTTCTGTCAGACAACCAGTGTGGGAATATCCTGTGAGAAGCATCACGTGTGGCAGAACTCGGTGCTGGGAACGTTGCTGCTCTTGCAGTAGGCTAAGCTATTGTCACTGAGGTGGCAGTCTCTGAAGCCGATGCCTCCGTTGGGTGTGTAGATGGGCTGAATCCTGAAATCCCCTTTCAAAAGTTGCTCATTGTTCAGCGAGACTATCTGAAAGCTGGTCTCAGTCATTTCCAGTATAGAGTTATCCTTTTTGGTACCTGCCTCGCAGTAGTCGTCTTTTCTCCTGCCCCGGTTGTATTTCCACTTGGACGACTCCGAGCGGCTCTTCTTGTGCATGTGCCAACAAAACAGGCTCAGCAGTATTACCAGGACGACCAGGACGGCCCCACCGATCACCCCGGCCAAAAGGAGGGTGGAGTGGGCGTCCTGTTGGGCTTGCTCTGACCCTGTGGCCTTGTTGTTATTGGAGTTGGATGAGGCCGACTTGGTCCTGGCCTCTGAGCATATTGTATCCTCACCTGGGCGGTAGGAGTTGAGGGTGTCCAGTACATACACACAGATCCGGTACACTGACTTGGGCTCCAGGTTGGTCAAGCTTAGCTTCCGCCTGTCCCCACTCAGCGTCCTCTCGCGGCTGACGTCGCTCATTAGGCTCTTGCCCATCTTGACCCAGGTCACCTTGTAGGCCGTAACGGTGAAGTAGGAAGCCCAGCTCACATCAATGCAGGAGGCGTTGACCACGTGGAAGGATATCTGTAGGGGATCCTCGTAAGGGGGCAGGGGTCCAGCGGGGTGGGGAGGCAGGGCAGGGGGAAGGGAGGGCGATGTGAGGTAAGAGGAGGATGTGGAGATGGGGATGGAAGTGGTCATGGCAGTGGTAAGGAAGGTGGTGGAGGCGGTGGTGGGGAGTTGGGGGTGTGGGGGCGTAGAGCGCAGGGTGGGCCAGAGGTCAGGCTGGAGGTCTGTCCCGCCTGAGCACTGGATAGCATCCAGGGTGAGTTCTCTGATTGCCATGCCGCGCACCCTCTCGGGGCTCTGGCACATGAACCCGCGCACGTTGATGGCGCCTGGCAGTGACTTGAGCCACACCACCACCCATTTCACAGTGCAGTCACAGCGCCACGGGTTGTTCCGAACGGTGAGCTGTCTGAGGCTGATGAGGCCATCAAAGACTCCCTGTGTCAGTGTCTGCAACTGGTTGTTGGATATATCCAGTCTCTCGAGCCTCTGAAGGTCGGAGAAAGCCATCACTGGAATATGGTCCATCTGATTATCCTGCAGGCTGAGCTTGATCAGGGACTGGGTCGGGAGGAGGGGTGGGGGGAACGTCAGAGAGTTACGAGCCAGCGCCAGCTCCCGGAGGGTGGACAGCTCCTGGAACGTCCCCGGGGCCACGCCCTCGTCCGTCAACAAGTTCCCATCCAGCAATAGGCGTTGGAGCCGCGTCACGTTCTGAAACGCTTCCTCAGCGATGATGGCGATGCGGTTCTCATCCAATCGCAGCTCCTTGAGGTCCTCCGGAAGACCAATGGGGACACTGCTCAGGTGGTTCTTGGTGAGGAAGAGCAGCTTGAGGCTGACGGCCTCCCGGAACGCCCCCTCCTCCACCCCCACGGTAGAGATGGAGTTATCATCCAGGTGGAGTTCCTCTAGGCGGGGAAGCTGGGCCAAGGCAGCCCTGGAGATGGTCTGGATGTTGTTCTCCTGCAGGTGTAGCACCCGGATGTTCTTGGGCAGGTTGAGAGGAAACTCATCCAGCTGGTTGCCGTAGAGAAACACCGTCTCCACGGAGGCCACATTGTGTAGTTCCCATGGGAACCCAGCGTTGTTGATCTGGTTGTTGTGGAGGTAGAGGATCTTGTAGCCCTCTGTCACCCCCAGAGGTACCGATGTCAGGCTCCGCTCGTTGCAGTAAACAAATGTTTTGTCGCAGCGGCACTCCTCCGGGCACGAGGCTGCGGGGCGGCTGAAATGCAAGTTGAGGCTCAGGAGGACTGTCAACCAGAAACGCAGAAATGAACCCCAATTTTTATTCCACAGCCTGACCTGAAACTCCATAGTGGAAAACAGAAGGAGGGGAACGGCCTCAAAAAGCAACACAATAAAATGTATTAAAAAGGGAAAAGGATTGAAGGCGATGAAGTAAATCCCCCAAAATAGTAGACAAAAACGAAAGTCCTCTAAAATAGTTTTATAATGCTCAGTTCACTTCTTCGCGGGGTGGTAGAACAGGAAGCCATAGGGTTAGGCTTAATCCCCCTGTAATTGGTTAGTCCTCAGCTTTAAGAGGAAAGAGTGTCGCATTAGGAAGAGCAGGTCCTCTGACTGAAGCTGACTCTGACTCCATCCATGCTGATATATTAGACCATGGCAGGGCTCCACAATCTCAGCTCCTCCTCAAAGCACAGGGCCAAGCCTGGGCCAATTTAATGCCAAGTCGCAGCTGAGAGCTACCGTGTCCGGGGCCTCCTTCTCTCCTCTCCTCGCCACACACCCGTCAACGTCACACACTGCTGGTCCCCGCCCGGGGCAGCGTCCAGGTGGTGTGACATTTGGATCCAGAGACCTGTTCCACAAGACAAAAGAAAGGTGAGATAAATGGGGGGGGGGGTTCGGGTCAGGGGTGGTCTGTTTCTCTGCGTGAGAAAAAAAGAGCTGTCTATAACTCACGTGCACACAAAGGCTGAAAAAATGACTGTTTCACATACATATTCAGACCCATAAACACATAGATTGTAGACACACACTCTCACACACACAATCATACTTAACCCGCACACAGATCCACACACACTGACACCTTTGAAATTTATGCACAGGCTATTTCTTTCAAAATGTCAAACCATCTGATAAAAATGCAGGAGCGCTCTAGCACATCCGGTTTAGCAGACATAAAGGGGCTTTCATTCCTTCCTCTCAGTCATAGAGGAGAGAATATAATAGCTGCTAGAACAGCATGGACATTCTGCGCTTTCTACAACAACAAGTCAATGCCTCAGTGCTGAACTACACGCTAATACACACATTGCAATTATTTTGAACTGCCTGAAACATAAATTAGACATAACGGAGACATAAAATGAGGAAAAGCAACAGAAAGGGGATAAAAATACTGCCCGAAAGCAAAAAATACTGCCTGAAAGACTTATTGGGCAGCCCTTTGACTTGTGTGAAAATAGTCTCTTCTTTTTCTCTGCCTTTGTTAGAGCAGACAGTGCTTTGAAGTTAGAGCTGATAAACACATTGTGCTTACAGTAGACAGAGAGAGGTGTTATTTTGCCTCTTAAGGTGCACCATGCACATTACACAAGTAGGCCAGACAAACCACCAACCATCTCCAGCACATATACATGATATAAGGCACCGCAAAAATGAAATGAAAGGGGAGTGTGTGGGGTGGGGGATGTATAGTGGGACTTTATACCAATCCCAGAGTGACAAACACAGCCTGTCAAATGGAATGGGATTGGAAAATAATTTAGCTCCTCCACCTGCGATAAATGATCAATACTGGACTATTTCTCAAAATGGTTTAGAGGTTTAGCGTGGGCACAAGGCCACCCAGTTACAGTAAGGCCTCAGCTCCCCACATCCCAGTATTCGAGTTGCCCATCACACATGTTCTATCCAGAAGATTGAAAGATACTGCTTGTCACCAGTGCTTTTAACTTAACAGGAACACTGCACATGTCAATGCTCAAGAGGCCCATACATTTAATAAATAATGGGTTTGATGGTCTGAATTTTATATAGAGGGCGTAGGTCATATAGGATAGGAGGTATGGGCATAGGGGGAGATTAAGGTTATCTGCAATTATAGGTTGCTCTGTAGCCTGATGAGTGGTGAGATGTGGCACCACTGCTACTTATAAGGATGAAGCAAAACAATATGAAATACATCTGTGATCTACTTTTCTAAATTGAAAAGAGCTACATTTAATCAAATAAGCTTCAGGGGAAATAAGGAGATACCACAAGCTGCAATAAATGTGCTGCCACAGCAAAAACATCTCAAATGATTATAGCTGCATAAATAAAGACTGTGGACATTGGAATGAATTGTGGAGTAAAAATACATCTCAGCAAGGCTAAACAAAATTATCCTATGGACACAATAAAGTTGGCCTTGCATGGATCCAAATCGAAAAACGACATGGACAGAGAGCAAGGTGTATGTGTGAACAGATAAAATAACGTTTTTCGGTTGAGGCCAGGTTCAATCCGATTAGGACTGGATTAAACGACAGAAACGCAATTAAAAGTGTTTAAAAGGATAGGCTATTTAAAAGGCGATAAGAAGCGGATCAGGTGTAGGCTACTTCAAAGGCAGCCCAGCGAGTGGTGTTCAATTGAATGCATTATTACAAAAGGGATTGAGAGCCGTGCTGAGCATTGAGATTGCAAATGCAAACGGAGGCTTTGCTTTTCTCTGAAGAAAAACAAAAATCTAAAGCAATGCGCTTTGTAGCTAAGCATTGATCTTTGACATCTAATAATGGATTGATAAATAAACGATAGAAAACGAACTGAGAATTTACAAATTGACCATATTTCCTTTAGAGATAGCAGAGGGTTGTGAGGAAATTAGAATATATTAGGCAGCAGTTTGGGTGGGAATAAAATTAGCACCATAGCTCTTAACAATGGCAGTGCATCTATCTATATATATCCATAATAAATCACATCTAGTTCAATCTACTCATACAGCCTAGAACTCTATATAAACTATTTAAATAAGTTGTAGTATAGTTGTTTATATAGCCTTTATGCTGCTATTAAACATTTGGGCTACTGTAGCCTACCTTAGACGAGGCTTTATCCATATTCATTGTCTGCCCCTTTACCATGTTCAACTCTTTTCTTTATCCTTCATGCAATCCTAGAATATGACCGTGCGCAATGATCCAGCGCCATTCGGTATTGTTTGTGTGAATCGCTTCCAAGCGCCATGCCACCCGTGGGTCTACCGGACAGCATGCTGCCTGAGTCGGGGAACAATCTTCTGCTCTGTCCGCACTTTTCTGCAATTCCGGGGCATGCAGCTCAACCTATGACTACACTCAGCTCAGCCCGCCTCAAAACCTTTGGGCAATGCATTCGAGCGGGAGAGTGGGACTATATGGACCAGAGGCAGCACCGACTTCTCTCGAAACAGTGAACACGCACTTGCCAAGGTATCCGGGTTGTTTTGGGGACGATAAACTTGCCTTCTATGCTCGGAAGATGTTTGCTAAAATGAATTCCGTTGAAAGTGATGTGTGTGCAGAGCACCGCTCACCTCTGTCTTGCGCTCTCTCTCTCTCGCTCTCTTCTCTCCCTCTCCCATCGTCGCTCAGGTCCCTCCTACCCTACCCTTCCCTGAATAAAGAATGCGTCTCCCGGTGCAGCTCGGAGAGAGATGGCTAGGAGCCACGTACTGCTCCTCCCAACACTGCTGCCCCCATACTTCCTCTGTTATCAGGGAATTTCAACTTTCTTGTTTTTCTGGAGAACTTTATATTCAGCCTACGCATTTGTCACTATATATTTTTCCTATACACAATAGTTTATTAGCAATGGTCCAAAACGCAACGACTAGACTGACCTGGATAAAGTATCCTACATTTCCATGCTCACTTCACATTTCTTTTCGGTTTTCAGGACGGCAGACCTCTATGCTTAATTCTGTCGACATTTACAGTCAAAAGTTTAGACACAACTTTTGGGTTTTTCTTTATTTTGCCTATGTTCTACATTGTACATTAATAGTGAAGACATCAAAACTATGAAATAACAAATATGGAATCATGTAGTAACCAAAATAGTGTTAATTAAATCAACATACATTTGAGATTTTAGTTTATTCAAAGTAGCCACCCTTTCCCTTGATGACAGCTTTGCACACCCTTTCATGCTCATTTTAAAGTTATCAAGTGTGGCCTACAGTTTGCGATTCATATATTTTATATATATTTGTTTATTGAAAGTGAATTATGCTGGTAAACACATTCTAAACCGCTCTGGTGACAAACACTTTTTGCCTCATCTCCATTCATCCACGTGGCTGTTGGATGCCCAAAAACCTATTCAAGTCAATAAATGCATTTTTAAATGTTAAAAAACTATGTATTATTTGCTCACTAGCCAACTAGATTTCTGGCTACAGTGGGCCACTTTGTAGGCTAACTCAACTGAGCAGCTATTTAGCTAACTAGGTAGCTGACTTTACACCTGTTTAGCTAGAGTTTTTGATGAAAGATTGTAAATTAAAAACAAAAATTGCAGCTCTGACTGTAAGTGAAGGGAAATTGTAGGCTACTGGATTGGGCAAGTCATTTTGTGAGAGGACATTATGAAAAAAATGTAAATGGACCGGGTGTCCATTTGATTAATTGTTCAGCAGTCTTATGGCTTGGGAGTAGGAGCCTTTTGGTCCTAGACTTGGCGCCCTGGTACCACTTTCTGTGCAGTAACAAAGAGAACAGTTTATGACTACGACAATGTTTTGGGCCTTCCTCTGACACAGCCTATTATATAGCACCTTACGGTTGGATCCGATATGCCATGGGTTATATGTGTAGGTTTAGCCTTGTTAGCAAAAATGGCATACAAACATATGGTTAAACATCACACAAAATGTATAAATCTATTACAATTGGAGCAGGCCTACTGTAGATCTGCTGGGTGTGCAGGGTTCTGTTTCAACCCAGCGATAACACACCTGATTCAACTTATCAAATTTAATGAGTTGATGCTCGGCTGGAATAGAAGTCTGCTCACCCAGTAGATCACGGATCGTTTGGCCTCCGCTGTTGTGGAGTTTTATTTTTCCACCTGAAAAGATGCTTCAGTAATAATTGCTTACTTGTTACTACTCAATTATCTATTGTTGTTTAGACTAAGATATCTAATCTTTACATATGAGTTATCTTTTTTTTGTACATTTTGAAGTGTTGATTCTTTAAATATGAAGTGTTTAAACTTGTTTTATTTCTTAAGCTATTATTCAAAATGAACTAGTGTCAGTGTTGATTCATCACTAATCACAACCCTGCAATAAAAGGGGTTCTGTCGCCGTGTTGTTTTCTCAAATTAACATTTTATTTTTGTCTAGCTGTAAGATGTCCAATCATTTTATTTGATTTTTACGCTCTCTCAGTATATATATTTTAAAATCTAAACTCTTACTGACAGTTGTGGCTGCTTTACTTGATGTATTGTTGTCTCTACCTTCTTGCACTTTGTGCTGTTGTCTGTGCCCAATAATATTTGTGCCATGTTTTATGCTGTTGTGTTGCTGCCATGCTATGTTGTTACTGGCCTATGGGCACCTGTCAGCTGAGGCAGAGAATAGCTAAACTCACACATTTACATGTAGAGAATTGACATGTTCTTAATGTAAAATGATACCAGTAGACAATGTATGTAAGGCAAACCTTACACCAGATTTTGTACATGCTTTTAAAGTGCTGACATATACAATCGTTTAGTGAAAATCCAACCTTGTAATTTAGTTTGAAAATAAAAAATGAGGTTAATTTGATTTTATTTCAATAATATTTGCAATGTTGCTTGCAAAAAGGTTGCAGTTGTTCCCATAGGTAGACAGTATATAATTTATCTATGTGTCACTGACCTTGGATAAGCTAGCACAACTAACCTTTCAGGTCAATAATATGCTGTTTTTATTTAAAAAATTGTTGGCTTTAGAATTGTGAGAGAAATTGAACTAGCTAGTAGCTAGCTGATTATACCTAGCAGCATACAAAGTTAGCAGACATTTCTCAAAACAAACCTCTTTGAGGCTAGCTACTTCTTGTCCCTCATGCTAGCCTTACAGCCAAATATCACTTCTGAAATGTAAAAAATAAAAAATAAAAAATATTGATATGGCCATTCATGTATACCATTTCTATGCCCTTGCAGCAGATTTAGCTAGTCTCGATATAGCAGAGAAATGCAATGAAAACCAGAATGCTGCTGTGTTTTGTCACCAGTGCTTGCTGACATTTTAAGTCCTAACGAAATGTTGCGCCTACGGCACTAATGCGATGTGCACCTTTGGAGCTCCGCCCAAGCAAGAAGAGTCAACTCGAAGCCAGCAGATGGCGATTCCATTGGTTTTCTGTATTAACGACTCTCCATCAGACAATTCTGTGAGATTCATTCTGCCTTTCATGTTTCATTTTGTCAGCAACATCCCAAAGATGGACTGTTTTGCCATGTCCTGTCCACAAAATGTTATTTATCCATAAATCACACAACTGTACACAGCATGAATTATATATTAGACATGAAGAATGCAGGGGAAAATAGACCATTTTAATTTGCATGTTTTGCAGCATAATTCCAGTGGATGGAATTTGGCATGATGGAGTTGTAAAATATTTCTCTAAAGTCAAGAAAAGTTTTTACAGTTGTTTAATATAATGTTTAATGTATGTTTGTGTATGCCAGTGTTAATACCAGTTTACTTTTAGCTACTTTTGAGCTACCATGCCCATCTGTGTGTATTAAGGCGTGGATCAGCTTTAATATTGCAAATAGATTTTGGCCTCTATCAATGTCATTGTCTGCATCATTTCCAATCCCCCATATATATTTAAAATAATATATATATATATACACACTACCGTGTACTGCTCCCTTAATAGAACAGCGCAAACTGGCCTAACCAGAATAGAAAGAGGAGTGGGAGACCATGGTGCACAGCTGAGCAAGAGGACAAGTACATTAGAGTGACTAGTTTGAGAAACAGATGCCACACAAGTCCTCAACTGGCAGCTTCATTAAATAGTACCCGCAAAACACCAGTCTCAACATCAACAGTGAATAGGCGACTCCGGGAGGCTGGCCTTCTAGGCAGAGTTCCTCTGTCCAGTGTCTGTGTTCTTTTGCCCATCTTAATCTTTTCTTTTTCTTGGCCAGTCTGAGAAGGTTTTTTCTTTGCAAGTCTGTCTAGAAGGCCAGGAGTCGCCTCTTCCCTGTTGACGTTGAGACTGGTGGTTTGCGGGTACTTTTTAATGAAGCTGCCAGTTGAGGACTTGTGAGGCGTCTGTTTCTCAAACTAGACACTCTAATGTACTTGTCTTCTTGCTCAGTTGTGCACCATGGCCTCCCACTCCTCTCTCTATTCTGGATAGAGCCAGTTTGCGCCTTTCTGTGAAGGGAGTAGTACACAGCGTTGTACGAGATCTTCAGTTTCTTGGCAATTTCTCGCATGGAATAGCCTTCATTTCTCAAGAAAGTTATTTGTTTCTGGCCATTTTGATTCTGTAATCGAACCCACAAATGCTGATGCTCCAGATACTCAACTAATCAAAAGAAGGCCAGTTTTATTGCTTCTTTAATCAGCCCAAATGTTTTCAGCTGTGCTAACATAATTGCAAAATGGTTTCATAATGATCAGTTTGCCTTTAAAATTGATAAACATGGATTAGCTAACACAACGTGCCATTTGAACACAGGAGTGATGGTTGCTGATAATGGGCCTCTGTAGATATTTCATGAAAAATCAGCCGTTTCCAGCTACAACAGTCATTTACAAAATTAACAATGTCCGATGAATTTGATGTTATGTTCAGGGACAAAATATAGAATTTCTTTCAAAAACAAGGTCATTTCTAAGTGGCCCCCAAACGTTTGAATAGTAGTGTATGTATGTATATTTTTTCCTCTGACCCTACCATCCCTACCCTAATTGGAGTAAACTAATGGACAAAAGCACTTACAGTAGGTTTCTACTTCAATCTTATACATACTATATACATTTTATGGACACAGTATATTTTACATTAGTTAACTTATGTTTGTTTTTAGTCCGGTCCTTCAGCTATCCTCAACCCCTCCCATCTATCTCTGAAGACCATCCAGTTGTGATTTCTATTTGCCATATATTTTTCACTGTGCTGTGATGTTTCACAAAAGTTTTGAATCTTTCTATTCTCATAGGTTTTACAGATTATAAATGAAAGATAAACATTTTTGCTAAGAGTATTATTACAGTATATTATTGATTGATTGACTTTTTAGATCACCCAGCGGTGCTATTTGCAGAGTTAACTCCATTTGAATGTTGCAATTCTTCAGCCATTCCTGAACCTGCGACCAAAAACAAGCTACACATGGACAGTAGCAAAACAAATGATCTCATGATTCTGTCTCTTTTAAGCAACATCTGCAGAGTTGGGATGGTTATATCCCCCATATATATTTATTTTTTTGTTATTGGTTGCAAGAGTTTTGTATGATCACTTAAATTGAAAAACTTGAAGTTTTGAATCCGGAGTCATTTTGTGTGTCAGTTCATAAGCCATGTGCCATGGAATAGGTGCATCGTAAATCTCTTCCCAACTATTTTGCAATCTGTATGGCACAGCTGTCCATTTTCGGTCCTTAATTAAACTGGCAAACTTTTTTATTGATCACAATTTTCTTCAACCAATTTTGGTATTTTTTGCAGAGCTGACAGTGTCACGAATACCACCGAAGGTGGCTCCCCTTCCTGTTCGGGTGGCGCTCGGCGGTCGTCGTCGCCGGTCTGCTAGCTGCCACTGATCCCTTTTTCCTTTTCGTTTGTTTTTGTCAAATTGTTTTCACCTGTTCCTTGTTGGGGTTTTGGGATAGGTGTTATTTAAGTTCGTTTAGCCCGCTGGTGTTTGTGCGGGCTTGTTGTTATAGTTACGTTTGTGGTTATCGTTGTTTTTTGGGTTTTTGCTGTCTGGGTTTTGTAACTAAGGTTTTGGGTTTGTTTTGCACCTGTGTTTAGGGCTTCACCCATGTTTGGACCTACTTTGTAGAGGACATTAAAGCATTTTTCCCCGTTTACTTTTGCTCTCTGCATCTGACTCCACACCCATCCCTCACCCACTGTTACAGACAGATTAGTTTCTTACTTTCTCCCCCTTACACTTACCTCTTCCATTTTTGCTGCAATTCGTTTTTTTTGTTATTTTGGATAGAGCAGACATTTCAGTATATTTTTGTTAGCTGCATATGCAACATAACTCCTCCAGTCGTATTTATGATATAGTTTACAAAAGATTATCCCGTAATCTTATATTTGACTTTAACCATAATATTTGAAGTAATGTTTGTTCTGTCTTTTCTGGAGAAATAAACTGAAATTGCAAGCAACTTTCTAAAAATAGAGATGTTTCGGAGATTATTGGCCATTCTTGCTAATCTGCTAGAAAACCCGTTTGGATTTGACTATAGCTTTTGTATGACTGAAGCCTTTACTGGGAGTTCTAATGCATTAACCTCTTAATAGTTAAGAATTTCTTCCCTCTGAATTCATATAAATAGGCCTGTTTAATTTGTGTGGGTTTGATGAGTAGGATTTATTGGTGAAGTGTGGTGGTCCAATCATTATTACTTTCAAAGTTGAATTTTTTGACAGATCGTAATTTCAATTTCCAATGCAACACAGTACCCCTCACAGGGAGAAAACATCTCTAATCTGGGGAAATCTCCTAAACCTAAAGTATTTCCATTCCTCTTGGCAGCTTTTAGTTCTTGAAGACAGATGGAGGAGGTCCAGTGACCCCCCACACATCCTTTTATTGTTCTTTATAGGATAATCATCATTGACTACCTGAACCTGCTTAACCTGCTGATATTGTGTTTAACCTCTGTTTAACTTTGATACTTTCAATTCCCGTCACTCTGTGTACCAGACTGGTTCCCTTACACAGGTACTAATATCAAGTTGCGCGTCCACAGAACCTAACAGCAAACTTCCTGATATTCGACTGAAGGTTTCTGTTCCATTTGAAATGCAGACGATTTAAGACAAAACAATGCAGCAGATGGAGAATATTTACCATAATAGGCAGAAAAACTAACTTTGTGACAAAACTTCATCCCCCTCAGGTCTCCTCCTTCATCTTTACACACTCCTCTCTGGAATTGTCGTCAATACCACTGTGCATCTCTCAGTGACAGAATAGCATAGAGCCTAACTGGGTTGTGGGTCATGTTGACCACACGTTACAATCTCAACACTGGGAGAAACGCCGAACACTGTTTCTAAGCTTACAGTTGATGAATAAAAAAACAATTCGGAATCATTTTTATGCATGTCAATTATAAATCTACCATTGTTACATTTTTACGGCACAACTCCCACCAAAGAAAAAGCCCCATTTTCAACAGTCAACCGCCATATCAGTTGTTGACTGTGTTTTCGTCGATGTACTGCAGGTGATATATAGGCGCTCCATTAAATGAAATAAAGAGAAACCTGTAAAGCTTACAGTTCCTTTTAAGAGAATAAAGCTGCTTGTCAAACTGTTGGGCGGGAGGAAGGAGGAGGCAGGGCTCAAACAACCTGGTAGTCAATTCATCAGGAGCTCAGCTCTCACATGGACATGATGTGAATTATGGGGGAGTATAAATGGTAGCCGTAGACCCTTATTGAAGGCTTCCCTGTGATAATGTCACACCGGAGAAACAGACTGACTGATAACAAGCTGGTCCCTGTAGGAGCCTACTGCAGAGAGAGGGGAAAGAGAGAGGGCAGAAAGGGAGGGAGAGTGGGGGGTAGACAGACAGACAGACAGAGGGAGAGAGAGAAAGAGAGAGAGAGTGAGTGAAACGGAACGACAGGGAGAGAAATATATATTCTCTAGAGATAGAGAATAAACAGATTGACAGAGAGAATGACATAGAAAGAAAGATGGAGAGAGAGAAAGAGCGATGCCAGGAACAGGTCTTTGGGTCACGCAAAGGATGGGCCTTATCCCACCTCCAATCCCTCCGGATTTCTTTCTGTTTGAAGTCACATCTGGGGTGAATTTCCCCTCCTGAGCTGAATGGAGAGGAAGTCTTAGTCTAGCTGTTCATAGCCTGGATGTGGATTTAAGCTAGCGCCTACCTCCCAGGCTATAGCTCTCTCTCTGAGTCTCTGCCTGCCTGCTGTTGTCCAGACCTCACCTCTCAGTATGTCTGCATGATGGACACATGGCTGGCTACTACTGCCTGAAAGATCTGCTGACATCATATGGCTCAGCTCTCATAGGGCCAGGAGTTGTTCCTGTCTTTGTGCAACAAGCTCTCTCAGTCTCACTGCAGAATTCGACGTTCAGTCACATTCTCCAAATGTCAAATTTTGAAGTGTTTTTGACACCCTGAGTTGACTTCTGCTGCTTTGAATCATTCCATTTCTACAAAGGTCAACTTTGTAAGATAAAGGTTAAGTTTAGCCACTCCTTCCGAATGGTTAAGGTAAGGGTTACGGTTTGGGATAGGGTTAAATGAAATGTGTCCACGACTGGGATTGAACACGCAACCTTCTGATCCTCAGCCATGGGATTCCAACTATCCTGCATCCCCTAACAAAACCCAAGCCTACTTGATAGGAATCGCACTCACTGTTTCCCCTAGTATAATTTCGACATCAACCTTGAACAATCTCCCTGCTTTGTGATCTGACCATAAAAAAAAAACTCTGGACCCAAAATGCCAGTTGCCCTGGCATGGTCAAATAAGATAGGCTATAGTCTGGAAATAGAACGCATCTTTGACAAATAGTGTTTATTTTTGGATTGCCTTACCTGTCCAAAGATGTATTCACTAATTCCCAACCCAGAGTTTAGCTCTATATTAATACATTTCCCCATCAGACCTGTGTTCAAACTATTTCAATGATTTTATTTACTTTCACTTCACATAGATTTCAAAGTAAGTATTTGGATATATAGAAAAGAAATGACATGACTTCAATATTGTAAAGTATTTGAAAATACCCTATGAAAGTATTTAAAGGTATTTGAAAATATGCAGACAGGTATATTTTAATGTCCAAATATTCAAATATTTAAACACTCCCATGCATTTAGAAACAAGTACAAGTCAAAAAGTAGGCTATTTATGGGAAATTATTTGGAAATGCATTCAAATACTTAAAATAAAAATTATTGATTCGGCACCACATCATTTGAAAATATTGAATAGACAAATACTTAAATACTCATGTATTTGAACCCAGGTCTGTTCTCCATATTTAGATTTCAATGTGTTTGCATTCTCGTGATGAGTCGATTCATTATTGCATCGACTCCTAATTAGGGGAGGGTGGAGAAAGACCCCGTGACATCAATTAAACTAGTGATTTAATTTGTATGGCCAAAATCACTGCTTGCTTATCTCCCGAGAGTATCCCCAGAGGATGTCTCTAGCATGGAGTGTGTGCGTGTGTGTGCATGCGTGTGCACGTGTGTCTGTGTGCACATCCTAATTATAGTTCTCGTCTTCTGTGTCTTGGGTTTTCTACTCAGCATGACCCAGTAACAGTGGATTAGTTGCCCGATTTTTTAATGTGCTAATTCGCTTGTGTAGGGTTGTAAATGTTCTAAGACTGATTGAAAAGATAAAGTACATTTCTCAGGATACAGTATGGGGGCTGCATTGTGGGGCTTCTTATTGTTCTTCGCAATCTAAATCTTCCCTCCAATACAGGACTTCGCCCTCTCCTGCAGTCAAATGACCTATTGCCCTCATGGGTGGAATATTATTAATATTTGTCATAATTTCATAATGAATTAACAATTTAAATAAAGACGCTGAAAGTCCAGTGTTTCGTTATGTATATAAAGTGTAATATTGGGATGCAAATTCTTTTTTGCAGATTACATATTTTCTTTTGATTAGAACAGTGGTGATTTCAGTATTTACATTTTCGTGGTGAAAATAATGTATAATAATAATAATTTTAAAAAGTATGCATTCCAGCAAAGCCACTACACAACACTTATCAATACATTAATTGCACTGTAACGGTGACAAATGGTGACCACAAACTGTTAGGGCCTACATAAAGCTGTCCCAACACTTTACCACTGCTACACCTGGCTATCAGCAGAGTCTTGTCTGGCAGCGAAACAGTTCATTCCGCCTCATTTACTACCTTTTAAAAAATAATATAGCTGATATGGCTGACTTGTTGAAACAAATGTGATTTCTACTGACAATTGACATAAGGGGACGACGAGCGGATAAGAGGCAATCCGTAATTTTGATTAAGACATTAATGAGCGAGCTAGGATGGACGTTGTCAATATAACTATTTGTTCAGCAGTTTTGAAATGTACAGTGACAGTATTCTCCCTGTACACCAAGTCAGAACCGTAGGATAAATAACAGGGTCATATGAGCAGACAATGAAAGCTCTTACAATATTCGATGATTACATGTCTCTAAAACAGGCTATAGGCTACATGTGCATGTGCACCACCAAGTCAGAAGAGAAGAAAAAATTAAGAGCGGTAAGATGGACCAAATTATTAGTGTGAGGCATGTGGTCTACTAACATCTTACTACCCAACATACACTTCGTATTACTTTCTTAGCTGCAGTACACATATCTCCTTGGCATATTACATCATTTATGCAGCAGCATTCAATACATTTTTGAACTCACCTTGTGCTGTGCTCACTTCCTTCCAAACCACTCATTGTTGAATTTGCAATTTTCAAATTGTTGTGTAATGTTTATGTCTAATGGCCGATGAGCACCAATACAATTTATCAATAATTTCTCTTCATATGACAAGGATTTGCTAGTGACTTGATTCACAATGATGAGTGCTAGCTAAGATTTTGAAAGTATGATGTTGACATGATCAGTCCAATCAAAGCTACTGTATATATAACGTGATTTGACATCATTTTATCTGTGGCCAATGACCTTGAGCCTTCTTGGATGGGCACTCCTAATGAATCGCTATGTCAGCACCCAAAGAGCTTGAATTTTTTGAAGTCTCCCCTTAGACTTCGCAGTGACGTAGTTTCCCCATGAGTGACAGAACACTGAGCCATTCACGGCCAACGCTCTGTATTTTCTGCTGGCTTGCTGCACCACCACAGAAAGCACTGAGCTGGCTTACTCGAGAAAACATAAAAGAGATCATGTTTGTATGCGGCTTTATTAACTCAATGATACATATTATTTTTTTTTTACATTGTTTGCAAATTGATATTTAACACGTGACATAACAACATAACAAGTAAAACAGGCAAGCCTCCACAACATTTATTTATTGTTTATTTATTTATTATTTTTTGCTAAAAATGTGGGGCATTGGATGAGAATATATTTTTTAAATCTCATAGTGCGGGATTTTGATACAACACAAACGTAATCACTAGTATCGGTGAAATTATGATAGTTATATTCTATACGTTTACCTCCCTAGAACTCGTTTAGTAGCTGGTATTTCCTAGATGAGTTAATGATATGTAATATCTAATTCTTTGTTCGCGAGACCTTTACCGCCTTCTCCCAACTCCCTACTGAACAAGATTACCGAGATGTGCAAATAAAATATTTACCCCATATAGCTTTCGCTAAGGCAATAGCCCTCACATACCAATCTGTACCATCTGGTCACTGTGGTTTTCACATTTACCATTTTCTACCCCTTAGCTTTCACTTACTGCCACAGTGAGAGTCTTCCCATTTGAAAATAGTCTCGCAAACATCCTCAGGCGATCTCCTATGGATCTCTAACATCAGAAGATTAGAAGCACTACACTACCCAGTTGCTGTTGGGACGAGGCTGGTGAATCACACAGCGCCTTCAGAACATGTTCTGCCCTCTTCCAGGTTTATATTAGGTAACACTTTTTTGGGGGATAGTAGATTTTGGGATAGTCGATATCCTACAGACTAGCTACAGACAATCAGTAACATTTCAACTAACTATCTACTAACCTTAGCACTAGCCCTAACCCTTTACCCTAACCCTAAAATGAACCCATTCCCTAAAACGTATTCTAAACATAACCTCAGCTGCTTATCAGCAGAGAGTGTGAATCCGGACTATCCAAATAAAGTGTGACCCTCTGTTATTATATTTCTGTATTAGTGTACTCTTTCCAGAGGGAAAGAGGGAGAGGAAGAGGGCAGAGTGAGAGATGGAGAGTAACTGAAGAGGGGTAGGGAGAGAAGGAGGGAATGAGGTTTGTGTGAGTGATTATGTAAGATCTATCGATTAAAAGGATCCCCTTTCGTCCCTCATCCTTCACAGGGCTGCCGTGCCCCAAAAGATAACTCTTTTCACTCTCTTTCTCTCTACACCCACCTCTCTCTTTCTCTCATCTCCCATTTCTCATCTCTCACTCTCTTTCTCTCATCCCTCTCTCGCAGGTGGAACAGAGCCCAACCCTGGCGCCTGCCACCCTGCGCAGATTAATTGAAGCATAGCGCTGTAAATTAATCACATATGGCTAATATCTCTCCTCTCAGCTTTGCAGGGAGCGGGCCAGAATCACCTCGCTCTATTCGTCCGGGAGTCAGTCAGCGGTGACTCTCAGGCCACTCCAAAAAAATGACAAAATAAATAAAAAATGGTATTGTAGCAAAGTTCAGTAGCTGGAGTCCCGCTATATAATTCAGGACTTCATTTTGTATTACTCGGGACCTCCGGTCCATTCTCTCTCTCGCCGTTCATAATGCAAAGCTCCAGATTAATTTCCTTGTTCCAGGTAAGTAAAAAACAGTGGGGAAACCTGTCCGATTGCATTAAGATAAATTGAGTGATCATAGTTTTAGTTTCATGATTTATTTTTAAGGGCCACTGCCCAAAACAACACTTTACTGAGGAAGTGGAAGACGGCTGGACAACTGGTCATCATTAAGGGTTAATGGAAAGTGAAATATGTTCATGAAAGTGCAATAAGAGATGATCGAAGACTAAGCAACACAAGGATCGTTGCAATGCAGTGGCAGCAATGATAATACCATTAGTATGTTGTTACAGTTGTGTAGGGTTAAGGTAAACACAAAGCAACAATGTACTGATTTTCCTCTCAGATACTCAATGTAATCTTGTCAATGATACAGACTGTCAACTCTTTGGAGGTTTAAACTCTCTCCCTTTTTTTCTTCCAGTCATGGGTTTGATTTGTTGCTCCTAGATTAAATTGCAGAGATTTGCGATAGGACAATATTCCTATAACTAAGGTCTGATATCAACAGTCTTATAACTCATAAGAACATTGCTTTCATACAAAGTTCCAGTGCACTGTTGGTTCCCCTTATCGTCTGGCTGATCAACAGTATTCATTGACTTGCCAAAGGCCCTGATTGCATGGTTAGAAATTCATGTGGTAGATGTATTGGCTTTGATATGAATGTTATGTGGTTTTGCCCATGGGGGCAGTTCCATTAGTTAGATTTTCCATTTGTCTGAAGCAAGACAGAACTCTTTAGCTTTGTCACATTTCATTTTCTTTGCGAACTTAAAGCTGCAATTTGTAACTTTTTGGACAACCAGACCAAATTCACATAGAACTTTGAGTTCTATATCGGTCCTTCTCATTGAAAGCAAGATTTGTTCTATGTTTTCTAGAGATTTGTTCTATGTTTTCGCTATTTCTATGCTTCCCGTTCTTCCGTTTTGTACACCAGCTTCAAACAGCTGGAAATACAATATTTTTGATATTTCCAAGTGTTTTAGATTATACAATGATTCTCTACACATCTCCTTGTTTTGTCACAAACTGAAATTAGGCGAACTATTCGAATTTTAGCAAACAGGAAATTGTGGAGCAATTTCTGCATATTGACATTTGTCAAGGAATTTTTTACTTTCTAAACCGATGTTTCTAGTTTGTGCCTTGAAATGCTTTCCCTATTGAATCCTATATCTAATTCATGCATCAATTCCATGTTCTTGTACACCAAAAGGAGCGGAGACTATGTTGTGTTATATTTAGATGCAGCAGCATCCTTGTTCTGCGTGGTGTATTTACTGCTAGTACTGTGTACTATTGTGATCTGTCAGAAAGAAACAAAACGTTCTTAGAACCCTGAGAACAGAATCAGATTTTGTTGTATGGACGTGCCATTCTGCCCACGTGTTCTATGCAATCTTTCGCCACATACAGCAAGCAAGCCTGGTTCTGATTAAACACAATCTTGATGTGTGTAGTGCATATACTAAGCGCCATGTCCTCCCTGCTGTGCGTGTGCACACACTGCCCACACACACATTTGTCATGCCGAACTACTTGTTGAGACTGTTGTTGTGATTAATGTGGTGGTTTAGGGTGGCTTTAGCGTGATCACTGCGCCGTCAAAGCAGTGTGTGTAATTCCACTGTGCATGCCGCAGTTTTGCTGAACCACATTCACGTTAACAGCAGGCACGAGGAAAACAAACTGAAAAAAAGGGCAAAGACAAACCGCAGGTCGGTAGGTTTGCATCCGCGAAACGGTAAAGTGGTATTCCCTCAAACAGTGGACCCCTTTGTTCTCCCCACGACCTTAGATCCGACACTTTTATTTGACATCGAGGTTTGTCCTGCCCAACAACTGTTGTTAAAGCATCTAAAGTCCCCTTAACACACGGATATGTCTGCAGTGTGAGATTATGACTGTAATAAAACAACCTTGGCTCTGTTTCCCTGAGAAATCGAAAACAATAGTCAAGACGTGTGAGGCATGTCAAAAATTCCCCCGGCGTTATTCGAAACTGTTATGGCAGGTAGGAGTGTTGGGCCAGGAACCGAAAGGTTGCTGGATCGAATCAATCCCTGAGTTGACAAGGTACAAATCTGTCGTTCTGCCCTGAGCGAGGCAGTTAACCCACTGAAGACACATGTCAGTTGAATATATCCCCCGTTCCCCAATTAGAGTGAGCAGGTATTTCTCATGAGTATCTGTTTTCTCCTGGGCGTCCAGTGACTTTGAGGTGAAAAGCCTGGGATTGGTAGTCAGAACAGGGGAATGCTCTAGATGTGCACATGGAAGTGTTTTAGAGATATTTTGTGGGGGAGGCAGTTTGCCAGAGAGATGTAGGATCAAACAAGTCCTCTTAAATGTATCTTTTGGAAGGAGAGTCTTAGCACATTCCTCTCTAGCTATCTGTGCATGTCTGGACTTTGTTGGGGGAACGGTAACTGTCGTGTGGCACAGGGGTTGTGTTAGAAAACCCACCTCAGGACTTGAGCGTTGGCTTCGGTCCAGTTCAACTGATTGGCTAACAAGAATAGCTTATAAATGGAGCCCTTTATGCTGTCTTCACATATACATGCATGCAAGAATGTAACGCCCCATTCACATCCCAAATTTTCAGTCCGTTTGCGTACAACATTGGGATGTTAAGCCAATTATATTATATGACTGTAGCCTCACGTTTTAATTCTGAAAAGTTTCTTGTGATGGTCATGACATTTGTTTATGAGGTGTGGCTACACCATTTTCAACCTAGCCTACCTTTTCATTAGTTAGCTATCATTAGCTGCTCTGTGTGAACTAGCTTGACTTGCTAGAAACTAAGAGAAAGAAGTTGAGGGAAAAGTAACTCAATTAAACCTGTTTTATTATCACCTGAAACAATGTTTCAGGTGAGTGCTCTCTCTGACAAGAGACAGGCTCTCTTCCATCTTGCGTTATGAAACCCTATGCTCATCCGACCAGTAGAGGAACGAGATTACGTGAAAAGGAAGTATGGCCAACTGAATTGTGTCAGTTTGGGTATGGGTCATAAGCTCACAAATGCAGGCACGCATGCATGCACACAGGTAATCACTCATTCACATGCACGTGTACAGACACACAGATGAGTGCTAAGACACACACACACACACACACACACACACACACACACACACACACACACACACACACACACACACACACACACACACACACACACACACACACACACACACACACACACACACACACACACACACACACACACACACACACACACACACACACACACACACACACACACACACCACTGCCTACAGGTGTCAGAGAAAGTAGTGCTTTCAACTTCCCAGCATTCATCAGAGCACTTCAGTAACACAGTCAGAAAGTCATTGTTATTACCTTTACAGAGAGGATTCCAAGCTGAACTATGCCAAGAATAGGGAGAGGTGGGGGGGAGAGAGAGAGATCACAATGGTGATAGGGAGGAGGAGAGACCTGTCACTTCTCTTGCTGGAGTTTTTCTTGGCTTCTACACTGGATACAAGACAGGGTGAGGTAGAGCAAACAGAACCGCCACTGAGCGTGCCCAGTTGAGCCTACTAATCTCACAACGCACTCCGACCTATCCGGCTCACTGACAGCATTTAATTACAAACAGCCTAGTGCCAGGCACACACACACCGAGTGTCAGGTAATTCCTTGCTCTCCCTCTCTCACACTTCCCCTTCCCAGGCAGCAATTACACCCTTTCGCTCTTGTCAATTCAGCAGCGTTTTCTTTTCCTGCTCTGCGTAGCCAAACATCTACCCCTACCCTCCCTCCCTCCTCTGTCACCCCCCCCCCCCCCCAAGTAGAACAAAGGCCAACTGCTCCATTACTCACTTGTTCAGTTTAACTCAACAATGAGAGCCTATAGTATTGGCTCTGTTGAAGCTAACATAATACAGTAATTCTACACTGAGAAGTTGATAGATCTAGGATCAGGTTCCCTTTCACAAGTAGTTCATTGGTCTATTAAGGTTTAAAGCACATAATTGACCTTCTGTGTCACGAGCTGATCAGTGTCTCAAGGCATGTTGATTGAGAATACGCTCTTTTGCGAAAAACGCCCTCGGGAAGACCATGAAATCATCTACTGGATTAGTATCAGGTGAACGGGAATTAATTTAACTGAGATCAATCAGCAGTGTTTTCTCTGGTTTCAGAGAAGATACATTCTGAATGCAAACAACACCTGCTTTCTTACCAGATAAAGAAGTTGTAAAAAAAAAACTATAAAGCCTAGATTAATAAAAGCATTTCCTGTCACAAGACAATCAGCTTTTAAAACAACACAACAATTAGTTTGATATAGCTGTCATTCAGCCGTTTACAGTAAATTGCATAGTAAAGTATGGCTTCAACAGGGATCCTTTCTGTGGTCATTAAAGGATTTTATAAAAGCTACTTGTCACCTCCTTAATACTCACAGTACTTACTGGGGAAAAAAGCCTGACTTGATTCTTCCCTAGCGTTGTTTACCGAGCCAGACAGAGCTGATAAATACCAAAGAATAACTTCACCCTCAAACTCTCCCTCTTTACCCACAGCCAATTTCCTCCAATGGGGGCGATTCTTTTTGCTGGGCTTATTGAGGCGGATGCCACACTGGCTTTTACACTGTGGAGTGAAAATGAGGTATTTCTAATGACTGTGCACTCTGATAGTCTTCCAACAGAACACGGTCTAAGGCCGCTCACTCCGGAGCTCTAACTCAGCACAACTCATCAACAGCCACATAACTCTTCCTACTCTCCACCAGGCCATAGTAGAATGCCGGAGAATGGAAGGCAAACCGAGCTGCTCGCTGTACTCTACGAGTGTTAGCAGATGGAGAGAGTTAATGCGAGTCTGTAACAGAACAATACGTGGCGTACTCGGCCAAAACCCTAAAGCTTATTATATCTCATTATGGAGATTTCTGTTGTGACAGCAGGAGAATGTTCAGGTTGTTGATATGGCTTCTTCTTCTTTTTTGGCCGTGAACATCTGCAGAGAAAAACTGTGGTGGTGTTGGATGCATCGGAGAAGAAAAACACACTCCCATGCATACTCCAGTGTACTGGTACATTTTTTCACGCTAACCTAAAGCACGAGTAATGAGCACTTAAATGTGTAGTGTCAAAAAACGCTAATGATTTGAATCGATGGAGTAATTAGCGGTGTGTTTGTTGAATTAACGTCCAAAGCTCATAATATGTTTCTCGTTCAAGGATTTAAAAAATAACACCTTTGTCCTTCGTTAAGGGCGAGACAGTTTTGTAAAGGCTTTTTTTGTTGTTGTATTTCCTTAGTTGTAAGGGAAATGTCAGCTATATTTGTTTTATATAGTACGTGGCGTTTAGGTCTAATTTGGATTCAGACGTCTCTCTGTGTAGTGGGTCTACTAGATTTTGCTTAACTCCTTTTATTGTTTATTAATCAAGTACATCAATGTACAGGCAGCTACTGTATATCTACAGTAAAATGTTCCAATCGTCCTAATACTTTTACAACTCTAGAGATACTGTTTTTTTTTATAATATAATAATAATAATAAGGGAATTTAATAAATGACAAAGGGGGATGGTCAAAGGCAAATGTTTTGATAATTTAATGATATATACCCATTGATTCTTGAGGAATATCGACTAAAAATGCCTGATACATTTATTCAACGGGCGTTTCAAGCTTCATCATTTTCTAATCTGGTTCCAGTGACAGGTTTGGTATTGTAGCCTATATAGACAGTAGACACTGGGGGACTATTTTCTCAGGGCCAACACTTCGTCTCCTCTCCCTGAGTGAGCGTTTGCTCTGTGTAAAAGGAGAACACTTGACCCCTATTGTCTCCATGTATAGACATATTCCCCTGCGTAATGGGCTTTCACATATAGATGTCAAGACACACACACACTGGCATGCCTGCACACACACACACACACGTAGGCACATCAGCATGCACATACGCGGGAGTGCATCCACAAATCCAAGCCATTTTACAGAGATGCGCACACACACACACACACACACACACACACACACACACACACACACACACACACACACACACACACACACACACACACACACACACACACACACACACACACACACACACACACACACACACACACACACACACACACACACACACACACACAGTCACATTTATTTTCATTGACGTACCACACCCAGGATGAGCGTGTTTTAAAGGCAGTCTTTTCCATGGCATTTGACTTGCAACATTCAAGTGAAGCAAAACAAATTCCACTCATGAGTGCATTTGAAATAGCGCGGCACAAAACAGACTCGCCCAGGAATGTCATGTCGACTTGCAAAGACCTACCGGTGAGAAATCTTGAATTGATACAGTCCTATGTTCTGAAAATAGCTACAGCAGAAGTAGTGTTGAAATTCACAGCCTATGTGGTTGTATGGAGATGAGAGAAGGGTTTAGTAGATCATGATGTGGCTTTACACAGTAAGAGGACAACTTTAAGTTTTAATCCAGTAGGAATTCACTGGTTTTGCTCGAAATGTTCTTAGTAAAAACAGCTTCTGTTTCTTACCTTTTTGTATAGTTTTTTTTTCTTCAGTTTAGTGCACTTTTCCTGTAGGCTAGTGTCGGTCTGTATTTTTTCAGCAGTGCCACTGGACTTATTTTTCCCTCTGTCTGTCTTTCCTCTCGCTTCAATGGGCCATATGCTTCAACAACATGTGGGAGGCAGGGAGACATCTTGGGTGGAAAATTGATTCTAACTGGCTGATCCAGGGCATACGTGTAATGGTGGCCGCGACTGCCTCAGTCCCACAGTGCAATGTCACCACAAGCTATCAGCCTTAGCGCTTTGGGCTTTGATGCTGCTCAGTGCATATTCTGAGCCGGTAAGCCTATATGCCCCAGGAGACCAGGTCAACCAATGGGCCCACAGCCATCTCCTCTTCTTTGATATTGTTATGGAAAAGTGGCAACAGACACATTTTTGTAGGGGCTTGATGTTGCAACAGCTAGAGCTCAGCAGAAACAAAAAAGGGTGACTCTTCTAGCTACGCTGAGTGTGAAGGAGATGTAACTGACCGCCCATTGTTTTAGTGCCAACACAAACTCACTCACTTCTTGGAATCTTTTAATAATGTGCCATAATAAATTGCAGTAGAAGGCAATTGCTGGGCGATATGCTGAGGGGTTTGAAATTGAATCCTGTATCATGTGGGGACGACGAGGCACCCTCAGAGAGAAACGCCGGGGTCCCTGGGGGATTCTGGGAAGGCCATCCGATCCCACCTCGAATGAGCTGAATTAATGGACACGATACAGATTTCAGAACTACAGGTCTCTGTACTGTCTATCTGAACATACACACAGACGTAGACAAACATACACACACACACACGCACGCACGCACGCACGCACGCACGCACACACACACACACACACACACACACACACACACACACACACACACACACACACACACACACACACACACACACACACACACACACACACACACACACACACACACACACACAGAGACACACACACATACAGGGATAGATGAACCTTGACATGTGTAGTCTAACTACTTCATCACGCGATGCAGCAAAAAACAACTCCCAGGAACAAGAACATTCCAGCAAATGACAGCCCTGATCTGCTCTACCCTCCAAGAGAGATGCGAGTAAGCCCATTAAATATGTCTTTATAACTCTCACTGGCTAAAATCACCCTGGTCAGCCCAAGGCTGAGACACTCCCTCTGATTGGTTGGCTGCAGTTTGTTTGAGTTTAAACGGTGGGTTGTTGCCGTGGCGTTGGAGCCCCCGCTGTGTGGCAGTCAGCCCTGTTTGCTCTAACTCCAGGTGGCATTAGCGATATGCATTAGGAGCCCTCTGCCCTCATAATGGCAGAATAAAAGTGAGCCCCAGCGATGTTGGGCTCAGATGTAACTGGATAAAGGCTGTCAGAGGCTTGTCTGCACCGCAAGTGGAAACACAGACAGAATCTAATAAGGAGGTCCACAGCGATTCAGACAGAATCAAAACAAAGGGGCTCTGAATATGGGCCCTAAGGGTCAATTGGGCCCTTCTGGGCCTAAACCAGTGTGGGGCCCTAAGAGCGATTTGGATTGGGAGCACCTTCTGCGAATAGGCCCCTTCTGCGTGTAGGCCCCCTCTGCGTATTGGCCCCTCCCTCTAAATCTGGACCCCCTCTGCATATAGCAGAGCACTGCTGACATAACAAATGGAAAACTGCTGATGCACCAGAGATTTTTGTTTCATTGAGTCCAACTAGCCGATTCGGGATGGTAGCCTACTTTAGGAATATAGACAACCACAGTCAGTCAATGTCTTGTTTATCTGTATTCAGACAGAAGGAGGTTATTTCTTCTTCTCTTCTATCAGGGATAACATTATGGGAATAGAAACCACCAAAAAAAGGATTGGGGAGGGGAGAGAGGCAGAGCTGGGTCAGCGTGAGGTATCTGATAGCTCTCTGTGTGCGTGTGAGCGTGCGTTTCTGAGTGCGTTCATGCGTGTGTTTCTTAAACAAAAAAAATCCCAGTACAATGTGTGGGAAGACAGACACTGGTCTAAAAGACCCATTCATCCTGAGTCGTGTTTCACTAGGGCTGCAGTGTCAGGCTGAGAGAGAAAAATAACAGAGCCTAATATCCTCCATATGTCCTAGCTGCCCCATGCAGGAAAACAACATCCTGGTCCTGGCTGCCTCTCCTACTGCCTGATCAAAACAATACCTCTTCCTGTCATCGCTGCTCCTGTCCTGCTTACTGGTGTTGGATGGGAATAACTAGGAAAATATATGCGTAACTCTCCCCTGACATAGCGCCTCGTTTGATGTGGATTATTGAAACACATGCACTTTCTCTCCGTTCTCGGAGCAAAAACACATCTGACTCATTAAGTTTGAACAGCTCTGACAGAATATGAATGAGGCCAGCCAGTCAACCAGTTTTGTGGACCTGATTTTTAAGCCTGAGATAAGTTGGCTTGTCAAAAGCTTTCTCTCAGATGTTTAGCTGGAGGACTGTCAATTTTTTTGACAATCAAAAATAAGGTGTGTCGTGGGATATGATAGTTTAGCCTTGCTTTGCTCCAGGCCAGGTCTGTGGGTCATGTGAAAATGTGAGTGGCTTGGCTGGTATTACTGGCTGCTGGAAGATAGGCAGGGAGAGGGGAGAGTACTTTCTCCCTCTGACTGATAAAAGGCTGAGAGGTGATCACACTTCTACCCAGGCCTACAGCCCTCTGTTGGGCTACTGCCAAAGCAACACACACACACACACACACACACACACACACACACACACACACACACACACACACACACACACACACACACACACACACACACACACACACACACACACACACACACACACACACACACACACACACACACACACACACACACACACACACATCACGGGCCACATGGATAAGAGATCCGTCTGCCAGGCTTGCACAAGGTCCACAAAGTTTATCTTGGATATGTGCTAATGTATTTGTTGACTAAACCTCAATGAATTCAGACTATATCCGCGATGAATGATATGGAATGGAATAGATGTTGCAACAGCAACATGAATAATGACTGATGGTTTAGTGTCTGATTGAGAGTGGAAGAGGCACTAAGGCATGAAGGGGGAGTCGGTGGGCAGTGGTCAGAGACGTGATGCCTGTTAAATGAGTCCACTGTGACGGTGGCTGGACAGAGGAGAAAATCGAGAGACTGTGAGCGAGAGACAGAGAGAGAGAGTGAGCGTTAGAGAGAGAGCGAGAGCGAGCGAGCGAAAGAGAGAGAGAGCGAGCGAGCGAAAGAGAGAGAGAGCGAGCGAGAAGCAGAGAGAGACAGAGAGAGAGAGCGCGAGCGCGAGAGAGAGAGCGAGCGACAGAGAGAGAGACAGAGAGAGAGAGCGAGCGAGAGCGAGAGACAGAGAGAGAGAGCGAGCGAGAGCGAGAGAGACTGCGCGGGAACCCTTGGCTGCTGGCAGCTCGGAGCTCCGGAGTGCTCTCTTGGCCGCCTTCTGAACGTTCCAAAACAAACAACAATGGCCCTTCCAGACTTGCTGCTCACAGCCAATAAAATGACTCTCAGAATTCAGTCAGTCACAAACTATTTTGCTCTCTGGATATCCATGCTCCAGCCAAGAGAGGACGCGCACAGCGCAGTTATCAAGTGAAGACTAAATCATTTTAAGTGATTAATCTGAAAGTGGGTTAGAATCAGATAAAATAATGTTTTTGTGTTATAGATTTATCTTTATTTTTTTTATAATCCTATCAATAAAAAAAATAATTGACGTATAAATATACAAAATTCATATTTTATTTATCTGGTATTGGGCTCAATTTTGAAACAACCCAGTGGGCAAAAACTGGTGGAATCAAAGATGCTAATGCGTCTATGTCATTCCAAACAAAAAATGCAATGTAATAATATTAAATCAATGTGGATAACTGATTGGATTTGAACAAAGTCATCAACATATGGGTGTTGTCTTTTTTTCACCCAACTTTGAACCTAAATCCAATGACACGTGACATTTTTTGTTTATTTCACGTTGAATTCACATTAATTGACAACTCAACCAAATGTAAATCAAAACTAGCTATTGAATTGATGTCTGTGCCCAGTGGGAACTAATTAAATGTGGTGGTGAAAATGTAAATAATCAATCTATTTGATATATCGTACTATGCTTATGCACTATTTTAGGATAATACTTTTTCAATTATTCAGAAACACAACATTTGTATTTTATTTACATTAATCTGTCATCAAGTTCCAAGGAAAAGTTAGCTCACAAATTCTAGTACAGTATATTTTTCCACATATAGACTTTTTAGGTCAATTACACATGATCCATTCCTTTAGCACTAATGACATTACCCACTGGTAATTGGTTCTATTTGTCTACCGTCTGCGTGAGGCCATTTCTCTCTCCCCCTTTTCTGATGGTCAGAAGAAGGTGAGTGTTGAAGGCAGTAGGTTATAACTCAGTACGGTTCCTTATGCCAGGCTCTCAGTTTGCCATGTATGCTCTGCTCTCCCTGGCCTCCCTACCCACATTTCTGGGCTGTGCCCTGAGTCCAAGTTGCTGCTCTAGACAATGCTTGATTCATGACTGAGTTTCCCGACAGTCATATGACTCAAGACACTGATGGAGATTTAGGTCATGCACTACCGAGGCACCTAAAGCGAGGGTTGGTATGACGTATTCTATGTGGAGACCTGTAACTGTTCTTTGTAGTGGTAGCAAACCTGCTACCAAACCTGATGCTCCTATCACGTAGCAAGTAGCAATATGTTGTTCTGATGTCATAGTTACATCATGATTAAATAGTATGTGAATAGAGTTCTGGTTTCTGAAGAAATGTGTTATTTGAATGGAGGGATAATACAATTTTACATGGTAGTATTACAAAAATATTGTGGGGTTTGATCAAAAATTGTTCAATAATCAAACTGCAGTTTTGGCAAGGGCCTTATGAGTTCCTGCTTTTTCACTGAAATTAAAACTGTATGAGAACCCCCAGTGCAAACAAAGTGTGAAAAGAAGGTATCAACAATCAAATCATATCCTCTTTTTTATCCTTTTTTAATTCATTCACAACCAGAACTCTTCCACGGTTGGGCTAATGCGTCTAAATGTTTTTCTTGAACATTTTGATTTTAACGTAAGAGTATACAGCCGTCTGATAAAAGCCCATTAAATGAACAACCCCTCTCACTGATAAGTAGCAGCGAATTATTGCTACGCCTCACCAAATATTTTATAATATTAATTTGGAAAGTGATTCAAAAATATTTAAACAAGATATCAAAAGTGTGTACCAGCTTTTACGATGTACCATTATCTTCACAATTTCCAGGCTACTCCTAAGAGCCTGTCTTTCTCAGCTTCCCAGAATAATATCCTACTTTATCAGGCTATAAAAATACCATAAGTCATTCTAGGTTTGCTCTGTCTGAACGCATTACAATCTTTCTGAAACGTTTCACAAGGGAATGATCGTAGTAAACACTACACAAACAAGTGTCACTGGCCAAAAATACATAGCTCAAATTGTACAACAGTCAATGAACTGGATTTTTTTTCTCTCCAATGCTTTAAAAATGCATAGACTACTGTATCTAATAGCACCATTTACATTTTTAGAAATAGCTTCCTTGTATTCAGATCCAGTGGCTCCCTTTCGGGAGTACTTTCTTCCTTCGCTCAAACTCTCCCTCTTTATGCAGACGCACTGATTGGTTTAATTATGATTGCACCGATTAAGTGTTTCTTCTCTGCTCTCCCAGCTATCTCAGCCTGAATCACAAAGATCCAGGGAGTTTGAGTTTGGAGCTTTGCTTTAAGTGCTGTGGGGTGTTGTTAGTCTCTCACGCTCTCTCTCTCTCTCTCTCTCTCTCTCTCTCTCTCTCTCTCTCTCTCTCTCTCTCTCTCTCTCACTTTCTCTCACATGTTGTCAGACACTCATTAGAAGAGGGGCTCTTACCGTTTTGGAGGCAGCTGGTGGTCAAATCAGGGTCAGAGAGAGAGCGGCGACCTCCCGGAGTTACACACGCATCCCAGGACAGCTCCCGGACGGCAGGGTAGTGAGGGCTCGTTATCTTAAAAGAGCGCAGTGGCTGTCGGGCAGCATGTAGCAAGCGGCAGGCGTGTGTCTGGAGGAAACTACGGGCACCAGTCAGAGAGGAGAGAAAGAGCTGAAAGAGAGAGAGACAGAGCAGGACGCCGGCAGTCGTTTCGCTTCCTCCTCTTGTGTGAGGAGTGTATGTAACTTAACCCCTGAGCAGCTTGAACCTTCACACACGCAACCAGTTCGAACCCGTCCAACAATGGTTGTCTTTTTTTGTTATGTTGTTTAACTCCTGAGAGTGGCGATGAGCTCACCGTGGTCTCGTGTTTCAGGGCTGGGGTGTCTTGAAGGAATGTGAGAGCAGGCTCACAGAGAGGCAGAGGCGATGGAGAGGTCAGAGGGCACCAGAGGGCACCTGGGGGAGTTATCAGGGGAATGATGGGGGGGAGTTCCAAGAGATTCACTGAGAAAAAAAAGAGGAGTTAGGGACTGTTTGACATTTCTGGAACTGGGACCTGGAGACAAATGGGGGAGGGCCATGTTTTTCCAATTTCAGTCAGGGGAAGGGTTTAGTATTTTTTTGATCTAGTCTAGTAGAGGGTCATGTAATTTGTAATCGATTACATTTCTAAATTGCCCAATTCTGCCCCTCATCCCTGATTCTCTGCTGGCTGTGAAAAATCAGGTGCACCCTGTGCCTGTGCCTCAATAAAATGAAAGAATGCCTATAGTCATACTATACAAAGTGCATGCTCAGATAATTTTTACAATGCAGAAATCGCTCAGTTCTGCCTCCGGGACAAGATTCATCCCAATAGTCGTCAACCTGCTCATGTAAAATTACATGAATCGTATATTTTATCTCCTACAAAGAAGATCTCTCCCCTCTGCTCTTGTCTGAGGCGGTCGTCGAAACCCACAACCTACTAGCCCACAGCCATGTGCACAATCAAAATGGCTACGTTGCCATGTAATGCTGACATGAAGAAGAACAGCTTCTGAAAGTGCATACCTAAGGCTCTGGTCTGTACAAGAAGAGAGTGTAAATGGTAGACATGTTATTGGCTTTTTTGTGCGTGTGCAGGGAGGGTTGGGTAAAAATATCCATCCATAACGTACAGTTTCTTAGAAGGGTCAGGAGTCAGACATGCCGCAGGGCTCGAGGAGCGCCCAGGTGGATTGAGAGCTGTAGGCTATGAACATGAGGACAGAGCGCATTTAGCAAGCACATTTAGCACTCAAACCCACTGTCGATTTACCCCTCGCTCAGAAACTGCACAGGCTCTGTCGTTTGAACAGAGACAGTGGCCGAGGTGTGTGTTTTACTGTCTAATGCTCGAGGGGGGAAATGACAGGCGCCGGCCTTGTTGGAACTGGGGCCTCTCCTGTCTAACTAGATGATTTCTATGGTTCTTTTATGTTCCTCCGTTCCACCTGAGGAGAGAGGACAGAGGTGTGAGATTGTCGGTGTTAGTCATATGTTCTTCAGGCTAAATCCATACAAAACTTGCCAATTAGGAAAGGAACAAACTGGTTTCTGATAAAACTTAAATGAACAATCATAACTTACTGGGCTGGTAACAGGGGGTTGGAGCATTTATTTGTTTCTTTTTCAGGGCTTTGTTTACTCTCCCTGCCTGCTGTTGCTGTTTCAGCTTCGAACTGCCAGATCAGCGTTGCTTCAGAGCCTCTGGGAACTTCACAGGAAGTGTGTGAATGAACACTGCAGGCCCCACATCCCACATCTCAGGAATCTTGATCCCTTTTTCTCTTGTGGCTGATTCAAGAGCGGGACTGGCTAATCGCTCGCACAGATAGCCTCCTTTCTGAGGCCTTTTGGGACTGTAAACTCCCACCTCATTACGGGATGGAAGTGTGTGTGTGTGTGTGTGGCGTGCAGTGTGTATGTGTATGTTTGTGCGGGATGGGCACACCCTGGTGGGTCCAATCCCATGGGAATGCGGTGATAGCGAACAGCTTGTTTTTGTGTTCTTTGGCGATGCTGCTGCTCCTGGAATTCCGATAGGCACAGGGGAGGTCTAACATTTAAAAACAGTGCCAGGCATAAAAAAAAGATTAAAACAAGTTATAAAAATCTTTTTATTTTTTTCACTTAAAGTTTCTTCTTACTTTTCAAGCCATGTTTTGTCTAATTGCTGCCATATTTGAACTGTATGTTTCTCAGAATATAGTTTTGATGCTAAAAACCTTTGTTTGAGTGTCAACTTAGTCTTGAGTCCGTTTTCAGTACCTAGCTATGTGTTGATCTAATGTAGTTTGTATGTTAATTCCTTGTCACAGCCTGACAGGTTGAACTTGAGGTTGAGTTTAATCCTCTGGTGAATCACCTGATCTGTCTCAGCCAAATGAGTCAGGTCACTGTTACACGTCCCGACACGCCCAGCTTACTAACACTTGGCTCTGGTCATGTCCCCTAGGCATCCGCACTACATAAACAGGAAAATAACTTTTAAAATGCCCCCCCCCCTAAATAATAACATCCCTGTATATTTACTCTCAGGTCATTATCATATAAGTAATTGGAGACCTATCTCCTTCCTGAATCTTGATTAGAAGGGTGAGAGAGAGGGAGCTTTCAAACTAACTAAGATTAGACATGGCAGGTTGCTATGGTGAGAAGTCGTAAACATGTTGTGGGCCTGATTCTCGTTTAAATTGCTTACACTAAAGGTGTTTCAAATTATAATTATTAAAATGGGATGAAAATAAAAGTGTTTTGTCTTGGTTTATAGGAAGCAGCAAAGGTTTGATGTTGGGTAAACAAACACATTCCCTATCTCTGTCCAACAACTAGAAACAAACCCCACTGCACACATGAAAGGAAATTCCATAACCTCAAATTATCAAACGTTTGTTTTATACACTGCCCCCCAGCTCTCTTATACATTACAAACATAAGCCACCAGCTGAAACCGCAGTGGAAGGGCTCAAAATGAAATGAAAGTGTACGTTTATTGTGCAAACTACTACCTCTCTTTATGGTGTTTTGAGTCTTAAGTGAAAACATATTCCTGGAAATCCCCGACAGTGGCCTCTCGCCGGGAGCTCACAACCTTTAAGTGAAGAGAGAGTGTGTGTGTGCGCATGTGCATGCGTGTGTGTGCGCACCTCTCCACCAATGCAAGCAGGGTTGAGGCCGCTGCTACCCTTCCCGGGACGCCTGGCAAATTACATCATTTTGGAGACAGCATGAAAGCACTTTAAAAGCAAGAGCAAATTAAAATCTTTATTACTTGCGGAAATGCCAATTAAAAGACAACACCTGGACACATGGCCGCTAACATGGCCACCGTCTCCCTGCTATGCTGAGGAGGCATTTGGTCTTCGTACGAACCCCAAAGGGGCCCACCGCCATCTCGATTCTCTCCTGACAGGCCGAGGAGGCATATGGTCTTCGTACGAAAGCCAACGGGGCCCCCTGAGAATGTTTTTCTTTCTATCTTTTTTTTACTCCCTCTTTTATTTGTTAAACGTCACCAACAATGTCAACAACCTCTCACAGTCTCACTGCAGAATTAGACGACCACATGTCAAATTTGAAGGTTAAGGGTAAAGGGTTTAAAACATGACGTTTAGGCACTCTTTCCGAATGTTTAAGGTAAGCGTGAATTCAAGGAATTATGCTCATCCGCCACACCCCTCCACAAATCCCCAGCAAAACCCAAGGCTACTTGATGGTAATAGCGCCGACTGTTGCCCCTAGCGGCTCAGAAGATAGGCAGACGTCCAATTTCGAAGCAATCCTTGAGCGATCTGCCTGGACAATGTACCTTCACATTCGCTCCCATTGGCCCATAAGTCACTCTCTGACGTGCTCTTAACCGTATTAATAAAGGCTGTTTCCTGGACGAACCATATGGAATGGATATGTCATAAACTTGTTTGTGGCACGCTACTGAAAAAGAAAACCCTCCTGATTCTCTAGTCAGCACGCAACACCCATGCCTAAGCCCTATCCCTCAATAATTTAACACTACCCCCCACCTTAGTCTGAATACACACACGCAACACACATGCATAGCCGCGGGAAGATCTTTGGGGTTGGGGGTAATGGGAATGGGGGGGTGGGGATTTCTTCCCGCACTGCAGACGTCTGTATCGGTCCCCTAATACAGGAGTAGTAAAGGCCCAGTGAACTACTTTTGTGAAGCAGATAAATATTTCCCGTGCTGCAGAGGCATATATTGGTCTGCTAACACAGGCATCACTCGTTAGGCAGGATTAGGCGACCGCCTACGGTGGTAGATTGATCATGGTGCCATTTTTCGGAGCTAAACTGATCAAGAAGCATCTCCAACCACAGATTTTCCATCTCCCAGAATTCTGCTGAAAAACGATGACAATTTCTCTGATGCCGCCCTGTGATAAGCAGTGCCCTCGTTGTAAAAGGCAAGGGCGCAAAATATTTTTGCTTGTCCATCCCCAGCGGACAAGCTGTGGGAGAGACGCAATCGCTGCCACACCCCACCAGCCTTCCGTCAAAAAAATGATCTATCATAAATCATGTTGCAGATATAGTATATGGAAGAAAGAGCACGTCTCTTTTTCTGTAGCCTACAGCCTGGAGAAATGGATGACAATGCAATGAGACGGTCAGACACTTTTTCATCACGCAGGTTTCTCTGGTCAAAAAGCCGAATAGAAATGCCGCACAATCAAGTGCAAAATGTGCGGACCTGTTAACAAACAATATATTCTAAAAACAGGACAGGCCAATGTAAAAATGGACAATATGGAAAGCAAAATCAGGCTACTCACAACTGCAGTCCTGATCAGTGGTTTCAAGTTTGTATCTGTATATTTTTGATGAGCTGATCATACCAAAAAAACAACAAAAAAATGATCATGCATTTCCCAGTGTGTAAACACATTTCAAATAGGCTCTGGATAACTCCTGATAAAGTTGGTCAGCTGGTATTTAAATCTTAAATAGCCAAATTGATTACAGGAATTAGGGTTAATAAAGCCAAAGCAACAGCCTGTTTAACAAACGGTAGGCCTAACACAGATGTGCATTGATAAAATTCCATTATAGGCTACACCCAAGTAAACATGCAAGGACCGACGCTGCATGTCTTTTGGACGTCTTTTCTTGGTGCTGTCCAGACCAGCCTCGATTTCCATTTCCATGCCCACGGATGTTGGTTTTTGGCCTGGTCTTTTACACAGAACCTAAATTGAACCCAACTTACACGTCTAGGAAATACATATTTTAGACATGTTTTCAACATAAGTTTACTTACTGGCACTATTCTAGTTTTATTCTAGTTATTGTCTGTCTCAGAATGGCCCGGACCAGCCCTGAATACAGGGGTAGGAAAGGCACAGTGTGCTACTTTTGTGATAGAAAATGGTTTTCCAGGCTATGTCGGTCTGCAGCAGGAGTTGTAAAGGCCCAGTGTACTACTTTATGATTTTTTTTAAAGAGTTGCTGCAGCACCCTCAGCACCCCTACTTCCTGTGGCTATGCACATAGTATACACACACAAACTAGCATTCTAAAACTGGGTCCAGACGTTTCCTCATCAGGCCTCATCATGTTCAACAGTAGCACACTGACGCGTCACACCGTTTTCATTGCTGTGTCGAAGCTGCAGAAGAGATTAGAATACACCGCGGTGCCGTGGCGACACTGAGGATGACTACTGTACTTTGACAGGCGGTGCCATGTTGACAACGGTCCTACTACACACACATTGCGGTGTCAACCAGAGCCACATTTACTTTAGAAATGTCTTTACCAGCAGTGGTGAGAGCTTTTTATGAGTTATTACACTAACGGCAGACAGACAGTACATGCTCCCTGGAAATTCAGCAGGACCGCAAGGCATATACTGTATGCGTCTGGAATGTCACTCACATTAGTTTTCGCGTTGCAGTGTCTTTGTGTGTGTGTGAGCGAGCCAGTGTGATAAAACGTGGTGAATTCTCTGAGAAAAGACGCTATTTTCATGAGAAGGGAGATGAGGATGTCTTAGAAGCACGAGTAGTGCTGCATTGTCAACTCTGTTGTGTCACTGTAGTTAAGAACCATGAAGAGATTCAGCGTCCTCCGCCAAGAATAATGGACCTCTCATATCCAAATAATTGGCGCTGCGCTTTTGTACGACCTCGAGTTTAAGGTCTGGGCTACAGTTTACAAAGTGTAGTTTTCCCGTTTGCCTAAAATTAAGGAAACTATTATCAAATAAAGTATCACATTCCCTCCTTGTGCATTTCTCTATTGCAAAAAGTGTGAAACTGCCTGTACTGTAAAAGCTTTAGGGCCAATCCTGTTCTAGATGTGTTCCTCCGTGTGAGCGAGGCAGAGAATAATCTGATACATAGCCATTGTGTTATGTTAATATGGACAGCATTCCTGGGTTCAAATAGTATTTAAGGACTCAAATACTGTTTGAACCCTGAAGCAAGGCCTGGCCATTGTGTACTGGTTCTTGCTTATGCCCCACCTGTGGTGTTACTGCCTGTACCCGGTCCACTCAGTCAGATATGATATCCATTTGACTCACTAAAATATTCATAGATGCACCCGGGGCAGCCGGAGGTTATGTGTGTGGGTGTGTGTGCGTGTCTGTGGCAGGGTGGGAGTGTGTGTATTCATGTGTGTTCATGTGTGTGCGTGTGCGTGTGCGTGTGCGTGCGTGTCTCACAAAAGGGATGTGACAGCGCTGCTCTTTTACCCCCCACCCTCTAGAAAAAACAGACATTTAACAGAAAAACAATCCATCTATTTGAAAAAAGAAACTTACTGGAGGAGCATGTACATAATCAATGCAAGGTATTATTAAAGTGGAACATATTAATTTCTTGTTTTGGGATGCAACAGAAAATAACCTAAAAGGAGTTGCAGTCGTGCTCATTCCAGAATTCGATCTTACACTTTGATTAAATGAGTTCCATGATTGAGTGAGTGAGTGAGTAAATGCTGACTTGGCTCTCGTTCCCTGAGCTCAATCTTTTACCCTTTTCTTCCAATCAGCAGGGAGTCTAATATATATATGGAGGATATGACTGAATGTGTCCCTTTTAAAGTGGCAATCAGCAGTTGAAACAATAACAAAGCATACTACGGAGATGAGCTTACAGGAAGGTCCTGATAATAGACATTATACAACAGCCCTGCCCTGACAGTAACCAGTTCAATAAACGTGTATTTGCAATTTAATCTGAGGGCTACTCTACACGTCATTACTATGGGAAATCTTAAATGATATGCGAGTGGCTGGAATAGATTTAATACATAAGCTTTTGAGATTGTCTCAAGTCTGCAGACCAGAGAGAGACGAAGTGAGAGAAGGAAAAAATAGAAATATGAAAAGATGGAGGCCTGAGATATAAATAACCATCACTTCTGTCTCCCTCTGTCTATCTCTATTCCTCTCTCTTTCTGTTTTCCCCTCTTCACCCCATCTCTCTCTCTCCCTCACACCAATCTGTTTCTATTTCCCCCTCGCCCTCCCTCCACCTAGTATCTCTCTCATTCTCACTCTCTCTCTCTCTCTCTCTCTCTCTCTCTCTCTCTCTCTCTCTCTCTCTCTCTCTCTCTCTCACACACTGAGTTGAATTCTAGCTGGCAGTGATACAGACGTTGTCCCCACTGTTCCTGTTCCTGTTCAGAAGCACCCTGGGTGATTTACTTCCATTTGACAAATATTTTCCGTAGCCACACCTTCATGAGGCATGCACCCACTTTATAACCTACATAGTATCTACAACCTCACTTGTTGAAATTGGGCACCTTGCATGCAGCTGCCGAAGAGCATTGCTAGAGAGGTGATTGAGTTGCAATGGAGAAGTTAAAGTTTTGCGATTGTTTTAAGGCCGAAAATGTTATCGACCTCATGTCCTGTGTGAACTTAAGCATGCTCCCTCTAATTCTCACATCTCTCTCTCGCTCTGCATCGCTCTTTCTCTTTCACCCATTTCCTTAATTCTGTGTCCATAAACACTAGAAACAGACAGAGACAGGCATATTTTTCAGCTACCTGACACCACCCTGGCTAATCCTATGTAAACACAACTGGGTTCTGTTTTCCAAAAGCATCTGAAGGCTAAGCTCACTGTTAGACCCTTTGTAGGAACATTGTTAAATCTCTGAGCTTTTTCCCAAAACCATCATTAGTAAAGTAGCACTTGAAAACACTCGTTATTTACAGACTGCCTCACACTCGCAGAACAGCTGAGTGAGAAGTTAGATGCTTTTTTTGTTTGCCCTGCATGTCACTTTATACACAGAAGATATCTGCTAAACGTAGAAAAAATATGTTTATCTGTCTCCCTGTAACCTCTGATAACTTAAGAACGAAGTTGACTACCGATGCAAAGTTGGCAATAAAAAACGATGCTTCAAATCGAGATGACTGCATTAAATAATAATAAAACAGTCTAGGCATTTCTATTTCAATCATATTGAAATCAAGGGATATCAACCAGATTCCCTTTTCTATGGCTAACGTGTCAACAGTCTTTAGACATAGTTTCAGGCTTTTATTTTGAAAAATTAGCGTGAAAGATCACATTGCGTAAGTGGGATCGGTGGGGGCTCTCAGAGTGAGTTTTGCGCTACAGAGTACAGCAGCAGGTGTTATTAAAAAACCTACACACTCGGTTGATATATTATCGAATATATATTTTAAAAACAACCTGAGGAATGACTATAAAAAAACGTTTGACATGTTTCTGTGGACATTATGGAGAATATTTGGAATTTCCATCTGCGTTGTCGTGACCGCTCTTTCCTGTGGATTTCTGAACATAACGCAACAAACAAACGGAGGTATTTTGGATATAAAAATCATCTTTATGGAACAAAAGGAACATTTGTTGTGTAACTGGGAGTCTCGTGAGTGAAAAAATCTGAGACGACAGGTGGATTAACAAAAGGCTAAACTGTGTTTTGCAATATTACACTTGTGATTTCATGAATATTAATATTTTTTAGTAATATTATTTGATTGTGGCGCTATGCTATTCAGCGGTTGCTGACAAATGATCCAGCGACAGGGATGGGTAGTGTCAAGAAGTTAAACAAAACCCAAGAAAATGCAACCGCACAAAACCCAGAGGAAATGGCGATATTCAAATACACCCCCTAATAAACCAGGTGAAACACAAAACAGACAAAACCAAAAGAAAAGGATCAGTGGCAGCTAGTAGACTGGCGACGACGAGCACCGCCGAACAGGGAGCGGAGCCACCTTTGGTGGTAGTCGTGACATACAGACAGATTATTTCACTTATAACTCCAGTGGGTCAGAAGTTTACATACCCTAAATTAACTGTGCCTTTAACTTCTTATGGCTGGGGGCAGTATTAAATAGCTTTGTTAAATTAGGTGCCAAGAGTAAACTGCCTGATACTCAGTCCAGTTGCTAATATATGCATATTATTAGCATATTTAGATCTAAAACAGTTTGAATGATGTCTTTGAGTATAACAGAACAAAAATGGCAGGCAAAAACCTGAGGTTGGTTGTTTTTCAACTCATTCCCTATTGAAGATAGAGTGGGATATTGGTCATGTTCCTAAGGCTTCCACTAGATGTCAACAGTCTTTATAACCTAGTTTGATGCTTCTACTGTAAAGTGGGGGCGAATGAGAGGGGAATGAGTCAGAGGTCTGGCAGAATGCTTTGAGCTCGTGACGCTCGTTCACGTGAGAGGTAGCACACGTTCCATTGCTTTTCAACAGAAAAAGGAATTCGGTTGGAACATTATTTATGTTAAAACCATCCTAAAAATTGATTATATACATCGTTTGACATGTTTCTACGGACTGTAACGGAACTGTTTACCATTTCGTCTGCTCCTAGTGAACGCGCTTCGTGACTTCGGATTTGTTTACAAAACGCGCTAACAAAAGTAGCTATTTGTACATAAATGATGGACATTATCGAACAAAACAAACATTTATTGTGGAACTGGGATTCCTGGGAGTGCATTTTGATGAAGATCATCAAAGTTAAGTGAATATGTATAATGCTCTTTCAGGCTAATGTTAACTGCACAATATGGCGGATATCTTTATGGCTTTTTTGGTCTCCGAGCGCCGTACTCAGATTATAGCATGGTTTGCTTTTTCCGTAAAGCTTTTTTGAAATCTGACACAGCGGTTGCATTAAGGAGAAGTGTATCTAAAGTTCCATGCAAAACACTTGTATTTTCATCAACGTTTATAATATGTATAATAATAGAGTATTTCCATAAAATTGATGTGGCTCTCTGCAAAATCACTGCAAGTTTTTGGAACTACTGAACATAACGCGCCAATGTATACTGACATGTTTTGATGTAAATATGAACTTTATTGAACAAAACATATGTATTGTGTAACATTGTGTAACATGAAGTCCTATAAGTGTCTTCTGATGAAGGTGATTAATTTAATCTTTATTTCTGATTCTTGTGACTCCTCTCTTTGGCTGGAAAAATGGCTGTGTTTTTCTGTGACTTGGCTCTGACCTAACATAATCGTTTGTAGTGCTTTCGCCGTAAAGCCTATTTGAAATCGGACACTGTGGTGGGATTAACAAGAAGTGTGTCTTTAAAATGGTGTGAAATACTTTTATGTTTGAGGAATTTTAATTATGGGATTTCTGTTGTTTTTAAATTTGGCGTCCTGCACTTTCACTGGCTGTTGTCATATCGATCCCGTTAGCGGGATCTCAGCCCTAAACAGCTTGGAAAATTCCAGAAAACTATGCCATGGCTTTGGAAGCTTCTGATAGGCTAATTGACATAATTTTATTCTATTGGAGGTATACCTGTGGATGTATTTCAAGACCTACTTTCAAACCCAGTGCCATTTTGCTTGACATTATGGGAAAATCTAATCAGCCAAGACCTTGTAGACCTCCAGAATCTGGATCATTCCTGGGAGCAATTTCCAAATGCCTGAAAGTACCACTTTTATCTGTACAAACAATAGTACCCAAGTAAAAACACCATTGGACCATGCAGCAGTCATACCGCTCAGGAAGGAGATGCGTTCTGTCTCCTAGAGTTGAACGTACTTTGGTGCAAAAAGTGCAAATCAATCACAGAACAACAGCAAAGGACCTTGTGAAGATGCTGGAGGAAACAGGTACAAATGTATCCACATCCACAGCAAAACGAGTCCTATATCGACATAACCTGAAAGGCTGCTCAGCAAGGAAGAAGCCACTGCTCTTAAACTGCCATAAAAAGCAAGACTATGGTTTGCAACTGCACATGGGCCCAAATATCATACTTTTTGGAGAAATGTTCTCTGATCTGATGAAACAAAAATATAACTGTTTGGCCATAATGACCATTGTTATATTTGGAGGAAAAAGGGGGATACTTGCAAGCCGAAGAACACCATCCCAACCCTGAAGCACAGGAGTGGCAGCATCATGTTGTGGGGGTGCTTTGCTGCAGGAGGGATTGGTGCACTTCACAAACTAGATGGAGTCTCAAGGGAGGAACTTTTTTATGTGGATGTATTGAAGAAACATCTCAAGACGTCAGTCAGGAAGTTAAAGCTTGATTGCAAATTAGTCTTCCAAATGTACAATGACCCCAAGCATACTTCCAAAGTTGTAGCAAAATGGCTTAACCTCTTGCTTCTACCTGGCACGCAGGCGTCCCATCTAGAGCTCTGGAAATGCAAATGCGCTACGCTAAATGCTAATAGTATTAGTTAAAACTCAAACGTTCATTAAAATACACATGCAGGGTATTGAATTAAAGCTACACTCGTTGTGAATCCAGGCAATAAGTCAGATTTCTAAAATGTTTTACGGCGAAAACATAGCACATATTTACGTCAAACCACCACCGCAGACATAGCTCATTAGCATAGCCAAGTAGGAAAAAATATGCAATCAACAAACGCAGGATTAAAAAAAGAATCATTTCACTAACCTTTTGAAATCTTCATCAGATGACAGTAATATAACATGTTACACAGTACATTCATTTTTTGTCAATAATCTGCAATATATATATCCATAAATCTCTGTTTACAATGACGCATCGTTCAAAAAATGCTACTAAAATGTCAGGAGAAATGAAATAGCTCCGGCAGATAACGTCAGCTAACAAGGAATACACATCATAAACTTTGAGAGGCGACCTTTCGGCACGCTCAACGTCTCGTGAGCGCGCGATTCTCACAATGAGAAGCCCCATTGAAAGCAGGCTTCGCGCTTAACACGTACAAACTGTTCCCAGAGCGGTAGTTGTTTGGGAAGTGCGTATACGATGACGTCAAAGTTGGGCCAACTTTTTCCATGACAAGAGAGACTTTGGGAGAATGCATGCCCTGAGACTTCTACTTTACATAGAGACACAATTTAAACGGTTTTAGAAGCTTTAGAGTGTTTTCTATTCGATAATATTTTTTATATGCATATATTAGCAACTTTTGACAAAAATTTATCCTGTTTTATATGGGTACCCAATTCCTCCAGAAGGGGCAGTAAACAGGGGTAGGCTTAACAGGTTAAGGACAACAAAGTCAAGGTATTGGAGTGGCCATCACAAAGCCTTGACCTCAATCCCATGGAAGATTTATGGGCACAACTGAAAATGTGTGTGCGAGCAGGGTGGCCTACAAACCTGACTCAATTACATCAGCTCGGTCGGGAGGAATGGGCCAATATTCACCCAACTTATTGTGGGAATGTTGTGGAATGCTACCCAAAACATTTGAAACAATTTAAAGGCATTGCTACCAAATACTAATTGAGTATGTGTCACGATCGTCGTCCTCATCGTCTGAGGAGGAGTAGTTGGAAGGATCGGAGGACCAAAATGCATCGTGGTATGTGCTCATCATGAATTTAATGAACAGAGAACACTTGAACAAACTATACCAAACAATAAACGAATAACGACCGTGAAGCTATAATAAGAACTGTGCTGACACAAGCAACTAACATAGACAATCACCCACAACCCACAATGACAAAACAGGCTACCTAAATATGGTTTCCAATCAGGGACAACGACTAACACCTGCCTTTGATTGAGAACCATATCAGGCCAAACACAGAAACAGACAAACTAGACATCTAGCATAGAATGCCCACTGAGATCACCCTGACCAAACAAAACATACAAAGCAAACTATGGTCAGGGCATGACAGAACCCCAACCTGAACCTAGGGGAGGGTCCGGATGGGGATCTGTCCGCGGTGGCGGCTCTGGCGCTGGACGTGGCCCCCACTCCACCATAGTCTTAGTCCACCTTAGTAGCGTCCTTTGAGAGGCGACCCTGAGGACTGAGGGGCAGCTCCGGACGGAGGACTGGCTCCGGACTGAGGGGAGGCTCAGGCAGCTCTGGAGAGACGGGAGACTCTGGCGGCGCTAGAGAGGAGGAAGGCTCTAGCAGCGCTGGACAGGCAGGAGCATCTGTAGGCAAAAGACGAAGAGACAGCCTGGTGTGGGAGGCTGCCACCGGAGGGCTGGTGCGTGGAGGTGGCACTGGATAGACCGTGAAGGCGCACTAGAGATCTTGAGAGCAGGGCTGGCAGGATCTTCACCTGAGCCCGGCAGATGTGGGAAGCTGGGATGTAGCGCACCGGGCTAAGCATGCGTGCTGGGGACACCGTGCGTTCCACCGCATTAACACAGTGCCTGACCAGTACAACGCCCGCCACGGTTAGCACGGCTAGGAGTGCTGTAGAGCTGAGCTGGCACAGGACGTGCAGGGCTAGGGAAGTGCACAGGAGGCCTGGTGCGTGAGGCTTGCACAGTCTTCACCAGACGACTAGCACACACCTCAGGACGAGTATGGAGTGCTGACCCAGGTGACATCAACTCCCCGACAGGCCAACACTGCACCTCCCTCATAACTTTCTCATCCAATTTCCCCATTAACTCCTTCACTGTCTCTGCTTCGCTCACCTCCAACACCGCCCTGACCGGCTCTGGTTCCCCTCCTGACTCTGCCACACCTCCCTGTGCCACCCCCTCTCCCGGGCTTCCAGCCGCGCTGCCGTGCTAGCTCCTCGTAATGCCGCCTCACTGCTTTCGCTGCCTCCAGCTCTGCTTTGGGGTGGCAATATTCCCCTGGCAGCTCCCAGGGTCCTTTGCCGTCCAAAATCTCCTCCCATGGCCAGGAGTCTTGTGATGCTGGACGCTTCCGCTGCTGCCCGTTACCACGCCGCTTGGTCCTTGGTTGGTGGGTGATTCTGTCCGATCGTCGTCGTTGGAGGGATCGGAGGACCAAAATGCTCATTGTGAATTTAATGAACAGAGAACACTTGAACAAACTATACAAAGCAAACTATGGTCAGGGCGTGACAGGATGTGTATGTAAACTTCTGACCCCACTGGGAATGTGATGAAAGAAATAATAGCTGAAACAATTCTGACATTTCTTAAAATAAAGTGATGATCCTAACTGACCTAAAACAGGGCAGTTTTACTTGGATTAAATGTTAGGAATGATGAAAAACTGAGTTTAAATGTATTTGGCTAAGGTGTATGTAAACTTCCGACTTCAACTGTGTCTCTCTAGGAGCTGATCCTTTGTCAGTATTGTGAAATAATTCTAATGCTAAGGTAAGAATTGAATATATATATATACTGTAGCTGATCCGACTATCTGTGTGGTGTTGTTCCATCTTTCGGCCGTTGTTAGAACGATGCGTCTATAAAACACTCGTAAGACTTTGTTCCATCACTTTTGGGAAAATTGGCCCGGAACAAAACAAAAAAAGGATTTGCGTCCACCATTCACTGGTTTTCACATTTCTTGTTTTTAGAGCAGTTCATGTATCAAAACCACAAGTGGTGCATTGTCTCAGCATGTCCACACCTGGCCAGCAATGACAGTATGCTGTGAACGCCGGCCAAATTCTTTCTCAGTTTTCCAAAACATTAAGCACATGGGTATAGCACGCAACTATTCACAGGGCTTCCATGAGCCTATTCTACACGAAGGGTGAATGATGGCAGGTATCTATTCATGTACCGTATGTGAAAAGAGAGAGAGAGAGGGAGAGGGAGAGGGAGAGGGAGAGGGAGAGGGAGAGGGAGAGGAAGATTGAGAGTCCATGTTCCTTCCTCAACATTGTTTTCCCATTTGGCTGCTTGCCTACAGTCAGACATGTGCCATGTCCTGTGTTTCCAAAGACAGTTCCCCCTCTCCTCCTCCCCCTCTCCTCCTCATCCACCTCTACCAGACCTGGGCTCGGCAGCACCAGCTGTTGAATGCATCACTCTTAAAATGGATCCTCAGCTGCTGTGATGGCGGCCAGAGGAAAGGCAAGGCAAGGATGACTGCATGGGCAGCTGGGGGACCATGGCTGCATACTACCAGACCTGGGTGTAAATACTATTTGAAATCTTTACAAATCATTTGAGTGTTTGCTTTTACCTGCCTGGAGTGCCAGATGGAAGCATTTGTAATGGTGCCATCGATTGGTGCCATTGAAACAGGCAAGCTTAATCAAGCATAGCTAAGGCATTTGAAATCATTTCAAATAGTATTTGAAACCAGGTCTTCCATTTCAGTTTACACAAATATGCCTGCCCTATGGCAACAGGAATCTGTTTTGGTCTCATCAACAGCTATGTGCCACCAACCCCATGTTAGAGGGAGTTGCCATATAATAAGCCAATCAATGGTGTCAGTTTGGCTATTCTATGAAGTCATTTAATGTAATTTGTCCATTGTTCTCTTAGCCGAGGATATGAAGGACAATAAGCTATAAAGGGTCTCCGGTTACCCAGTGATAGAGGATTGATCCCAATTATCAATGTATCCAAAAAGATCCCTCGCTATTCTCCATGGTGTTTAGAACTATGGATATATTCTGTACATGTTGGGTTTGTTTCCCAGCTGATATCATTTGGCCATTGATCTCAAAGATTGAAATCTAAAGAAGATATGAATATAAAAAGGCAGTGAAAATATGGTTAAACACCCTAAATAGCCATGTGAAAAGACAGACCACACATGTTCCATTCATTCATTTATTTATTTGGATTCCCTTACGCTCCTTTGGTAATGTAATGGATATCTTTGTGGAAATTGCAAGCTTCAGAAGCCTTTTTAAACCTTAAGTACAGTTCCTGCAACAGGGTGATCAAAATAAGATCCGACATACTGTATGTGTGTTTTTGTTTATAAGGTCCAAAGGTTAAGTGATAACTTTATTGGCTATTGTACCGTGTTTCATACTGGGGCCTGCTGACTGTGTTTCGCTGTTAGGAAAAAGCGGCCATTTTAATAGCAGTGAGAGTTAAAGCTGTCAACCTCTTGAACAAAATAATAATAATATATGCCATTTAGCAGACGCTTTTATCCAAAGCGACTTACAGTCAGACATGTCAGTGATTGTGTAAACTCCTGAAGTACAACAAAGGCAGCTTTGTGAACACATCTCTACTGTAATTAACAGATAGGCCGTTTAACATCCCAAAGGTTGGGATTTCTTAGATATGAATATCTGTGGAAGTACTGTGCAAATTAAAGATGTACATTTATTAGGATTTGCGACTATAACATGTAATGTGTGTTTGCAGGGAAAACCACATGCTATTCAGCTTGATTGGAGAGCATCCATCGAGGGAATAGGTTGAGAGTTCATGTTGCGTTCGGGATGATTTGATACACTTTCATTGATTTTCAGGTGAGTAGATTAAGTATATCGCTCAGGTGTGCAAGTTGTCAGCAGTATGTGAAATCTTTCTGCCCGATTTAGAGAGCAAAGAGAGGGGGGTACTTTTTATTTGAACATGTATTTCAGTTTATATTATACTTTGTCTTGATGTTAGCTTGGGATTTAAGGAAGGAGACAAATATATCAGGTCTATTTCAGGTATGACAAGTCTATACCCCTTCTCCCCTGCCTGCCTCAGTCATAGCAACACTAGTCTGGGGAGCATTAGAACTGCCCTGCAGGTTTTCCTGTCTGCACATTCCTACACTCGCACGCACGCACGCACGCACGCACGCACACACACACACACACACACACACACACACACACACACACACACACACACACACACACACACACACACACACACACACACACACACACACACACACACACACACACACACACACACACACATCTCTGCTTTTGTGTATCACCAAGGACTACATTAGCTATAAATGTTGTTCTATAAACATTTGATGAAATATTAATTCAAAACATTATCCTAAACTATGTGCATCTTAATCAAGATAATTAGTTTGGGGGTTACAGAAATGTAAAATGAATCCTAGGTAATGATCTATCATTTTGTTGATCGACGGGGTACATTAGTGATCCCAAAGCTGCTTATTTTGGTTTTGTCAAGCTTGGGTTTGCTTTCTCCACACTTTAATCTTGGTTTTAATTTCTGCACACTGTAAAATGAGTCATGCTTCATTGGCTTATCATGTATCTTCTCAAATTATATAAAATATTTGTGCTCTTTCACTTGGACAAACAATTTAGAAAGCACTGATCTGCCACACTGAGACAAAATTGCATGCAGAGAGACAGAGAATGAGCGAGAGAGAGAGAGAGAGAGAGCGAGCAAGCGAGAGAGGTGTGGGCGCTTTCTCAAATAGAACCAATTACTTTCCTCTGTAGTACACACATTTTTCTAAAAACATATTGATTCGGGCTGGATTTTATGCCATTATATCACCACGTAGAGCCAGCCACCTGTCGAAAATGTTATGCACTTTTCCTAGAATGTGAACCATGCAAATACCGCAAGCCATGTGACAGAAAGAATAGGAGAACTAAAATGCTCTCAGGTTTGACATAACTAACAGGCTAAAATATGTGAGATGCCAACATACCTATATACTCTATGAAATATTCGCCCTGATATAAAAAAAAAATTCAGGATAAATTTAGAGTGGGAACATTGACTATCACACACAAAAGACCCAGTCAGTCCTCCCATGAATTGTTTGTTTTCAGTATAAAATCAATTGAAATCTCATGACGTTTTCTACTATTTTTCGGCTCAAATGGAGAGAGAGAGAGAGAGAGAGAGAGAGAGAGATTCTGCAGAATTTATCTTACATGCATAATATGCTTCCTATGAAAGTAGAGTTTAACAGCGACATGAGTACATCTTAAGTGTAAGCCATAGGAGATAAGCCACAGAAGATATAGGATATGTGAGCCAACGATGCACATTTAAAGAATAATATCACATATGATTCTCTTCAAACAAATGGTACAGATACATTTTGGTTTTATCTAGACTAAACCCTATGGAAGTGAGTATTTACAGTGCATTCTGAAAGTATTCAGACACTTTGACCTTTTCCACATTTTGTTACATTACAGCCTTATACTAAAATAGATTAAATTGTTTTTTCTTCTCATCAATCTACACACAATACCCCTTAATTACAAAGCAAAAACAGTTCTGTAGAAATGTTTCCAAATGTATTAAAAATAAAAAACAGATATCACAAGTATTCAGACCCTTTACTCAGTACTTTGTTGAAGTACTTTCGCCCAGCAATTACATCCTTGAGTCTTGGGTATTACGCTACAAGCTTGGCAGACCTGTATTTGGGGAGTTTCTCCCATTTTTCTCTGCAGATCCTCTGAAGCCTGCCAGGTTGGATGGGGAGCGTTGCTGCCCAGCTATTTTCCGGTCCCTCCAGAGATGTTTGATCAGGTTCAAGTCTGGGTGTTGGCTGGGCCACTCAACGACATTTAGAGATTTGTCCCAAAGCTACTCCTCCGATGTCTGGGCTGTGTACTTAGGGTCATTGTCCTGTTGGAAGGTGAACGAACCTTCATCCCAGTGCTGCTTGGGAGCAGGTTTTCCTCGATGATCTCTATGTAATTTGCTCTGTTCATCTTTCCCTTGATACTGACAAGTCTCACAGTCCCTGCCTCTGAAACACATCCCCTCAACATGATGCTGCCACCACCATCCTTCACTGTAGGGATGCTGCCAGGTTTCCTCCAGATGTGAGGCTTGACGTTCAGGCCAAAGAGTTCAATCTTGGTTTCATCAGACCAGATAATCTTGTTTATAATGGTCTGATAGCCCTTTAGGTGCCTTTTGGCAAACTCCAAGCTCGCTGTCATGTGCCTTTTACTGAGGAGTGGCTTCCATCTGACCACTCTACCATAAAGGCCTGATTGGTGGAGTGCTGCAGAGATGGCTGTCCTTCTGGAAGGTTCTCCCAGCTCCACAGAGTACCTCTGGAGCTCTGTCAGAGTGACCATCAGGTTCTTGGTCACCTCACTGAACAAGGCCCTTCTCCCCCAATTGCTCAATTTGGCCAGGAGGCGAGCTCTAGGAAGAGTCTTAGTAGTTCCAAACTTCTTCCATTTAAGAATGATGGAGGCCACTGTGTCCTTGGGGACCTCCAATGCTGCAGAAATGCTTTGGTACCCTTCCCCAGATCTGTGCCTCGACACAATCCTGTCTCGGAGCTCTATGGACAATTCCGTCGGCCTCAGGACTCAGGAGTTTTAGTTCTGACATGCACTGTCATATGTAGGACCTTATATAGACAGGTGTGTGCTTTTCCAAATCATGTCCAATCAATTGAATTTACTACAGGCGGACTCCATTCAAGTTGTACAAACGAAACAGGATGCACCTGAGCTCAATTTCGAGTCTCATAGGAAAGGGTCCGATTACTTATGTAAATAAGGTATTTCTGTTTTCATTATTGAACATTTGCAAAAATATCGAAAAACATGTTTCCACTTTTTCATTTTGGGGTATTTTGTGAAGTCTGATGAGGATTGTTTTGTATTTAATTCATTTTAGAATAAGGCTGTAACGTAACAACATGTGGAAAAGTGAAAGGTCTGAATACTTTCCGAATGAACTGTAGCATTGAATGCATGTCATTCAGGAATATCACCTGAAGCTCAGCTCATGCTAGGTCAATGACCTGTTTTATAAACTGTGAAGGCTATTTAGCAGAGCTTTAAAAAATCTATATAGCACTATGCTGTCCTATAACAAAGCAAGGAGCCTATGCAGATAGAGAGAGAGAGAGAGAGCGAGAGAGATGAACTCATCCCTCACTAAATGAAGAGGTAAATGCGAGCTATAGTGTGAACCTCTCATTGTATACTGTTGAGGGACATTCCCTCTGGGAGTCCTTGTGCTAAAACAACAGTTTCTATTGCATGGCTTCTTCCTCCGCAGTGATACACAATTGAAGAGTACATCTATTTCAAATCAAATCAATTCCAATGCGCCGAATACAGTTAAATGCTTATTTACGAGCCCCTAACCGACAGTGCAGTTAAAAAAATATGGATAGGAATAAGAGATAAAAGTAACAAGTAATTAAAGAGCAGTAGTAAAAAATAGCAATATATACAGGGGGGTGCCGGTACAGAGTCAATTTGTGGGGACACCGGTTAGTTGATGTTGTATGGACATGTAGGTAGAGTTAATTAAAGTGACTATGCATAGATGACAACAGAGTGTGGTGGTGGTGTGGAGAGGGGAAGGTGAGGGGGGCAACGCGAGTAGTCTGGGTAGCCATTTGACTTGATGTTCAGGAGTCTTATGGCTTGGGGGTAGAAGCTGTTTAAAAGCCTCTTGAACCTATGCTTGGCGCTCCGGTACCACTTGCTGTGTGGTAGCAGAGAGAACAGTCTATGACTAGTGTGGTTGGAGTCTTTGACAATTTTCAGGGCCTTCATCTGACACCACCTGGTACAGAGGTCCTGGATGGCAGGAAGCTTGGACCCTCTGTAGTGCATTGCGGTCGGAGGCCGAGCAATTGCCGTACCAGGCAGCGATGCAACCAGTCAGGATGTTCTCGATGGTGCAGCTGTAGAACCTTTCGAGGATCTGAGGACCCATGCCAAATATTTTCAGTCTCCAGAGCGTGAATAGGCTTTGTTGTGCCCACTTCACGGCTGACATGGTGTGCTTGGACCATGTTCGTTTGTTGGTGATGTGGACACCAAGGAACTTGAAGCTTTCAAACTACTCCACTGCAGAATGGGGGCATGCTCGGTCTTCTTCTTCCACAATCATCAGTTTTGTCTTGATCACATTGAGGGAGAGGTTGCTGTTCTGGCACAACATGGCCAGGTCTCTGACCTCCTCCCTATAGGCTGTCTTGTTGTTGTCGGTGATCAGGCCTACCACTGTTGTGTCATCTGCAAATGTAATGATGGTGTTGGATTTGTGCCTGGCCATGCAGTCATGCCTGGCCATGCAGTCATGAACAGGGAGTATAAGAGGAGGCTGAGCACGCACTCCTGATGGGCCCCTGTGTTGAGGGTCAGCGCGGCGGATGTGTTGTTACCTACCCTTACCACCTGGGGGCGGCACGTCAGGAAGTCCAGGATCCAGTTGCGGAGGGAGGTGTTTAGTCCCAGGGTCCTTAGCTTATTGATGAGCTTTGAGGGCACTGTGGTGTTGAACGATGAGCTGTAGTCAATGAATAGCATTCTCACATAGGTGTTCCTTTTGTCCAGGTGGGAAAGGGCAGTGTGTTAGTTAGCTTACACTGCTCTTGAAGAGAGAGCCGTTGACCTGGGGAAGAACAGAGAGAGTGATGGAATTATCCCTCACTCACTGGGCATAAAATAGTGTATAAAGATTGTGCTATAAATATTTCTTGGTCTAATGTGATTAATAAGGAGCATCCATTCACTGCACTTGATGAATTTATGAAATTGTTTCTTCTAACTATTTATAAATATGTACCTCCTAAGAAACGGTCTGTTAGAACTGTTAAGGCTCCATGGATTGATGAGAAATGTAAAAACTCTATGGTTGAAAGAGATGGGACAAAAGGAGTGGCTAATAAATCTGGCTGCACATCTGACTGGCTGGCTTACTGCAAATTGAGAAATGATGTGACTAAACTCAACAAAAAGAGGAAAAACCTGTATAATGAACCAAGATCAATGATTTCAAGAATGATGGAAACAATTACTTTGGAGTACTTTAAATGAAATTATGGGCAGAAAGACAAATTCAACTCCATCTTTCATCAAATCAGATGGCTTATTCATCACTAACCCATTTGATGTTGCCAAATATTTTAATGATTACTTCATTGGCAAAGTGGACAAACGTAGGCAGGAAATGCCAACAATGAACAGTGAGACATAATTGTCATTATAATTCCAAATTATAATGAAAGAAAAACATTGTAATTGTGAATTTAGTAGTTAGTGTGTGAGGTGGAACAAGTATTGTTGTCGATAAATAATGACAATCCTCCTGGTATTGACAACTTAGATGGAAAGATACTGAGGATGTGGCCACTCCTATGTGTCATAAAGAATGGTTCATCTTATTCTGGAGGAAGTTGTTTGTCCTCAGGCCTGGAGGGAAATCAAAGCCATTCCGCTATCCAAGAGAGGTAAAGTGTCCTTTACTGGTTCTAACAGCTGACCAATCAGCTTACTGTCAGTTCTTAGCAAACTGTTGGAAAAAAGTGTTTGACCAAATACAATGCTATTTCTCTGTAAACAAATTGACAACAGACTTTCAGCATGCTTATAGAGAAGGGCACTCAACACAAATGACTGATTATTGGATGAAATACATTGATAATATGAAGATTGTGGGAGCTGTACTGTAGATTTCAGTGCAGCCTTTGATATTATTGACCATGACCTGTTGAGAAAATGTATGTTTTATGGCTTTTTAACCTCTGCCATATCGTGGATTCAGAGCTATCTATCTAACATGAATTCAGAGGGTTTTCTTTAATGGAAGCCTCTGTAATGTTGAACATGTAGGGTGTGGTGTACCGCAGGGCAGCTCTCTCGGCCCTCAAATCTTTTCTATTTTTACCAATGACAGGTATTAAACAAAGCCTGTCTGTCCATGTATGCTAATGACTCAACCATATACGTGTCAGCAACCACAGCTAATGATGTCACTGAAAACCTTAACAAGGAGTTGGAGTCAGTTTTGGGATAGGTGGCCAGTAATAAATGAGTTGTTAAACAAGTTGAGGAGACTAAATGACTTGGTGTTACCTTAGATTGTAAACTGATTAAATGGTTGCAAAGATTGGGAGAGGTATATCCATAATAAAGAGATGCTCTGATTTCTTGACAACACACTCCAAAAAGAAAGTCCAGAGGTTCTAGTTTTGTCTAGTCTTGATTACTCTCAAGGGCTGCAAAGAAAGACCTAGTCATTAAGCTGCAGCTGGCCCAGAACAAAGTGGCACGTCTTGCTCTTCATCGTAAACAGAGGGCTAATATAAATACTATGCATGCCAGTTTCTCTTGGCTAAGTGTTGAGCAGAGACTGACTGCATCACTTATTTGTATAAGAAACCTTAATTTGTATAAGAAACCTTAATTTGTTGAAAATTCCAGATCGTTTGCATTGTCAACTTACACACAGCTCTGACACACACACACTTACCCCACTAGACAGTCCACAAACCTTTGGACACACCTACTCATTCAAGGATTCTTTATTGTACTATTTTATACATTGTAGAATAATAGTGAACACATCAAACTATTAAATAAGATGTAGTAAACAAACAAGTGTTAAACAAATCAAAATGATTTTTATATTTGATCATTCTTCAAAGTAGCCACCCTTTGCCTTGATGACAGCTTTGCACACTCTTGACATTCTCTCAACCAGCGCCATGAGCTAGTCACCTGGAAAACGTGAAAAATGTCAAGAACTTTGAAAGCTTCTTCAGGTGCAGTCGCAAAAAACACCACGTGCTATGAAGAAACTGGCTCTCATGAGGACTGCCACAGGAAAGGAACACCCATAGTTATCTCTGCTGCAGAGGATAAGTTCATTATAGAGTTACCATCCTCAGAAATTTCAGCACAAATAAATGCTTCACAGAGTTACAGACACATCAACATCAACTGTTCACAGGAGACTGCGTGAATCAGGCCTTTTTGTTCAAATTGCTTAGAAGAAACCACTACAAAAGGACACCAATAAGAATAAGAGACTTGCTTGGTCCAAAAAACACGAGCAATGGACATTAGACCAGTGGAAATCTCTCCTTTGGTCTGATGAGTCCAAATTTGAGATTTTTGTTACTACCATCTTGTCTTTGTGATATGCAGAGTATGTGAATGGATGATTTCCGCATGTGTGGTTTCCACCGTCAAGCATGTAGGTGGTGGTGTGATGGTGTGGGGGTGCTTTGCTGGGGACACTGTCAGGGATTCATTTAGAATTCAAGGCACACTTAACCAGCATGCGTTCCACAGCATTCTGCAGTGATACACCATTCCATCTGGTTTGTGCTTAGTGGGACTATCATTTGTTTTTCAACAGGACAATGACCCAACCCACTTCCAGGCTGTGTATGGGCTATTTGACCAAGAAGGAGAGTGATGGGGTCCTGCATCAGTTGAACTGGCCTCCACAATCACCTAACCTCAACTTGATTGAGATGGTTTGGGATGAGTTGGACCGCAGAGTGGGAATATAAGTATTTTCCACCATAATTTGCAAATAAATTCATTAAACATCCTACAATGTGATTTTCTGGAATTTTTTTCTCATTTTGTCTGTCATAGTTGAAGTGTACCTATGATGAAAATTACAGGCCTCTCATCTTTTTAAGTAGGAGAACTTGCACAATTGGTGGCTGACTAAATACTTTTTTTGCCCCATATATATATATATATATATATATATATATATATATATATATATATATATATACTGTATATAAACATGAAAACATTACATACACACATTACATGTTGGATAAATAGTACTCAGACATGTTCACTATACATTATAGTGTTTTCAGCAATACATATTACCGATCATGAGCTTTATAATGCCAACCCTCAGCAACTCTCCGTCCAAGCCACCTATATCCTTAGACCACCCTTTTTTGATTTTCATGTGCCATATATTTTTCAACTGTGCTGTGACGTCTTACATGAATTTTGAACCTTTCTAATTGCATAGTATACGGAGATTGCAAATTAAAGACAAATATTATTATAAGGAAAAGTATTATTGTATTGTTGATTGACTATTGCTTTCAGAATCACACAACACTGCTATTTGTAGGGTTCATTTTAAATTAACATTGAGATTTTTCTGCCATTCCTGAACCTATGACCAGAAATAAAGATAAAATAAAAGATTAAATAAATAAATAAAGGTCCAATTGAAATGTTTTTTAAAAAATTACCAGAAACAAAATACAAGATGGTAAAACCAGAATAAATGTTCTAATGATTCTGTCTCTTTGCAGCAAAATCGTCAGAGCTGAGATGGTTGTATACCCCATATATAACATTCTGTTGGTGGCAAAAATGTTCTATAATATTTTAAATTGTGTTGAATTAAGCATTGTTTTGTGTATCAGTTCATACACCTTGTGCCATGGAATCGGTACATTAAAAATATCTTCCCAGCTATTTTGCAACCTGTATGGCGCAGCTGTCAACATATTTGCCCTCAAATTAAACTGGTATATTTATGCTTATCTTTTTCAGCCAATTTTGTTCTGTAAAATATGGCAGACAAACAAGTTCCCCACCCTCTCCTGCTTAGACTTGCCTTCTACATGTTTTGCAGTAATGCTGCAATCAGTCTGTTGTAACTTTGGATTGAGGAAACATTTCCATATATTTTCGATAGCTGCATGTGTGAAAGAACTCCACCATTCCTATTCATCATATCGTTAATAAATATTACTTTTTTATTCCATGAAGAAGGTTGTTTTAATCTATTAGTATATTTGAGTTCAACATTAATATTTGTTGTGATTATTTGTTCTGTCTTCTCTGAAGGATAACGTTTAAGTTGTAAACAGCTTTGAATAGCTTGGGGTGATACTTTGAAGAAGGTTTAATTTTCAATGAACCCGAAAATGGGAGATTGTAATCTGTATAAAGGCAAAAGGCAATTGTTTAACAATGAATGAGGCTTTCATTATAATCCCTGGGGAACCATTTCGAATTTAAGTATAATTTACGTATGAGTAAAGCTTTTATTGAGAGGTTTAATGATTTCATATTTCATAATTTCAGCCCCTACAAATTATATTCATTATATAAATAGATATGTTTAATTTTGTCTAGTTTAGCATTCCAAATAAAGTGAAATACTAAAATCATTGCTCAAATGATGTTAAAAACGAGTCATCTAGAATAGGCAGCCTCATAATTAAAGAAGTAAATTGTGATATAACTAAAGAGTTAATGAGTGTGATGTTTCCATAAATAGACAGGCATTTAACTTCTTTGGGGTAGGGGGCAGTATTGGGTAGCTTGGATGAAAAATGTGGTCAAATGAAGCTGCCTGTTAGTCAGCCGTAAAAAAAATAATAATATGCATATAATACACTCTGAAGTTTCTAAAACGGCTTGAATGATGTCTGTGAGTATAACAGAACTCATATGGCAGGTAAAGACCTAAGGTTTGTAGTTTTTCAACTCAGCCCACATTGAAGATACAGGGTGATATTAGTTATGTTTCACTTCCCAAGGCTTCCACTAGATGTCAACAGTATTTAGAACCTGGTTTGATGATTCTACTCTAAATAAGTGGCTCATAAGGGTTCTTTGAGTGAGTGGTCTGGCAGAGTGCCACAGCCTCGGGCTGGCACGCTCATGTGAAAGGTAGCTACGATCCACTTCATTTGTACAGACAAAGGAATTGTCCGGTTGGAACATGAATGAGGTTTTATGTTAAAAACATCATAAAGATTGGCGTGTTTCTACGGGCTGTAAACATAACTTTTTGTCCAATGTTCGGCGCGACCTGAACGCACTTTTGGAGTTGTTTACCAAACGCCCTAACAAAAAAAGATTTTTGGACATAACTGATGGACATTAGCGAACAAATCAAACATTTATGGTGGAACTGGGATTCCTGGTAGTGCATTCTGATGAAGATCATCAAAGGTAAGTGAATATTTAAAGTGCTATTTCTGAGTAATGTTGACTACTCAATATTGCGGGTATCTTTTTGGCTGCTTTGTTGTCTAAAGGCTGTACTCAGATTATTGCATGGTTTGCTTTCTCCATAAAGGTTTTTTGAAATCTGACAGAGCGGTTGCATTAAGGAGAAGTTTATCTAAAGTTCCATGTATAATAGTTGTATCTTAATCAATGCTTATTATGAGTATTTCTGTAAATTGATGTGGCTCTCTGCAATATCAACGCATGTTTAAGAACTACTGAACGTAACACGCCAATGTAAACTCTGATTTTTGTAATATAAATATGAACTTTATCAAACAAAACATACATGTATTGTGTAACGTGAAATCATATAAGTGTCATCTGATGAAGATCATCAAAGGTTAGTGATTCATTTTATCTCTATTTCTGCTTTTTGTGACTCCTCTCTTTGGCTGGAAAAATGGCTGTTTTTCTGTGGCTTGGTGGTAACCTAACAATCGTTTGTGGTGCTTTCACTGTAAATCCTTTTGGAAATCAGATACTGTGGCCGGATTAACGCGAATGTTATCTTTAAAATGGTGTAAAAAACTTGTATGCTTGAGGAATTTTAGTTGTTTTGAATTTGGCGCCGTGCACTTTCACTGGCGGTTGCGGAGGGGTTCAGTCCAAGACAGGTTAATGGTTGCAGGATCTAGTCTATTTTTTAAATTTCTATTGAAATTTCATCTGTTATGTTCATTTATATCTTCAGGTATATAAATAGCAAGTATGTTTATTTCACCATCACCCCATTTTATTTGTAAGCTACAGGGTAATGCAAAAGTTGTGTATTTTAATGATCCAATACATAATAGAATAAACTTACCATAATTGGGGTTTAGTCCAGAGAGGCTAGAGAAATGTAATAAGCATAATAATACAAATCCCCATCAAAATCCTAAAGCTAGAGATATTATTTTTTTTTTGTATGGGCTGCCTTCAGCATCTGCCTTGGATGCTGGCCGAGCTACAGCAGTGTTTGTCAGACTATGAGACATTCCAAAAATTGGTCTTCTCACAGAAATGTCTGTTGTGTACGGACGGTTTGGCCTACTCTATAGAAAGATGAAACTCTCATGATAGTGTTCTCCGTTTTTCTCAATGACCCCCACAAGCGCCACAGGACTCGTCTGAAGTCGGTACCGCCAATCTGCCTACTTCTACTTCGTCTGTAGCGTCTGAACAGTTTGGCTACACACTGATATGACCCCTCTACTGAAAGGTGAGACTCTCACAAACATGTACATGTCGGTTGTTTGGCTGTAGGATGCCCACAATAATTAACTTTAACCCACTGTATAAGACATTCACCGGAATTAAAACAGTCCAGGCATGTATATTTAAATTTGAGTCATACTTTATCAAAAGCGTTTTCGAAATCTGCTATGATGTTTCACATTGTTGTGTATTATCTCCAATGTATCATCCATGTAAAAAAAACCCGTCTGATCAAAATGAACAATATCTGTTCAAATATTTTTCATTCTGTGCATTTTGCCAGGATTTTTGCTTCACAACATTGACATGTAAAATGCCTCCAGTTTTATCTTTATTCTTACCACCTGTGTCCTGTTTCAGTAATAGTGAATTGAGACCTTCTTGATTGTCTACCATTTTTTATAGTCGTTCAAACCTGCTAATAATGGATCTTTGTGTACATCAAAAAAGGTTAGATATACCTCCACTGGTATGCCATCAAGCCATGGGGGTTTTCCAGATTTAATTGCCTTAATAATTTTGCTTATTAAGATCTTGCTGTGCATTTGTGACCAGCCTGCTTGATTCTTTTGTAGCAAAATTTGAAAGTGTTTTTTTTTTTACATTGGATAAAAGTAGAGACTCAGAGCTAGAAAATGGCATATCATACACTACAGTTGAGAAACAATGGGAAAGTAATTCTGGTTTGAAAGTTGATAACCACACTTTTGAGAAAATGTCCCTTGAATGTTTTGGTACACCTACTGGAGAGCTCTTCTTTGTCTACACCCATTCAGGATCATTCACACCCTCTTAAGCTTTAGCCCCACCCAGCTCTTTAAGGATTCAGATATGAGCCCATGTACTAAACAACCACGGATTTGAAGACTAAAGGCTGGTTTATACTGGGGGTGTGGTCGTGAATTCAATCTGGAGTGCCAGAGTGTGCACAGAGTGCGCTCTGGGTGTTGGTAAACTCAGAGCGTTGTCACATTGTCCATTCATAAATTCAGAGAGCACAATGGACGCTCTGGCTGAGGAGTAGGGTTGATTCGAGCGTTCTGTTCTAACAATACCAGTCAAGCACCCAAGCAAACTGGCTAATTTTTCAAGCAACTTGCAGACACAAATGAGGGAACAGCTCATTGACTATTTTACTCACCCTTGCAGAGCTGGTTAGGCTGATTTTATGTTATCCAGAGCATTGGTGACTGCAAGTGTGCTGCTGGCAATAATTTAATTATGCTTTTTTGCCAACGTCTACTGACAACGGCCATATTCAATGGGTGTTGAGTGTACGTACATTTTTCAGTTATTCTGCGCTATGGCACACTCAGACGAGTGCTCTGAAATCTGAACAGATAGTGAATTTACCAGATACATCTATCAACAGTTGTCGCAGTGACATCATGAATATTCTATTGAAATGGTTACTTGCATAGCGGAGCCGTTTGTTTCGACATGTTTTTTTCTCACCTTTATTTAACCAGGTAGGCTAGTTGAGAACAAGTTCTCATTTACAACTGCGACCTGGCCAAGATAAAGCATAGCAGTGTGAACAGACAACAACACAGAGTTACACATGGAGTAAACAATAAACAAGTCAATAACACAGTAGAAAAAAACAAAGAGTCTATATACATTGTGTGCAAAAGGCATGAGGAGGTAGGCAAATAATTACAATTTAGCAGATTAACACTGGAGTGAAAAATGATCAGATGGTCATGTGCAGGTAGAGATACTGGTGTGCAAAAGAGCAGAAAAGTAAATAAATAAGAATAGTATGGGAATGAGGTAGGTAAATTGGGTGGGCTATTTACCGATGGACTATGTACAGCTGCAGCGATCGGTTAGCTGCTAAGAAAGCAGATGTTTAAAGTTGGTGAGGGAGATAAAAGTCTAACTTCAGCGATTTTTGCAATTCGTTCCAGTCACAGTCAGCAGAGAACTGGAAGGAAAGGTGGCCAAATGAGGTGTTGGCTTTAGGGATGATCAGTGAGATACACCAGCTGGAGCGCGTGCTACTGGTGGGTGTTGCCATCGTGACCAGTGAACTGAGATAAGGCGGAGCTTTTCCTAGCATGGACTTGTAGATGACTTGGAGCCAGTGGGTCTGGCGACGAATATGTAGCGAGGGCCAGCCGACTAGGGCATACAGGTCGCAGTGGTGGGGGGTATAAGGTGCTTTAGTAACAAAACGGATGGCACTGTGATAAACTGCATCTAGTTTGCTGAGTAGAGTATTGGAAGCTATTTTGTAGATGACATCGCCGAAGTCGAGGATCGGTAGGATAGTCAGTTTTACTAGGGTAAGTTTGACGGCGTGAGTGAAGGAGGCTTTGTTGTGAAATAGAAAGCCGACTCTAGATTTTATTTTAGATTGGAGATTTGATATGAGTCTGGAAGGAGAGTTACAGTCTAGCCAGACACCTAGGTACTTATAGATGTCCAGATATTCTAGGTCTGAACCATCCAGGGTGGTGATGCTAGTCGGGCGTGCGGATGCAGGCAGCGAGCGGTTGAAAAGCATGCATTTGGTTTTACTAGCGTTTAAGAGTAGTTGGAGGCCACGGAAGGAGTGTTGTATGGCATTGAAGCTTGTTTGGAGGTTAGATAGCACAGTGTCCAAGGAAGGGCCAGAAGTATACAGAATGGCGTCGTCTGCGTAGTGGTGGATCAGGGAATCGCCCGCAGCAAGAGCAACATCATTGATATATACAGAGAAAAGAGTCGGCCCGAGAATTGAACCCTGCGGCACCCCCATAGAGACTGCCAGAAGACCGGACAACATGCCCTCCGATTTGACACACTGAACTCTGTCTGCAAAGTAGTAAGTGAACCAGGCAAGGCAGTCATTAGAAAAACCAAGGCTACTGAGTCTGCCGATAATAATATTTTGATTGACAGAGTCGAAAGCCTTGGCCAGGTCGATGAAGACGGCTGCACAGTACTGTCTTTTATCGATGGCGGTTATGATATCGTTTAGTACCTTGAGCGTGGCTGAGGTGCACCCGTGACAGGCTCGGAAACCAGATTGCACAGCGGAGAAGGTACGGTAGGATTCGAGATGGTCAGTGACCTGTTTGTTGACTTGGCTTTCAAAGATCTTAGATAGGCAGAGCAGGATGGATATAGGTCTGTAACAGTTTGGGTCCAGGGTGTCTCCCCCTTTGAAGAGGGGGATGACCGCGGCAGCTTTCCAATCCTTAGGGAACTCAGACGATATGAAAGAGGTTGAACAGGCTGGTAACAGGGGTTGCGACAATGGCGGCAGATAGTTTCAGAAATAGAGGGTCCAGATTGTCAAGCCCAGCTGATTTGTACATGTCCAGGTTTTGCAGCTCTTTCAGAACATCTGCTATCTGGATTTGGGTAAAGGAGAAGCTGGGGAAGCTTGGGCGAGTAGCTGCGGGAGGGGGGGGTGGAGATGTTGGCCGAGGTTGGAGTAGCCAGGAGGAAGACATGGCCAGCCATTGAGAAATGCTTGATGAAGTTTTCGATAATCATGGATTTATCGGTGGTCACCGTGTTACCTAGCCTCAGTGCAGTGGGCAGCTGGGAGGAGGTGCTCTTGTTCTCCATGAACTTTACAGTGTCCCAGAACTTTTTGGAGTTAGCTCTACAGGATGCAAATTTCTGCTTGAAAAAGCTGGCCTTTGCTTTCCTGACTGACTGCGTGTATTGGTTCCTGACTTCCCTGAACAGTTGCATATCACGGGGACTACTCGATGCTATTGCAGTCCGCCACAGGATGTATTTGTGCTGGTCGAGGGCAGTCAGGTCTGGAGTGAACCAAGGGCTATATCTGTTCTTAGTAACTAGCTGGCAATTTTTTTAACCATAATCCCAATTCATAACATTACTACCCATGAATCTGCAGATAGCTGACCAACCATGTTCAATGTTAGCTAGCTACACAGATCATACACGTAACTTTAGCTAGTGAGCCAGCTAGCTAACAGTAAGCTTTAACTTCAAATTAAAATGATTTTCTGACAAAATTAGAAACATGTCATAGCTGACAATGTAGCTAGCTAGACTGTCATACCCAATATACATGGATGGTCAGTTCTCCCTCTCTGTCACAGATGCCATGGTTGCCTTAGTTTTGAAGATTTTTGACTCCGTTTGCATATTTGTAAACAAATGCCAGAATTTTCTCCATCTCCTGAGCTATCATACTCTAATTCCACTGGTATCAAAACTGGGTCCTGCAGAAAGTGTAAAGCAAAACCTTTGCAGTTATACGATGTGATGTCTTTCAAAACAGCTGCGTTAGAAAGGATTATATACACATAGTGACCGGCACATGTTATAGCCTGAAGCATGCTGCATGCCATGCTACATGCGTCGAATACCGTGAAACGCTTACTGACAAGCCCTAAACCAACAATGAGGTTCAAGAAATATAGCAAAGCAAATATTTAAGTAAAAAATTAAATAAAACACAACACAATAAAATAACAATAACGAGGCAATATACAGGGTCAATGTGCAGGGGTACAGGTTAGTCGAGGTAGGGGTACAGTGACTATGCATAGATAGTAAACAGTGAGTAGCAGCAGTCTAAAAACAAAGGAGGGGGGGGGGGGCAATCTAAATTGCCCTGGTGGCCATTTGATTAATTTTAACAATATTATTTGTATTTACAGATGGCATACACGTGTTATTATGGCACATGACAGTTCACATGTTCCAGAAAGCGTTTCCGCAAAAAAAAAATGTTTTGATTTAAAACATTTTTTTATTTACGTTCAAGTGGCTCTCCTGTGAAGTAATAAAGTGAAATTTGACATATGTCTAGTTTCCTGAAATTCGTTTCCTGAAATTTGTTAGTATTACATTATTAATATTATTACAGGAAAACACTTACAGTTAACATCATTCAGTGTAAATGGGGGAGACTGATAAGAAAACATATGCTTAAAATATTTAGCTCTGTCTTTCGAAATATAATTTGGGTTTCTTTCAATTAATTTTCGGTAGCATTTCTATGTTGAAGATTCAACAAATGAAAAAATGACATGGCCCCTCTTTGGAAAGATGAGACTCTCACAAACACAATGGTGTTCTCTGTTTTGCTCTATGACTCCCATCTAAAGTTGGTACAGTCGATGTACCAACTTCTGCCTGTAGCGGCCAAAACATTTGGGCTACACAATAATATGACCCTCTGTGGAAAGGTGAGACTCTCACAAACTCATACTTGAAAGTTGTTTTGCTCTAGGATGCCTCACAAGTCTCGTCTGAAGGTCCCCCGGGACCAGTAGAAAAAAATGAATGGAACCACAGTATATCGAGGCTGTTTATTGACAAAAATAAGACAAAAATAAGGGGTTTAATACAGGTTAAAAAAAAGTTTCCTGATCTTTCTTATTTCTCTCAGATATAGGACAAACACTTCAGAATCTGTTGTTCCATATAGTGAATTTGTTATTCAATGCGTTTGTATTTTCATCAAATCCTTCAAATGGGTCTTCATTGACCTTGTGACCTTCTTAAAACATTTCCACATAGCTTGGGTCCTCTTGTCCTCGTCTTCTCGTCTCTTCTCTACCAATTCCCCTCCTCCCCTATCCTCTCCTGATCCTCACAAAAAAGTGAACGGAATGTCAAATATCAAATGATGCCAGGCTCACCACATCTCTTCTTGTTTCTCCCTGTCTACATAAATCAAGGCCTTCTGTCCTGGTGTCTCAGGACAGTCAGCAGTAGGACAAGCACCTCTCTCCTCTCCGTTCTTTGCATGACCATGACCAGAGCATCCGGCTGGCAGACAGACATACACTTACCTCCCTGCTTATCCTGTCTCCGTGTGAGGATGCATAGTCTGTCTGGCATCAAAAGCTTCTGCTACACTCAGCCACTGCCATCGCAGTTCACAGAGGTGGCAAAGAGCGAATGGTTCAAAATATGCACAATCAGCACATGCAGGCTCAGACACACATATTGTACTGGCAAAGACACACACATGTACAAGGGTGCACGCACACACAATCACACCTAGACACAAAAAGATGAAACGGGAGCCTTTTGAAGCCAGGGGATAGTGTAACAGGTGAAACCTGGGATGTGGGAGTGAAGAGGGTTTGTTGTGGTGTCTGTGAAGTCTGGCTCTTTTATCTGGGGATGTGAACGTTGTCCCGACTCGATTCACCCGTAAGATACCCACTCCCCACCTGGGCTTTGATGTGCCATGCGTCCACTTCCCTTGGAGGAAGCAAGCATCAACGTGGTGGAACATTACACTCACAATGTAAAAACATTGGTCTTAAGATAGGACCCGTATCTTTTCCCTGACCACATGACTTCTCAAGGGGAGAAAAAAAAACATAACTGTAAGAAACTCTAGTCCTGTTTCACAGAAAAACTCTTGGTAAAACTCTTCATTTATAATGGGAAATGAGACAATGAAATTCATTCCTGCTCTTCTTTTTCACCAATTCATTTAGGGTTGTCAACGAAATCATTGAAATCCCAAGGAAAATCTCAAGCAGAAATGATTCATTAAAATTACAGGTATGGACACGTGTTCTCACGTTCTCTCAAACTGAAAAAAATATGATTTTGTGTAAATGTAAAATGAGGATGAGGTACAAGCCCAAACTAGTGACTTAAGAAAGATTGGACAGTCTGTCACATATCTGAAACATGCTGATAATTGGCATGAATCTCAGCTGCCTTATGCCTCATTTTTGCATGGGACATAAGTATCAACAAATATCCTCTTTTGGGCTTTGTAAGTGTGTATGATTTTTACATTCTAAATAATGACTATCCAGTGTGTTACAAGATATGGATTGACCAATATGCTAATTTCATCCCTGGCTCCGGGTATACAATGATGAACAGAAGAATGAATCAGACATTCAAGAACAGCAAAAACCACAAACACCCTGCAGGTAGCTAGCTTCACTTCTAAATGTCACCTACAGATGTAGGATCCTAATTTGAGTTTGCTACAGCAGGAAAAAAAACCTGCAGCAACAGGTTATGTGAATTATTATGTGGATTATAATTAATGAACAAATATTTCAAAGTGGAAATTACTAACTTTAGAAGCCTTTTTAAACGGTTCTGTTTTAAATGTCCTTAACATTCCTGCATTGATCAAATTAAAATCCTACATCTTTAACTTTGTTCCTCTCTCTCATTTCAATTTGTCTTTCTTTTTTCATGTTTGTGTACATGCTGTGCTACCGATTCTTAGCTTTTTGGTTTCATGGTTGGTAACTGGCAACACTTTCCTGCGGTCTCCACAACAACACTGGTGATTAAAGAGGCGAGAAGGGTCTTCTCTTTCTGTTTAATAAGTGGCTAATCCCATGGCCTTTCCTTCTGTCAGTCTGAACAGATGAGCTCCTAGGCTGGGGACATTCATCAAATGAGACCCGCCATGTGTGTGCGTGTGTGTGTGTGCATATGCTTGCGCACATGTGTGCGTATGTGGTAAATGCAGCTCTCCTTAGAGCAGGAATCTGAAACATTTAAAGTGATGTCTAAAGTGAGGACTGATAATATGCCATGCATAAATCATAAATCACCGCTAAAGCAAACGGGTCCTTTAGCGGCTCAATACTTGACAGACGATGGCAATTGGTTGAAATAGCAACTTTAGAGGGGCATACAGAGGATAATGTTTAATTTATTTTGTAGATCCCCCCCCCCCCTAACCAGAGCCTGTGATGTGTATCACATTCCTCTATGTTTACATTATCGTCTATCCAAGGCCGAGCCAGCAACCGTTCACACCTGTCTCATCACGTCCTGGCAGGAGGAGGAAACGGTGATACATTTTCAGTGTGGACAGAAAGCTGATTGTGTCGGGGGATTGTCAAACACACACACACACACACACACACACACACACACACACACACACACACACACACACACACACACACACACACACACACACACACACACACACACACACACACACACACACACACACACACACACACACACACACACAAAAGTTGTCAGGCCCACTGAGGAGTGAGTTATGAAGCTGGTGGTGGATGTGCCTGAACACGGAGAGAGAGAGATTCCACCCCTCTAAAGATAAATGGGGGAGAGGTGAAGATGGAAGACTGAGAGCCTCAACTCGTCTGCCGAGACACCGTTGCCGCTCACTGCTTAACGCAACTCACAGGGGACGATGGGTGTCAACACATCAGGGGCTTCCTACACCTCACACACACACACCTCCAACATACCTTACACAGCAGGACACGCAACCCGCACAGCAACTGTCAATTTCCCATCATCACCACTCCAGTCTACACCGGGGTTAGTGTAATTGACAAATGGCATGTCCACCCTGCCAATTCCAAAATCACAGCAGGTGATGAAATGTAGGATGACATACACAGAAATTGACAGACCGATACAGAAATAAAGAGCAAGAGAAAGAGACAGAGAAAGAGAAAGTACATTTCCTCAGTGAAAACAATGTACTGAGCAAATGACAAATTGTCTTTGTACCAAATTACAGTACAACATTCACCATGCACAACCCAATTGACATTTTTTTAACCTTTATTTAACCAGGCAAGTCAGTTAAGAACAAATTCTTATTTTCAATGACAGCCTAGTAACAGTGGGTTAACTGCCTGTTCAGGGGCAGAATGACAGATTTGTACCTTGTCACCTCAGGGGTTTGAACTTGCAACCTTCCGGTTACTAGTCCAACGCTCTAACCACTAGGCTACCTTGCCGCTATACAAATTGATGGAAAGTAGTGTTGGGGGAAAAACATTTGACATGAAAATACAAGAGTCGTTAAAATTGGTAAAAAAAGACATTTCGTTCCACATGGCCATGGAGTGAGACAGGATTGCAGCTTAAGCCCCATCCTCTTCAACATATTTATCAACGAATTGGCGAGGGCACTAGAACAGTCTACAGCACCCGGCCTCACCCTACTACAATCTGAAGTCAAATGTCAACTGTTTGCTGATCTTCTGATTTTCTGCACAGATTCAGTCTGGTGTTCCAAAAAAGGTCTAGTTGCCAGAACAACAAATACAATTTACATCTACATACATACCTCGGGCCTAAACATCAACGCCACAGGAAACTTCCACAAAGCTTTGAATGATCTGAGAAACAAGGCAAGAAGGTCTTCTATGCCATCAAAAGGAACATAACATTTGACATACTAATTAGGATCTGGCTAAAAATACGTGAATCAGTTATAGAACCCATTGCCATTTACGGTTGTGAGGTCTGGGGTCCACTCACCAACCAAGACCTCACAAAATGGGATTTGACCACCAAATTGAGACTCTGCATGCAAAAATCAGCAAAAATATTCTCCAGGTACAAAGTAATACACCAAATAATGCACGCAGAGCAGAATTAAGCCAATACTCGCTAATCCAGAAAATAGCCGTTAAAATCATCAACAACCTAAAAGGAAACGTTTCCCAAATTTTCCAAAACAAAGCCATTACCTACAGAGAGATGAATCTGGCGAAGAGTCCCCTAAGCAAGCTGGTCCTGAAGTTCTGTTCACAAACACAAACAGACCCCACAGAGTCCCAGGACAGTAACACAATTAAGACAAATAATTAACAACAGAAAACTGAGCAAACTAGATTGCTATGTAGCCCTAAACAGAGAGTACAGACTGACCAAAACTTACGGAAAGATTTGACTATGTACAGACTCAGTGAGCATAGCCTTGCTATAGAGACAGGCTGCCGTAGGCAGACCTGGCTCTCAAGAGAAGACAGGCTATATGCACACTGCCCACAAAAGGAGGTGGAAACTGATATCCACTTCCTAACCTCCTGCCAAATGTATGACCATATTAGAGACACATACAGTGGGGAGAACAAGTATTTGATACACTGCAGATTTTGTAGGTTTTCCTACTTAATATATAATAATAATAATAATATATGCCATTTAGCAGACGCTTTTATCCAAAGCGACTTACAGTCATGTGTGCATACATTCTATGTATGGGTGGTCCCGGGGATCGAACCCACTACCCTGGCGTTACAAGCGCCATGCTCTACCAACTGAGCTACAGAAGGACCATGTACAAAGCATGTAGAGGTCTGTAATTTTTTTATCATAGGTACACTTCAACTGTGAGAGACGGAATCTAAAACAAAAATCCAGAAAATCATATTGTATGATTTTAAAGTAATTAATTTGCATTTTATTGCATGACATAAGTATTTGATCACCTACCAACCAGCAAGAATTCCGGCTCTCACACACCTGTTTGTTTTTCTTTAAGAAGCCCTCCAGTTCTCAACTCATTACCTGTATTAACTGCACCTGTTTGAACTCGTTACCTGTATAAAAGACACCTGTCCACACACTCAATCGAACAGACTCCAACCTCTCCACAATGGCCAAGACCAGAGAGCTGTGTAAGGACATCAGGTATACAATTGTAGACCTGCACAAGGCTGGGATGGGCTACAGGACAATAGGCAAGCAGCTTGGTGAGAAGGCAACAACTGTTTGCGCAATTATTAGAAAATGGAAGAAGTTCAAGACGACGGTCAATCACCCTCGGTCTGGGGTTCCATGCAATATCTCACCTCGTGGGGCATCAATAATCATGAGGACGGTGCGGGATCAGCCCAGAACTACACAGGAGGACCTGGTCAATGAGCTGAAGAGAGCTGGGACCACAGTCTCAAAGAAAACCATTAGTAACACACTACGCTGTCATGGATTAAAATCCTGCCGCTCACGCAAGGTCCCCCTGCTCAGGCCAGCGCATGTCCAGCCCCGTCTGAAGTTTGCCAATGACCATCTTGATGATCCAGAGGAGGGATGAGAGAAGGTCATGTGGTCTGATGAGACAAAAATATAGCTTTTTGGTCTAAACTCCACTCGCCGTGTTTGGAGAAAGAAGAAGGATGCGTACAACCCCAAGAACACCATCCTAACCGTGAAGCATGGAGGTGGAAACATCATGCTTTAGGGATGCTTTTCTGCAAAGGGGACAGGACGACTGCACCGTATTGAGGGGAGGATGGATGGGGCCAAGATCTTGGCCAACAACCTCCTTCCCCCAGTAAGAGCATTGAAGATGGGTCGTGGCTGGGTCTTCCAGCAAGACAATGACCCAAAACACACAGCCAGGGCAACTAAGGAGTGGCTCCGTAAGAAGCATCTCAAGGTCCTGGAGTGGTCTAGCCAGTCTCCAGACCTGAACCCCATAGAATTTCTTTGGAAGGAGCTGAAAGTCTGAATAGCCCAGCGACACCCCCGAAACCCGAAAAATCTGGAGAAGGTCTGAATGGAGGAGTGGGCCAAAATCCTTGCTACATTGTGTGCAAACCTGGTCAAGAACTACAGGAAACCTATGATCTCTGTAATTACAAACAAAGGTTTCTGTACCAAATATTAAGTTCTGCTTTTCTGATGTATCAAACACTTAAAAATCATCTAATGTGATTTTCTGGAATTTTATTGTAGTTTCCGTCTCAAACAGTTGAAGTGTACCTATGATATAAATTACAGACCTCTACATGCTTTGTGAGTTGAAAAATCGGCAAAATCGGCAGTGTATCAAATACTTGTTCTCGTACCTCAGATTACACAGATCCACAAAGAATATGAAAAAAAAACCAATTTTGATAAACTCCCATATCTAATAATAATAATAATAATAATAATAATATAATCTATAGGGTGAAATACCACAATGTGCCATCACAGCAGCAAGATGTGTAACCTGTTGCCACAAGAAAAGGGCAATGAAGAACAAACACCATTGTAAATACAACCCATATGTATGTTGATTTATTTTCCCTTTTGTACTTGAACTTTTTGCACATAATATGACATTTGAAATGTCTTTATTCTTTTGGAACTTTTGTGAGTGTAATGTTTTCTGTTCATTTTTATCGTTTATTATCTACTTCACTTGCTTTGGCAATGGTAACATATGTTACCCATGCCAATAAAGCACTTCAATTGAATTGAAAGACATAGAGGTAGTAAGAGATATGGAATCATCTAAAAAGAAAAGATGGCATCAGGATTGTTCTCTGTGAGAGATGTTGAGTTGTAAATGCTCTTGGTATGCCTGCCAGTCTTCAGGATCTTTTGATGGATAGTTTTTGTTCCTCCGTTTTTGTCCCCTAACAAGTTGAGTGCTGCCTGTCAGCCAAATGAAAGTGGCTGGGAAAGCTAGAGAAAATAATGTCTCGCCAGTTGCTCTCCAAACAAATACACTGTTGCACTCTGCACTTGAAAATGTAAATCCCTTGTGTGTGAGTGATTTAGGCCTGCGTTCATCCCGCAATATTCCTACTGGCTCAGACGCTGAAATATCCCCCTCACATCGAGAACATTTTCCCACCTGTTGCTTGTTTCAATATGACCAAATGGGTCAGATGAGATCATTGATTTTTGTCTCAAGGAAAACAAAAACACTTGAAAATAAAAGGAAACGTCATCTCATGAAATGTGTGAAGGAGCTGAGGACACACATTTTGTAGAGATCCATCTATTGGCAGATAGCAAGCGGTAAATATTGATGCATTATGTAACAGTACTCAAACTGTGGACTTTTTTTCACTTATAATCCCAATTTAAACCTACTATAAATGCAAATGTTCTCCTATAGTTGGTAATGAGCTAAATGTAAAGTAGTGTTAGGACAATACGTTAAAATTGTCTGGTATGTTTACAATTACCAGTGTATTATCTTTCTAATACTTACTAAAGACGCACCAAATGACAACATTTGTTGTCTCGTGTTGAGATCGCAACTTATTTATCTCATGATCGCCATAACAAAAGTTGTGGTGTCTATGTAACGTCTGCTTCCCACTCACAATCTCATACACGTAGATCCCGTGATCGTTCAGCTCACTCTCCAGATCCCAATCACCCGTGATTCTGATCACATGTTGACACACCTATATGCCATTATCACACACTACTTAGTTCAGTTCTTTGCACCCCATCTTTGTGAGGTATTGTTTGTTTGTGACACACTTCTATTCAGAGCTCTGTTTTCCCCGTAATTTACTCCTCCCGTGTATGATAATTTTTGCCTGCCTCACTAACGACCCCTTTTGCCTGTTCTGTGTCTGTAACTTAGCCTCAGATGTTACTAGCCTTTTCCCTGCTTGTACTGTTGCCTGCCTCCTCCTGTGGTCCTTTACAATAAACACCTGCTGCGCCCTGCACTTGAAACTAGCTTTCCGTCTCCCACTTGGTCATTACAGTCTAGATCACAAGATAATTGTCTTGTGGTTATAGCATTATCAATCAATCCATCACATTTATTTATAAAGCCCATCAGCAGATGTCACAAAGTGCTTATACAGAAAATCAGCTTAAAACCCCAAACAGCAAGAGATACAGATGTAAAAGCATGTTGGCTAGGAAAAACTAGAAAGGCACGAACCAAGGTAAAAGCCTTGAGAGGAACCAGGCTCCGAGGGGTGGCCAGTCCTCTTCTGGCTGTGCCAGGTGAAGATTAAGAGTGCATGGCCATTAAGGCCAGATCCTTCTTCAAGTTGTTCAAATGCTCATACATGACCAGCAGAGTCAAATAATAATCACAATGGTTTTAGAGGGTGCAACACCAGCACCTCAGGATTAAATGTCAGTTGACTTTTCATAGCCGATCATTCAGATGGTCGAAACAGCAGGTGCAGTAGAGAGGGAGAAAGACAGGGAGGGAGAGAAAGAAAGGAGGGAGAGAGAGAGGGTCGAAAACAGCAGGTCCGGGGCAAGGTAGCAGATCCGGTGAACAAGACAGGTTTACATAGCCGCAGGTAAAACACTTGAAATTGGAGTTGCAGCAAGAGAAAGTAGCATGTCTGGATCATGTCTGGATCAGCAGCACAACCAGGTGGACTGAGGACAGCCAGGAGTCATCAGGCCAGTTAGTCCTGAGGCATGGTCCTAGGGCTCAGGGAGCAAAGAGAGAGAGAGCGAGGGAGAGAGAGAAAAAGAGAGAGAGATGGGAGAATTAGTGGGAGCATGCTTAAGATCTCACAGGACCCCAAATACGACTGGAGAATTACACCAGATAGGACAGACTGACCCTAGCCCCACTGCACATAGAATACTGGAGGCTGAGACAGGGGGGTGGGGGACACTGGCCATTTCCGACAATAGCCCCGGACAGGGCCAAAGAGGCAGGATATAACCTCACCCACTTTGCTAAACCACATCCCCCACACCACTAGGAGAATATCAACAGATCATGAACTTACTTCCCTGAGACAAGTCTGGGTATTGCCCACGAATATTTCCTCCACCGCACAAGCCGGAAGGGGCGCAAAATCAGACAGGAAGATCACGTCAGTGTCTCAATCCACTCAAGTCGAGAATAGAAAAAAAAGCCTGGCACGACATGATGCACCCCTCCTAGGAACGGCAAGGGAGAATACTACTTAGCCAGTGAGTCAGCCCCCATAATAGGGTCAGAGGCAGAGAAACCCAGTGGAGAGAGGGGAGCCGGCAAGGCTGTGACAGCAAGGGCAGTTCGTCACTCCAGTGCCTTGCTATTCACCTTCACACCCTTGGGCCAGACTACACTCAATCATAGGACCTACTGAAGAGATGAGACTTTAGTAAAGACTTAAAGGTCACGACCGAGTCTGCGTCTCTCACATGGATAGACAAACCCTTCCATAAAAATGTAGCTTTATAGGAGAAAGCCCTGCCTCAGCTGTTTGCTTAGAAATTCTAGGGGCAATAAGGAGGTCTGAGTCTTGTGACCGTAGAGTACGTGTAGGTATGAACAGCAGGACCAAATCGGAGAGATTGGTAGGAGCAAGTCAATGTAATGCTTTGTAGGTTAGCAGTAAAGTCTTGAAATCAGCCTTGGCTTAACAGGAAGCCAGTGTAGAGAGGCTCGAGTAATATGATCATAAGCAGGGATTAGCTTTTCTGCATAATATTTGGACAAAAAGTTTCTGATTTTTGCAATGTTACGAAGATGGAAAAAAGCTGCCTGTCAAAAGAGAGATCAGGGTCCAGAGTAACGCAGAGGCCCTTTAAAATATTATTTGAGATGACTGTACAACCATTAAGATTGTTAGATCAAACAGCAGATCTCTTTGTTTCTTTCGACATAGAACTAGCATCTTTGTTTTGTTTTGACAGCAGGATTGTGAAAAAAAGACAAAACAAATGGAAGATGAAAAGTGGATCGACAGTAGCTAGAAAGCTGGTGACGTCGACCGCCGAACATCGCCCGAACAAGGAGAGGGACCGACTTTGGCGGAAGTCGTGACAGTGTCAATCCCCATAGCAGTGAAAGTTGACATTGTAGTTTGGTACAGTTTGGTACACATCCAGAGGATAGGGAGACGGTTATTATGTTCAACATTGTAGGGAAGAGCACATTTAGTAGCTCTTTCAGTAAGAATAGGGTCCAGTAGGCAGCTTAGAGGCCATTACTATTTTCGTGAATGTGTTGAGACATACTGTCACGCCCTGGTCTTAGTATTTTGTGTTTTCTTTATTATTTTGGTCAGGCCAGGGTGTGACATGGGTTTATTGTGGTGTGTTTTGTCTTGGGGTTTTTCGTAGGTATTGCGATTGTGGCTTAGTGGGGTTTTCTAGCATAGTCTATGGCTGTCTGGAGTGGTTCTCAATCAGAGGCAGGTGTTTATCGTTGTCTCTGATTGTATTGTTCGTTTTTTCATCGTCATCAAACATGTATCAAGAATACCACGCTGAATTTTGGTCCGACTCTCCTTCACCGGAAGAAAACCGTAACAGAATCACCCACCACAACAGGACCAAGCGGCGTGGTGACAGGCAGCGGCAGCAGGAGCAGAGAAAGGAGGAATGGACATGGGAAGACGTTTTGGATGGCAAGGGTTGTTACACTTGGGAGGAGATACTGGCTGGAAGAGATCGCCTCCCATGGGAACAGGTGGAGGCACTTAGGAGAGCAGAGGCAGCCGGAGAGAGGAGCCGGCGATACGAGGGAACACGGTTGGCAAGGAAGCCCGGGAGTCAGCCCCAAAAATATATTGTGGGGGGGCTCACAGGGAGTATGGCTACGCCAGGTAGGAGACCTAGAGAGAGCGGGCAGGCACCGTGTTATGCTGTGGAGCGCATGGTGTCTCCAGTGCGGGTGCATAGCCCGGTGCGGTACATACCAGCTCCTCGTATCGGCCAGGCTAGAGTGGGCATCGAGCCAGGTAAGGTTGGGCAGGCTCGGTGCTCAAGAACTCCTGCACGGTCCGGTCTATCCAGTACCACCTCCACGCACCAGCCCTCGGTGGCAGCTCCCCGCACCAGGCTTCCTGTGCGTGTCCTCGGCCAAGTTCCACCAGTGCCAGCGCCACGCATCAGGCCTACAGTGCACCTCGGCTGTCCAGCGCTGCCGGAGCCTCCCTCCTTTACAGCGCTGCCGGAGTCTCCCGCCTGTTCTGCGCTGCCGGATTCTCCCGCTTGTTTAGTGCTGTCAGAGCCTTCCTCTTCTACTGCGCTGCCGGAGTCTCCCGCCTGTTCAGCGCTGCCAGAGCTGCCAGTCTGTAAAGAGCAGCCTGAACTGCCAGTCTGCAAGGAGTTGCAGGTCTGCAAGGAGCTACCAGTCTGCAAGGAGCTGCCAGAGCTGCCAGTCTGTAAAGAGCAGCCTGAACTGCCAGTCTGCAAGGAGCTGCCAGTCTGCAAGGAGCTGCCAGAGCTGCCAGTCTGCAGAATGCCGCCATAGCTGCCAGTCTGCAAGGAGCCGCCAGCCAGCATGGAGCAGCCAGATCCACCAGTCAGCATGGAGCAGCCAGAGCCGCCAGTCTGCCAGGATCCGCCAGTCAGCCAGGATCCGCCAGTCAGCTAGGATCTGCCGGAACCGCCAGTCAGCCAGGATCTGCCGGAACTGCCAGTCAGCCTGGATCTGCCAGAACCACCAGCCAGCCAGGATCTGCCAAAGCCAACTACCTGCCTGAGCTTCCTCTCAGTCCCGAGCTGCCCCTCAGTCCAGTGGGCTCTGTGGTACATACAGGATAAAAAACTTTAGTGTCTCCATTGATCCTAGGCCCTGGCAGTTCTGTGCAGACTCAAGACAACTGAGCTTTGGAGAAATACACAGATTCAACAAGGAGTCCGTAATTTCTAATGATAGACAAAGTTCATGAATTCATCACTGCTATAGTGAAGGCCGTCCTCACTTGGGGAATGCTGCTTTTTAGTTAGCTTTGTGACTGTGTCAAAAACAAATGTTGGATTGTTTTTATTCTCCTCAATCAGGCTGGAAAAGTAGGCTGATCGAGCAGCAGTGAGTACCACGCATCATCCATTAATTTGTTCAGATGCACCATGAACAATAACCACCTCATCAAGGAGCCCTGTGGCTGCTGCTGGATTGATTATAATGCGCTCATGGGGCATTTAACCCTCTAGAGTCTAAACCCTGTCTAAACCAGGGGAGAGGGGGTTCTAAGCTAACATATGGAATTGTTTTAAGATTTTCATACCAGGGATTATTTAGCTATTTGATTTAGAATTATAAGACCCCTTAAGGTAGAATATCAACAAACAAAAAAATAGAGGCTGAAACAATGAATTTGGTGTTACTTCTATTAGCCAATAGAAACTCTCTGAATAACAGATTCACTACACGTAAAAACATATAGTTCCCAAAAACGTCGGAAGGAAGTTTGTTCTGAAGTGTCTGTCCGATATCTGAGATAGATCAGGAAACTATTTAGATTTGTTTTTACAAATGTATCCCCTTATTTTAGGCACTAAACTATCTCCATATATACTTCCATTCATTTTTTAAACTGGTACCTGGTACCTTCAGACGAGTCTTTTGGCATCCTATAACAAAATGGAGAACACCATAGTGTTTGTGAGAGTCAGCTTTCAAGAGTGGTCATAATAGTTTTGTCGGCCAATCTTCGGGATGTATCATGGTCTGACAAACACCGCTCTAGCTCTGCCACTTTTCACCACAGATTAGGAAGGGCAATATCAGCGGATGCGATGGATTAAGATGTAGTCCATGCAATAAATGACGTATTTTGATGGGGATTTTTGTATTATGTTATCTAGATTTCCGCACAACCATACTAAGGGTTATAGACTGTGTGTAAGCTGTTTCATAGGTAAGCTTCTTGCAGGCAGATTAGCTGTTAGCGATTTATAGGCTGATGGATATTATGCAGAGTGGGTATGCTCTGTTCCTGGCAGGCTGATCAGATTCAATAGCAGCCTCAGAGGCGGATAAATCAGGATGCTGCTTTGTAGACTGTTTCATATGTAAGGCTCCTTGCAGACAGCCTACAAGGCAGCATCCTGATTTATTGCCTCTGAGGCTGCTATTGAATCTTTTTATTTTATTTTTTATTTTACCTTTATTTAACCAGGCAAGTCAGTTAAGAACACATTCTTATTTTCAATGACGGCCTGGGAACAGTGTGTTAACTGCCTGTTCAGGGGCAGAATGACAGATTTGCACCTTGTCAGCTCGGGGGTTTGAACTCGCAACCTTCCGGTTACTAGTCCAACACTCTAACCACTAGGCTACGCTGCCGCCCCTAATCTGATCAACATGCCAGGAAAAGAGCGGACTCACTCACTCTTGACCGTATACATAATGCACTGACTGCTAATCTGCCTGTAAGGAGCTTTACCTATGAAGTCAGAATCCTAATTTATCAGTCTCTGAGGATGCTTTTGAATCTGATCAAGTTCTGAAGCTGAAATTGAATCTGATCAGACCATCAGGAATGCAGCTCACCATAAAACATGAAGTGTCCCTTACTATTAGTTATGCAAGCTAACAACCAGCACAGATAACAAGCTAGCTAGCTAACAAGACTACCTAACTAGCTAGCTCTCTCACTCACAAGACTAGACAAATTAGTTGTGTTGCTGTTGCATGCTTTTGGCTGTGGTCTTGGGGGTGGCACACAGCCTGGGAGGTCCGCATCGTTCAGGACTTAAATGCCTTAGCTCAAGGTAAGGGCCATTTAGCTTGTGAGCATTCTTACTTATAAACACAAATGAAAGCATGATGCTAGCATGAAATGTACCATCTGTTAGTGTAGTAATTATTAAAAAACATACCCTCTGCCGCCTCAGCCATACTGTTAATCTATCATCAATACGTCCACAGTTTATTTTGTGATTTCTACAAAACATTTTTTTTTTATGTCTTGATCATGACAAAATGTATCTTGGCAAAAGGAGGGAATACTTTAAAAAAATCATATGTACTTTCTGGACTTCCGTACCAAACGGTTTTAGCTACCACATGATGCTGTAACATGACAATATCTGTGGTCGTTTAGAGTCTATAGTCTAGACTTAATGTTGTTATCTTAAGCAAAAACACTAGTCTAAATGCCTTAAATCCCCAAAACTATGTCGTAAACAAACTCTTAATGGAGGGATTATTTATTTACTATTGACTTAAATGCCTTCATAGCAATCATCTCATTTGAGATCTTGTTTTCCTTTTTTGGTGGAGAAGACTTCTGATAAGCCTGGAATTCTTCACTAATCAGCTAATGTTAGATCCTTTTAATTAGTGGGCCCTCTCTGTCATTTGATTTCTATCACTTATACAGTTTGTGTGTGTTTTAATTTCTCTCTTATATCTCTTATAATGATGCCAAAAGGTTCACGGTGGGAGTAATTAATTATAACTTAGCTTAATGAAATGTATACAGTTTAACGATGCACTGAGAAAATAAAGATTAAGATGTTTCTGTACGGTATAGAATTGAATTGCTCTCCAAAAGGTTTCATTGAAGTTTCTCAGTGTCATATTTTATTTTTGAGCTTCTACAGTGAGTTGACTAATAGCTAATAGTAGTTAACTGAGAACTTAAATTAACAGGACAATATGTTTTGTCCAGCCAGTGTTTATGTAAGATTCTGAACATATGTACAACATTAACTGATTTTATTAGGTTCCCCATTAGCCAACGGCGACAGCGATGTGACATGAGGTGTTGCTTTATTTGATTTTTAAAACCAGGTTTGCTGTTCAACTTGCGCTATATGAAATGGAAGGGAGTTCTATTCAATCATGGCTCTGTACGGTATAATACTGAATGTTTCTGTAATGATGTACGCTGAGTCAGGATGCAAGTTAAGGGAGTGTTACGATAAATGAGTGATGAGGTGTGGATTCAGGCGCAGAGAGCAAAAGATGTGGGAAAAAACACGCTTTAATGTCCCAGAAACATAACATGAACAAAAGTGGAAACACAAATTAACAGAAATATAAACGGACAGCGTGAAACCCAAATGCAAACAAAAATACACTCAAACAACAAAACAGACGAACAAGCCCACACGAAACAGAAGCGGGCTGAACAGACTATATATAACCCTACCCTAACAACCAAACAAGAAACAGGTGCTACCAATTAGACAGAACTAAAGGAACACAGAACAACGGATCGGCGATAGCTAGTAGACCGGCTACGACGACCGCCGAGCGCCACCCGAACAAGAAGGGGAGTCACCTTCGGTAATATTCGTGACAGGGAGTGAATACATTTAATTAATAAATGACCGAAACAAGAGACAAACAGCGCACCAACATGAAACAGGAACAATGAAGACCGGGGAAGAAATCAAAGGGAAAGACTTATAAAGGGCAGGTAATCAAGGAGGTCCATGTGAGTGTCATTATGCACGTAATGCTGGAGACAGGTGTGCGCTCTAACGAGCAGCCTGGTGACCTAGAGGCCAGAGAGGGAGCACACGTGACAATTTCCTTGAATTTGTTCTGGACATGGGGACTAGAAGCAATGCAGTCAGTCTTTCCACAACTCTTAGCCAAGAGAGAATAGTAGTATAGCATAGTATCGATATTTGTCACGTTCTGACCTTAGTTCCTTTATTTATGTCTTTGTTTTAGTATGGTCAGGGCGTGAGTTGGGGGGGTTGTCTATGTTCCGTTTTCTATGTTGTGTTTGCGTTTGGCCTGGTATGGTTCTCAGTCAGAGGCAGGTGTCGTTAGTTGTCTCTGATTAAGAATCATACTTAGGTAGCCTTTTCCCACTTGTGTTTCGTGGGTGTTTATTTTCTGTGTGTATTTTCTGTGTGTTCCACACGGAACTGTTTCGGTTGGTATTTTCACGTGTCGTTTATTGTTTTGTTTCAGTGTTCGCTTGTTGTAATAAAGAGCATGAACGCATACCACGCTCCGCATTGGTCATCCGATCCTTCTTACTACTCCTCCTCAGAAGAGGAGGACGAGAATCGTTACAGAAACACCCACCACAAACGGACCAAGCAGTGGGTTCAAGACTCCTGGACTTGGGAGGAGATCTTGGATGGCAAGGGACCTTGGGTACAGCCGGGAGAATATCGCCGCCCCAAGGCAGAGCTGGAGGCAGCGAAAGCCGAGAGGCAGCGTTATGAGGAGGCAGCACGGCAGCGCGACTGGAAGCCCGAGAGGCAGCCCCAAAATGTTATTGGTGGGGAAGCACACGGGGAGTGTGGCTACTGTCAGTCAGGTAGGAGACCTGAGCCAACTCCCCGTGATTACCGTGGAGAGAGAGGGACCGGGCAGTCACCGTGTTATGCCGTGAGGCGCACGGTGTTCACGGTGCGCAGGCATAGTGCGGTGCGATACATAGCAGCGCCTCGTATCGGCTAGATTGGGCATCAAGTAAGGGGCCATGAAACCGGCTCAGCGCATCTGGTCTCCAGTGCGTCTCCTCAGGCCGGGGTACATGGCACCAGCCTTATGCATGGTGTCCCCGGTTAGCCAACACAGCCCAGTGCGGACTATTCCACCTCGCCGCACTAGCCTGGCTACGGGGAGCATTCAACCAGGGAAGGTTGTGCAGGCTCGGTGCTCGAGAGCTCCAGTGCACCTTCATGGTCCGGTCTATCCGGTGCCACCTCCACGCACCAGCCCTCCGGTGGCAGCCCCCCGCACCAGGCTGTCTTTCCGTCAGAGTCTCCCTCCTGCCCGGAGCTGCCAGAGTCTCCCGTCTGTCCGGAGCTGCCAGAGTCTCCCGTCTGTCCGGAGCTGCCAGAGTCTCCCGTCTGTCCGGAGCTGCCAGAGTCTCCCGTCTGTCCGGAGCTGCCAGAGTCTCCCGTCTGTCCGGAGCTGCCAGAGTCTCCCGTCTGTCCGGAGCTGCCAGAGTCTCCCGTCTGTCCGGAGCTGCCAGAGTCTCCCGTCTGTCCGGAGCTGCCAGAGTCTCCCGTCTGTCCGGAGCTGCCAGAGTCTCCCGTCTGTCCGGAGCTGCCAGAGTCTCCCGTCTGTCCGGAGCTGCCAGAGTCTCCCGTCTGTCCTGAGCTGCCAGAGTCTCCCGTCTGTCCGGAGCTGCCAGAGTCTCCCGTCTGTCCGGAGCTGCCAGAGTCTCCCGTCTGCCCGGAGCTGCCAGAGTCTCCCGTCTGCCCGGAGCTGCCAGAGTCTCCCGTCTGCCCGGAGCTGCCAGAGTCTCCCGTCTGCCCGGAGCTGCCAGAGTCTCCCGTCTGCCCGGAGCTGCCAGAGTCTCCCGTCTGCCCGGAGCTGCCAGAGTCTCCCGTCTGCCCGGAGCTGCCAGAGTCTCCCGTCTGCCCGGAGTTGCCAGAGTCTCCCGTCTGCCCGGAGCTGCCAGAGTCTCCCGTCTGCCCGGAGCTGCCAGAGTCTCCCGTCTGCCCGGAGCTGCCAGAGTCTCCCGTCTGCCCGGAGCTGCCAGAGTCTCCCGTCTGCCCGGAGCTGCCAGAGTCTCCCGTCTGTCCGGAGCTGCCAGAGTCTCCCGTCTGTCCTGAGCTGCAAGTCTCCCATCAGCCAGGAGCTGCCAGTCAGCCGGCAGTCAGCCAGGAGCTGCCAGAGCTGGCAGTCAGCCAGGAGCTGCCAGAGCCGGCAGTCAGCCAGGAGCTGCCAGAGCCGGCAGTCAGCCAGGAGCTGCCAGAGCCAGTAGTCACCCAGGAGCTGCCAGATTCGCCCTTCACTCTGGAGTTGCCGGAGTCTCCCTCCTGTCCGGTGCTGCCAGAGTCTCACGCCTGTCCGGTGCTGCCAGAATCTCCCGTCCATTCGGGACCCGTGGCTTGGTTCACCAGTCCGAGGTCGGCGGCTAGGGTCGTCACGTTAAAGAGGCCACGGAGGTGGCAAGGATTAGGATGATTTTTAGGATACAAATAAATGGAAAATACCTAAGCACAGAAAAAATCCTAGAGGAAAACCTGGTTTAGTCTGCTTTCCAACAGACACTGGGAGACAAATTCCCCAGTAACCTAAAACACAAGGCCAAATATACACTGCAGTTGCTTACCAAGACGGCATTGGATGTTCCTGAGTGGCCTAGTTAAAGTTTTGACTGAAATTGGCTTGAAAATCTATGGCAATACATGAAAATGGCAGTCTAGCATTGATCAACAACCAACTTGACAGAGCTTGAATACTTTTTAAAATATGAATGTATACATATTGTTCAGTCCAGGTGTGCAAAGCTCTTAGAGACTTACCCAGAAATACACAAAGCTGTAATCGCTGCCAATGTTGATTCTAACATGTATTGACTTAGGGGTTTGAAAACTTAGGCAAATGAGATATTTCTGTATTTCTGTGTTTTATAATGCATTCATTTTCAACAACAGATTATAGTCAATAATACCAAAAGGCTGCACTAAAATCTAACAGTACAGCTCCCACAATCGTATTAATATCAATTTCTTTTAACCAATCATAGCTTAATGCTAGTCTATTCATAATTTCTTTAAAGCTGGCAGCAAGCTAGTCAGTTTTTAGAAACAGTAAAGGCCACTTTACCATTCTTGTGTTGCGGAATGACTTTGGTTTCCCTCCAGGTCTGAGGACAAATACTTTCCTCTAGGCTCAAATTAAAGATATGACACATACAGTTGAAGTCAGAAGTTTACATACACCTTAGCGAAATGCATTTAAACTCAGTTTTTCACAATTCCTGACATTTAATCCAAGTAAAAATGCCCTGTTTTAGGTCAGTTAGGATCACCACTTTATTTTAAGAATGTGAAATGTCAGAATAATATTAGAGAGAATGATTTATTTCAAGGTTTTATTTTTTTCATCACATTTCCAGTTAGTCAGAAGTTTACATACACTACAATTAGTAGTTGGTAGCATTGCCTTTAAATTATTTAACTTGGGTCAAACATTTTGGGTAGCCTTCCACAAGCTTCCCACAGTAAGTTGGGTGAATTTTGTCCCATTCCTCCTGACAAAGCAGGTGATTGTGATGGCCACTCCAATACCTTGACTTTGTTGTCCTTAAACATCTTTGGGATAAGGGGCAGTATTTTGACGCCCGGATGAAAAGCGTGCCTAAAGTAAACTGCCTGTTACTCAGGCCCAGAAGCAAGGATAGTCATGTAATTGTTTTCTATTCAAAATTACCATTCAGCCTACCACCGTCTTCAATGGCTGTCACTTTAATTATAAGGCAAAATCCTCCAATTGCAGTTCCTAGGGCTTCCACTAAATGTCAACCGTCTTTAGAAATAGTTTCATGCTGGCTTTTGTAGGTGGCTTCCGTTTTGGCTGTAGTGTTTCCATGCGCATGGACGAGAGAGCATTCTTTGGTATTTTTCTCCGGTAAAGACAATTACGATTCTCCGTCTTAAATTGTATTGTTTATTTAATTCTTAGGGTACCTAATGTTTGATTAGAAACGTTGTTTGACTTGTTTGGTATTCATTTTGTGTGCATTTTGATGGAGGGAAACTGGGTGGATTATTAACTGAAGCGCGCCAGCTAAACTGTGTTTTTATGGATATAAAGAAGGACATTATTGAACCATTTGTGATATAGCTGGGAGCTTTTGGAGTGCCAACAGACGAAGATCAAAGGTAAACATTTATTATATCACTATTTCTGACTTTCGTGGAGAACCTGCCTGGTTGAAAATGTTCATGCTTTTGTACGCGGGGCGCTGTCCTCAGATAATCTCATGGTGTGCTTTTGCCATAAAGCCTTTTTGAAATCTGACACAGCGGCTGGATTAACTTCTTTAGGGTAGGGGGCAGCATTTGGAAATTTGGATGAAAAGCATGCCCAAATTAAACTGCCTTCTACTCAGGCCCAGAAGATAGGATATGCATATAATTAGTGGATTTGGATAGAAAACACTCTAAAGTTTCCAAAACTGTTAAAACTATGTCTGTGAGTATAACAGAATTGATTTGGCACACAAAAACCTGAGAAATGTCCATTCAGGAAGTAGGATTTGTTTTTTATGTTGTAGTTTTCTATTCAATGCCATTAGAGTATCCATTGACTTAGGACTCAAATTGCAGTTCCTATGCCTTCCACTAGATGTCAACAGTCTTTAGAAATTGTTTCTGGCTTATATTCTGAAAAATGAGGGAGTAAGAGGAGTCTGAATGAGTGGACCCTGCCGTGTCACAGAACGAGTGCCTTTCTTGTTTACCTTTTATATTGACAACGATATTGTCCTTTTAAAATATTATTTATTATTTAGGCTAAACACAAGCTGAGGATTGAAAAAAAACATTGTTTGACATGTTTCTATCAAGCAAAGAGTAGATGTCTTAACCTGTTACTCCTACTCCTACATTCTGTTAAAAATCGCGCAATATTTCAGCACCCTGCTACTCATGCCAGGAATATAGTATATGCATATGATTAGTATGAGTGGATAGAAAACACTCAGACGGCTGTGACTATAACAGAATGTGCGTTTCATCGAAAAGTGCAGGAACATCTGATCACTGAAAATGGGAAAATATATCCATGCGCCACTTCAACCAATTGTTAAACGTGAACCACATTAAATAGGGCCGAGGTTGCAATACCTACAGCTTCCACACGATGTCAACAGTCTTGTCATTTGCCTACTATTTGTTTCTTGGTCAAACAGACACAAGGCAGCGCAGTTCTTCTGGAGATTTACACGGACATTATTTCCAGACGTACAGCTATAGAATATACATCGCCTCGTGATCAATTTGATCGCTTATTAACGTTTACTAATACCTAAAGTTGCATTACAAAAGTATTTCGAAGTGTTTTGTGAAAGTTTATCGTCGCTATTTGTTTCGTTGATCACACAGTCTTCATAGATCGATATCTAGGCTATATATGGACCGATCTAATCGAAAAAAAGACCCAATAGTGTTTATGGGACATCTAGGAGTGCCAACAAAGAAGATGGTCAAAGGTAATGAATGTTTTATATTTTATTTGTGCGTTTTGTGTAGCGCCGACTATACTAATTATTTTGTTTACGTCCCCTGCGGGTCTTTTGGGGTGTTACATGCTATCAGATAATAGCTTCTCATGCTTTCGCCGAAAGCATTTTATAAATCGGACTTGTTGCCTGGATTCACAACGAGTGTAGCTTTAATTCAATACCCTGCATGTGTATTTTAATGAATATTTGAGTTTTAACGAGTGCTATTAGCATTTAGTGAAGCATTTGCATTTCCAGATGTCTAGATGGGACGCCTGCGTGTCAGGTAGGAGCAATTAACCGACTTGCCAAAACTGTAGTTTGTTAACTTCTTTATGGCTGCCATTCCGTTAACGGGATAATTGTCATCAACAACCGCTGAATTGCATAGCCTAACATTCAAACAATATTACAAAAAATGTTTATATTCATTAAATCACAAGTGCAATATAGGAAAACACAGTTTAGCCTTTTGTTAATCCACTTGTCGTGTCAGATTTTGAAAATATGCTTTACAGCGAAAGCAATCCAAGCGTTTGTGTAAGTTTATCGATCGCTCGACAAAAACCTAGCATCAAGTAGCTTGGTCATGATGATCTTCAGATGTTTTCACACACATGTTCCATGAAGAGTATTTTAATATTTATTTCTATATTAAGATTATATTTATATCCAAAATACCTACATTTGTTTAGCGCGTTATGTTCAGAAATCCACAGGAAAAAGCGGTCACGACAACGCAGACAAATTTAAAATAGTTTCCTTAATGTCCACAGAAACATGTCAAACGTTTTTTTATAATCAATCCTCAGGTTGTTTAAAAAAATATAATCGATAATATATGAACCGTAACTGTCTTCATCAGTAGGAGAGGGAAATGCAATGGCTGCCCAAACTCTTTTACGCATACAAAACGCTGCTGGCACCTGACCATACAATGACGCAATGTTATCTTTCTCGCCCATTCTTCAAAATAAAAGCCTGAAACTATGTCTAAAGACTGTTGACACCTTGAGGAAGCGATAGGAAAAGGAATCTGGTTGATATCCCTTTAAAACCTGTTGTGACTCGGGGGCAGTATTTTCATTTTTGGAAAAAAAACATTCCCGTAGTAAACGGGATATTTTGTCAGGACAAGATGCTATAATATGCATATAATTGACGGCTTAGGATAGAGAACACTCTAAAGTTTCCAAAACTGTAAAAATATTGTCTGTGAGTATAACAGAACTGATATTGCAGGCAATTTCTTTTTTTACAATCATTTTCCTTCATTTCTATTATCATGAATATGACTCAACTTTTCATTGTTGGCATTTCCTTCCTAAGTTTGCCCACTTTGCCAATGAAGTAATCATTAAAATAATTGGCAACATCAAATGTTTTTGTGATGAATAAAGCCAGTTCAATTTGCCTTTCTGCCAACAATTTGATTTTAAAGTACTCCAAAGCATTTTTTTCAACATTCTTTATATAATTTATCTTGGCTTCATAATACAGTTTCTCCTTTTTGTTGAGTTTAGTCACACAATTTCTCAATTTGCAGTAAATCAGCCAGTCAGATGTGCAGCTACTAAAGTTATTAGCCACTGATATTGCCTGATATCTTTCAGCCATTCAGTTTTTCAAATCCTCATCAATCCATGAGCCTTATCGGTTATAACAGTCAGTTTCTTAATAGGTGCATGTTTATCAATAATGGTAAGAACCAATTGTATAAATTCATTAAGTGCTCATTTTTAATCACGTCAGACCAACAAATAGTTTAACATCATCCACATAAGAGTCACAGCGAAAGATTTTGTATGATCTCTTACACACTATTTTAGGCTCAACATATGGAACCTTGGATTTCCTGGGTATATCCACTATATTGTGATCACTGCATCCAATGTGTATGGATACAGCTTTAGAACATAGTTCTACAGTATTAGTAAAAATGTGATCAATACATGTGGATGATGTACTTCCTGTAGTGTTTGTAATCATCCTGGTAGGTTGATTAATGAATGACATGAACCACTTTACAGACACTGGTTACAGTAAGAAGCTTCCTCTTGAATGGACAGCTTGATGAAAAGCAGTTAATAGTACGGTCCCCAAGAAAGTAGACCTCTCTGTTTACATCCCACACACTATCAAGCATTGATCACATGATCTAATACTGACTGTTAGCTCTTGGTGGCCTATAGCAACACACTAAAATAATAGGCTTTAGATGAGGCAGGTGAATCTTTAACCACAACACTTCAAAACACTTGACATAAGAAATTCTCTGAATACATACAGCAACACCTTCCCCGTAGCCATTCCCGTCTCTTCTGTAGATGCTATATCCTTATTGCTGCTGCTGTATTATCAAAGGAATTATCTAAGTGGCTCTCAGAAATGGCTAATATATTAATGTTATCTGATGTTAGCAAGTTATTTCATAGCCGGGATAAGTTATTTCTTCTGGTGCAGAGCTTCAGGATAGTCCTCGTTGAGGTGACAGGCCCAGGCCAACAGTACGTTCCTCTCAAGCTCTAGGCTCTTTCCAGAACAACTACATAAGGATCTTGACCACTGTTGGCCTGGGCCTGTCAACTTTGCTGGTGGTGGGGTTTCCAGTCCTGTGGGTGTGCACCATCTTAATCTTCCTGTGGTCCATCTTCAGTTTCTCAGTGATCATTTACCTCACTTTGTCACTTTGTCACTTTGTCAGACTTGATCCAGGTCTCATGTGTAAATCTGCAATTCAGTTCACAAAATGTTGTTTCGCCTTAATTTTCTCTTGAGATAATCTGATTTCTCCATCATTGTTATCTTGGATTCACATACAACTGATGTCCTCTCAAAATGACGTACAGATTGCTTTAATTTGGCTGTTCTCCTGTTTAAACTCCTCGAGCTGACCATGGGATAACGGCAAACTGTTTTTCAGGTCCTAGACCTCTCTGGTCAGATCGTCCATTCTTTGTTGAGATGACTCCACCAGTATTTGGACACAACACTTGAAGCTATTTCCTTGTTGTTGTAACAATTGCTTTTAGAACAATTTTTATTGGTTTAAAAGAACCTTCAACTGTGATAGAGACCACTGTCCTCAATGGTACTCCCATCGGCATTGGTCTTTATCATGGTAGCAACATAGAATACGGTGTTACTCCAAACAGGGCCAGTAGCAGGGCAGATGGAAACAGCAGAGATTCAAACAGTCACACAAGGACTGTGGGCTGTGTAGAAGCTGCTAAGGAAACCTGGCTAGCTTGATAGCTACAGTTGAAGTCGGAAGTTTACATACACTTAGGTTGGCGTCATTAAAACGTGTTTTTCAACCACTCCACAAATTTGTTGTTAACGAACTATAGCTTTGGCCAATCGGTTAGGACATCGACTTTGTGCATGACACAAGTCATTTTCATACAATTGTTCAGACAAATTATTTCACTTATAATTCACTGTGTCACAATTCCAGTGGGTCAGAAGTTTACATACATTAAGTTGACTGTGCTTTCAATCAGGAAAATTCCAGAAAATAATGTCATGGCTTTAGAAGCTTCTGATAGGCTACTTGACATAATTTGGGTCAATTGGATGTGTACCTGTGGATGTATTTCAAGGCCTACCTTCATACTCAGTGGCTCTTTGCTTGACATCATGGGAAAATCAAAACAAATCAGCCAAGACCTCAGAATCTTTTTTGTAGACCTCCAGAATTCTGGTTCATCCTTGGGAGCAACTTCCAAACACCTGAAGGTACCACGTTAACAATAGTACGCAAGTATAAACACCATGGGACCATGCAGCCGTCATACCGATATTAAGGAATACCTAGGATAGGATAAAGTAATCCTTCTCACCCCCCCCTTAAAATATTTAGATGCACTATTGTAAAGTGGCTGTTCCACTGGATGTCATAAGGTGAATGCACCAATTTGTAAGTCGCTCTGGATAAGAGTGTCTGCTAAATGACTTAAATCTAAATGTAATAGCGCTTATGAAGGAGACACATTCTGTCTCCTAGAGATGAACATGCTTTGGTGCAAATCAATCCCAGAACAACAGCAAAGGACCTTGTGAAGATGCTGGATATAGATACAAAATTATCTATATCCACAGTAAAAAGAGTCCTATATCAACATAACCTGAATGGCCGCTCAGCAAGGAAGAAGCCACTGATCCAAAACCGCCAGAAAAAAGCCAGACTGTGGTTTGCAACTGCACATGGATCATAACTTTTTGGAGAAATGTCCTCTGGTCTGATGAAACAAAATTAGAACTGTTTGGCCATAATGACCATTGTTATGTTTGGAGGAAAAGAGGGAGGCTTGCAATTGAAGAACACCATCCCAACCGTGAAGCACGGGGGTGGAAGCATCATGTTGTGGGGGTGATTTGCTGCAGAAGGGACTGATGCACTTCACAAACTAGATGGCATTATGAGGATTGAAAATGATGTGGATATATTGAAGCAACATCTCAAGACGTTAAAGCTTGGTCGCAAATGGGTCTTCCAAATGGACAATGACCCCAAGCATACTTCCAAAGTTGTGGCAAAATGGCTTGAGGAGAACAAAGTCAAGGTATTGGAGTGACCATCACAAAGCCCTGACCTCAATCCTATAGAAAATGTGTTGGCAGAACTGAAAAAGCGTGTGTGAGCAAGGAGACCTACAAACCTGTCTCAGTTACACCAGCTCTGTCAGGAGGAATGAGCCAAAATTCACCCAACATATTGTGGGAAGCTTGTGGAAGGCTACCTGAAACGTTTGACCCAAGTTAAACAATTTAAAGGCATTGCTACCATATACTAATTGAGTGTATGTAAACTTCTGACCTACTGGGAAAGTGATTAAATCAATAATTATCTCTACTATTATTCTGTGGTGATCCTAATTGATCTCAGACTGGATATTTTTACTAGGATTAAATGTCAGGAATTGTGAAAAACTGAGTTTAAATGTATTTGGCTAAAGTGTATGAACTTCTGACTTCAACTGTACCTATTATTAGTTAGAAGGTAGGCTAGCGTCTGCACCAAAGAAGGAAGAGTGAGATATGTATCTGGAGCCAAATAGACCTGCTATTATTCCATGTCATACAGTGAACACCTGACACTTTTATGTGATGTTTTAAACTGAGTGCACAAAACATTAAGAACACCTTCCTTTGTTGCCCTCAGAACAGCCTCAATTCAACAGGGTATCGACTCTACAAAGTGTCGAAAGTGTTCCACAGGGATGCTGTCCCATGTTGACTCCAATGCTTCCTGCAGTTGTGTCATGTTGGCTGGATGTCCTTTCGGTGGTGGACCATTCTTGATACACATGGGAAACTGTTGAGCGGGGAAAACCCGGCAGAGTTGCAGTTCTTGCAAAAAACTGGGGCACCTGGCATATGGGCTTAAATCTTTTCTCTTGAATGCGCTTAACATTAGGAACACCTGCTCTTTCCATTATATAGACTGATCAGGTGAATCCAGGTGAAAGCTATGATCCCTTACTGAAGTCACCTGTTAAATCCAATTCAATCAGTGTAGATGAAGGGGGAGACTGGTTAAAGAAGGATATTTGAGACATAGCTTGTGTATGTGTGCCATTCAGTGGGTGAATGGGCAATGCAAAACATTTAAGTGCCTTTGAACGGGGTGTTGTACAGTAGTAGTAGGTGCCAAGCACATTTCTTGTGTTACAATGTGAGATTAAAATGGATTTAAATGTCAGTTATTTTCAACGATCTAAACAAAGTACTATGTAATGTCAAAGTGGAAGAAAAATTCTAACATTTGTAAAGAATTTTCAAAATAAACATGATTACTGTATGTCTTGATTTAGTGCTCAACTTCCTGAGTCATTATATGTTAGAATCCTCTTTGGCAGCGATTACAGCCTATAAGAGCTTTCCACAACTGGATTGTGCAACATTGACCTATTATTATTTTCTTCAAGCTCTGTCAAATTGGTTGTTTATCATTGCTAGACAACCATTTTCAGGTCTTGCCATAGATGTTCAAGCAGATTTAAGTAAAACCGGCCGCTTATAGGAACATTCACTGTCTTCTTGGTTAAGCATCTCCGGTGTAGATTTGGCCTCGTGTTTTAAGTCATTGTCCTGCTGAAAGGTGAATTCATCTCAGGGTTTCTGGTGGAAAGCAGACTGAACCAAGTTTTCCTCAGGGATTTTGCCTGCTCTTAGTACCAATTGTTTATTTTTTTCCTGAATAACTCCCCAGTCCTTAACGATTACAGGCATACCCATAAAGGGCTGTGGCGGTCATGAAATGTTGTCCTCTGGCTATTGTCATGCGAAACACTGCCGGTCTTACGGTAATTTACCATTAATTGACCTAAACACCTTTAGCATCTCTAGGGCCTCCGCACGTACAAGTTGTTGATGTTGTTTGGAACATCTGTATAAAAAAGTATAATAAATCAATTGAATATACACCATCACAATAAAGCCATTATTTACTTTAGACAGGTCTAAGGAAACATTATGATATGAATAAAAAGTATTCAGAAGAACAGAATAAGATTTGGCCTACTATAGGCCTATGTTATCAGTCTATGCTCCATGCCATATGCTGTAGGCTTGTTCATGTACCTAACAAGATAGGAAATAAAATAATGTCAAGGGATTTATAAGCTTTTGATTTTATAATAAAAATTATAGAATTGAGTGGAGATTTGAAAAAGGTCCTATATGCTAGATTTTGAGTTATTTGGCAACTTTAGTTGTGAATTATACAACATTTACAATGTCTTAGAAATCAAAACATATAGAGTATGGGCTGCATGGTGCGACTATAGGCTATTGATGATTTGAGAAAGTAGAAAAAAAAGCTTGAGCTCTGTTCCTAGCCTCAGGCAGCATAGCTTTTATCTCAAGTGATCATATTTTCAACCATCAGACTATTTTCAATATAATATTTTCTTTACTAACATGTACAATTTGTTTTGATCTAGAATGGCTCATTATGAAATCGGCAGGAACAGGAGCATTGGAAAATAAGACACGTAATCTGTATGCACTCCGATAGCAAATGGAGGCTGTGCGATTACCCACCATTTCGCCTACTTCGGGTTTATAGCTGAGCATGTGCTTAATGTAAGCAGCTGTGAAATAAATATGTGACAGACCGGCTCGATTCAGTCTTCCGTAGCAAATTTTGAAATTGTGTTTTTTTACATTGAATAAATGTAAGGACTCAGAGCTAGAAAATGGTATATCATACACAGCAGTTGAGGAACAATGGGAAAGTAATTCTGCTTTGAAAGTTGATCATCTTGTAACCCCACTTTTGAGAAAATGGCCCTTGAATGTTTTGGTACACCTACTGGAGAGTTCTTCTTTGTCTACAAACATTCAGCATCGTTTACGCCCTCTTAAACCTTTCAGCCTCACCCGTCTCTTTAAGGGTTCACATGGGAGGACATATGTTAAACACACACTTTATGAAATAAAAACTATGTTTATTTTTCACAGGATACAGACAGTGAAATGGTTACTTGCATAGTACCAATATCAAAAACAGAAAGTGTCCACATATGGATATTATATAACGCTTATTTAACAAACTTTTATAAATTGATGGGTCGTGTGAAGGGAATTCTATAACCACCTCCAGCCACAGCTAGTTAAGTTGATGAGTCCCTATTGTCTTAACATGTGCACATGTTTATGAAATCCAATAGATGACCATGATCAGCCCCAGACACACCAGGCAAACGTGATGGGTCATGGAATCATCCGGTCGAAGTGGAATCTTTTGCTTAGACATGTAACTAGCTAGTTTAACAACGAACCGGCATAATCCCAACTCATACTACTACCAATACAAATATTGTCATAGCTGTAGTATGATTCTGCACTTAGCTGAAGCTACCAAACTAGGTTCAATGTTAGATAGCTAACAATAGGCTATAACTAGCAATGACAACGGTTTTCTAATTCAAATCATATTACTACATGGATCATACACGTAATGTTAGCTAGTGAGCCAGCAAGCTAACGTTCACTAGCTAACTAAAAGAACACTTTAATAACTTGCAATGACAAAATTAGAAACGGATATCTGAAAATCCATGTAATGTACATGGATGAACTCCTCACCGCAGACTGGAACATTTAACTCTGTTTTGTTTGTAGCTACATCTTGTTTGGCCAGCGTTGTGTCAAGTCCGTCCGGTTCACACTGACCGTGGCATGTGCAGAAGCAATTTTTCCAACTGATCTGTCGATAGATTACATTCAGGGCATCAATGTTGTTGAAAAAAGTAGCAGAACCTTTGCAGTTCACAATAGCTAACGTTATATCTTTAAAAAATGACGTGGTCGAAAGGAGTAGCGACACATACTGAACTGCTCATGTTATAGACAGAAGCACGCTGCACGACATACCAATCCAAACTCATCTCCCAGCCTGTCCATCCCATCCAATTTCTCAGCCAATCATGGTGTTTCTCCTTGGCTTAACCAACTAGGCTCGTAATTTAACAATTGTATTCATATTTACAGATTTAATACAAGTTTGTTATTAAGGCGTATGAATGTTCACATGTTCCAGAAGGCATTTCTGCCCCCCAAAAAACGCATTTGGATCAAAAATAAATGTTTACGTTAAAATGGCTCTTCTGTGTAGGAGAGACTTGCGACATACGCCTAGTTTCTTGAGCTCATAAGCCTATACATATGCACAAGCTCTAATATGTGTATGGGAGTTTTTAATAATCTCCTTATAAAGCGATGTGCATTTTGTTGTGTTAGGCTTTGAAACAGTATATGTGTTATACTGTTATACAGTTTCAACCTGCTGTTAAACTTCTTTCCTCAAATTGATCATCACAGTGGGGTAAGTTTTAAAAGTACAATAGGCCTACTGTTTTGATGATAAGTGTTTGAGGTGATTTTTAATTGCATTTGCATTGATGTCAGAGGGACAAAATATTTTTTTACCCTTATTTAACTCGGCACATCAGTTAAGAACTAATTCTTATTTTCAATTACAGCCTAGGAACAGTGGTTTAAGTGTCTTGTTCAGGGACAGAGCGGCATATTTATACCTTGTCAGCTCAGGGGTTTGATCTTGCAACCTTTCAGTTACTAGTGCAACGCTCTAACCACCAGACTACCTGCTGCCCCAATAGAGCCCTGAGTACCAAGCCATTAGGACCTGATGCTCGTTAACAAATTGGGTACTACCAAAGCATGTCCAGAGTGCATAAGAGGAGATTACCGTGACTCAATGGTCACATAGAATTTTACCTCAACCATAACACTTTGTATTCAGGAGAAGTGAAATGCTTTGCCACATTTTTTGCAGTATTACTTTAATGCCTATTTGCAATCAGGACAAATGTTATTCTCTACAGTTGTCATTTAGGTTAGTATTGTTGATCTATCCTCAGTTTTCTCCTATCACAGCCATTAAACTCTAACCATTGGCCTCCCTGAGCGGTTTCCTACCTCTCCGGCAACTAAGTTAGGAAGGACGCCTGTATCTTCGTAGTGACTGGGTGTATTAATACACCATCCATGGTGTAATTAATAACTTAACAATGTATCAAAGCAATATTCAATAACTGCTTTATTTTAAACTTTACCCATCTACCAATTGGTGCCTTTCTTTACAAGGCATTGGAAAACTTCCCTGGCCTTTGTCGTTGAATCTGTGTTTGAAATTCAATGCTCGACTGAGGGACCTTACAAATACATGTATGTGTGGGGTACAGAGATGAGGTAGTCATTCAAAACTCATGTTGAACACTATTGTTGCACACATTTTTACTCATTAACCTATTTAGGCGTGCCATAACAAAGGGGTTGAATACTTATTGACTCAAGACGTTTCAGTTTTTCATTTTGTATTAATTTGCAAAGATTTCTAAAAACATGATTCCACTTTGACATTATGATAATTGTGCGTAGGCTAGTGACAAAAAATAAATCTACATTTTGCACACACCTGCAAGTACACACACACACACACTGACTTGTGCACATGGTATGTGTGTGTGTGCATATGGGAGTGTGTGGATAATTTTCATGTATTATTTAATGTGTTTTAGATTGATTACACAAGGTGTTGTCTGTGAGTACATATGAGTAAAATAATTAAATATGGAAACAAAAAGATACCAAAACGTAACGCAAATAAACAAAACAAAACACGAACAACCACAATGTCTATCCCATTTCTCTTCGGTTGTGGCACAAGGTGCACATTTAGCTGTCAGCTTAGCAGACTTCTGCTCCTCTCAAAGCAGGAAGAGACGTTTATGTCCATCTGGGACCTGTCTATAGTGTGTTTTTTCTAAATCTAGGTAATATGTTTCCATTATGTTGTCATATTTTGAGTAGGAACACAGGAAGTACATCTCAGTTCTAGCTTCTGTAAATCACAATACCAGTAGTCTCTGATCTCAATTTCCAGACTGTGATCACTCAGTCTATTTTAAGAGGGTTTTTCTTCATTTTACATATTAGAAGCATAGATATTGTGCCAATGTAAATGTTAGATTTAGGGACCAATAACAATCAAAAAAAAAATCAAATTTTTGTTTGTTTGTCCAATTTTCAATGTAGTCATTTTTCAATTTAAATCCATTTGATTGATTATGGTTTTAGAAATTAAACTCTCTTTTGGTTGGACTTTAATTTCAATGTCGCCAGTGAGCTGCAGAGAAATGGTTACTCAGAGGAGCTTTCGTCTGAAAGATCATGATTGAAATGTTTTATTATCTTACTCTCTCTCTCTCACACATAGACACAGCTAGGTTTCATGGGAGATAGATGTGCAGTAACCTGTGAACCTCTGTATGGTCCGTCTGGTCTGTGTGCCGAGCAGATGTTCTGAACTTTCCCTCTCCACCATGATGTCTTATAATTATGGATATAAACAGATTGTGCACATGGTTTTAAGCTGCCACTGTGATGAATGACTGAATGATTTCAGCCCAGGCCTGGTGTACGCGGGGAGGAGAGAGAGAGAATGGCCATGAAACTGCTAACAGCCATCTGTCCATCTGTAGAGTCTGTTTTAGATCTGCTTTACATAGACTACTGTCTGGTGGTGCTAAAAATAATCAAACACACAGATGCTTCTGGGGTTAGATACACAAGTTTTATTCAAGTGGACATTAATGCTTTAAAACAATATATATTATCTGACTGTTCCACTAAGTTTCATATAGCTCTGCCTGGTTAAGCAGTGTTTGCAAAAACGTTTAAAAGGAGCATATCGTCAAGCTTAGGGTCACATATTTGTTGGAATCATGAATGTTTACTCCCAGAAAAGCTAAAGGAAGTTGTCAATACCTTCGCTGATAAGTGGAAATACAATAAAGATTGTCAGTAACGCCTGCCTTAACAAAGTATTTCAACTGATCTACAGTATATCGTCCATCGCGGTTGGACAGCACACAAAAGTGTGGAAATGTATACCGTAGGCCTAGACATTCTCCAGCCGACAGGACTGACCTCGGCATAGCAATTTAATGACACTCAGGGGCGGCTGCTGCGGAAATGGTTATGTGTATCTCTTTGTGAGACTAAAACACGGTGGGAAAAATGCAGGAGCGAGAGAGGAAAAAGAGAAGAAAAAAGAGAAAGACATGGAATGGATGTTGTTCTGTTCATCGGGCTGCCCATGGTGGAATGATGAACAATTGCCTCACTGTAATCTCCTACAGCTTTGGGATTGAATAGATGCAGTTTTTATCTTACAGCTCTAGCAGTCAGTGAGTGTGTGTGTGTGTGTGTGTGTGTGTGTGTGTGTGTGTGTGTGTGTGTGTGTGTGTGTGTGTGTGTGTGTGTGTGTGTGTGTGTGTGTGTGTGTGTGTGTGTGTGTGTGTGTGTGTGTGTGTGTGTGTGTGTGTGTGTGTGTGTGCGAGCGCGTGTGTGCATGCACGGGTCTACATACAGTACATGCATTTGTGTGTGTGGCTGTACACTAGAACCACTGCTCCTTCCTCATCTAATATTCAGCCCAAGGTTGGGATTCCTCAGGGCCTGACTCTGACATTTAGAAATTCACTCTTATAGACAGGAGTAATAAAGTTACACGGCCCTACTCTCTCCCCTAAAGAACATTGCCTGAATTACAGTGCCAGAAACAGATAAACAACAGAGCAGTTATTGTGTGAATGCGAAGATGGACATGCGCTGAAATAACCTTGCATTAAGTTAGATTTAATTTCTTCTTCATTCTGTTCAGACTGAAACGGGCGGTAACATCTGAACACCATCTGCTGGGACTGTTTTTTTTAACATAAAAGGTACAGAATCTGTGAACTCTACCACCGTAGTACAGGCTAAGCTGCTCGAATAATGGTACAGTGATATACCGTTAAAACCAGTAACAAACGTCAACACAAGGCAGCTCAATACCTTCATTTTTCCATGACTAAGATGGATTTATTATCAGTATATTTCTCTCTCTCTCGCCATTTTCCCCTCTGTTGAATCACTGTGGAAAGAGAGAAAGCTATGGCAGGGAGGCCAAAAGGGCTGCTGTGTGCAAACCATGTCTCTCTCTCACACACACACACATGGACACACACAAGAGTGTAGGTAGTTACTGGTTACAGACCGTATAGGCCACTGTGTGTGAATAACCCAGGAGAAAGAAATGCAAGGTGCAGCCTATAAAAGGCACATGTTTCTGTCAGTGGGGTGATGGATGTGGCGGAACATTGTTTATTGACACAACACCTTCATGTTTCGCCATAGGCCATCACTCATAGAGAACACCGATCTGGGTGGAACCTCACTTAGCAACAAGATCTCACGGTTTGACCAATTTGACTTGAAAGTCCGAAGTTGGTCCATGTTTTCGCCAAAATTCACGTTTCGAAGTTGCTCCAAATGAATACAGGTTTTAATGATTAAGATGTCCCTTTGTTTAAATCCTGGTTTTCTACAGGATAAAATCAGACATTCATGATTGCTGAGCTGAGTCACATCCTCTCTCTCTCTCTTTCCCTCACACACACACACACACACACACACACGCACACACACGCACACACACGCACACACGCGCACACACACGTACACACACGCACACACACGCACACACACATTTGATATATATATATATATATATATATATATATATATATATATATATATATATATATATATATAAGTATCAATTTGTTATCTGGTGCAATATGGCCGTTCTGTTCGTAAGATGAATCTGCACCAAAGCATTCCCACACTTTCATTTATAGTGAGGCAGGCTGCCTCATCACGCCCTCTGTGATTTTCAACAGCTTGTCCAGATGATCTAAAGATCATGCAATCTGCACAGATGCTAACATTATGATGGATTGCCTCTCGCTGCCAGCCTCACAGCACACTTGCTGCCTGCCTCACGTACGCTTTCCTCTCTTCCCGAAATAAATAAAGAAAAGGATGCTGCGAAGTACGGAGGGATCCAACCAAGCATTGCAAACAGTTCGCATACACTCACCCCACCCCACACATAGATAGTCTGCCCAGAAATGCCATCTTCCTCGTTATAAATAATGTGTGGATTACAGATCTATTGGCTGTGGCTGTGGTTGTGATGGAAAGCCCTGGGGTGTAATGATGGGGTCTAGGATGTCACGGAGCCCTGTGGGGGCCATGGGATTTCTCAGCACTTACGTAGGGCCACAGAGGTCACATCCAGAAACAGGCAAGCAGGCGGCGTTGCTCTCTGCACTTGCTCGTTCTGCGTTTGCCCTTGGGAGAGAGAGACACAGCGGGGGAGGTAGGCTAAACAGCGGGAAATGTTTGCCCAAGTGCATGCATTCGTCCATCTCGAACTCGGGGGCTCTTTTCCCTGCTGTTATGATGACCCTCTCCCTTCCTCCCACTTTCTCTTCCCCTCTCTCTCCCTTCTTCAGGCGGGTTCAGTCCCGGTTCAGAAAAGATTTAGTCCTGTCCCAGCTAACAACTCTGGGGAATGAGGTTTTTATAATGTTACACGTAATGTTTGCGTGTCATTTTATATAGGTTAGCGAGAACATTCCCTTGATATAAAACCGAACTTACCCATGACGTGGTTGCCATGTTCTCAGAATATAAGATATTATTGTTCTAGAAACATTCCATGAGAACGTTGCAAGAACATTCATTGTCAAAGTTGTTATTTTCAAAGCACATCTCTGCTTTTTCTGTTAACCTTTTGTGACTAGGGGGCAGTATTTTCATTTTTGGAAAAATAACGTTCCCGTAGTAAACGGGATATTTTGTCAGGACAAGATGCTAGAATATGCATATAATTGGCAGCTTGGGATAGAAAACACTCTAAAGTTTCCAAAACTGTAAAAATATTGTCTGTGAGTATAACAGAACTGATATTGCAGGTGAAAGCCTGAGAAAAATTCAATCCGGAAGTGACTCATCTTTTGAAAGCGCTGCGTTCCAATGCGTCCCTATTGAGCAGTGAATGGGCTATCAACCAGATTACTTTTTCTCCGTATTCCCCAAGGTGTCTACAGCATTGTGACGTAGTTTTACGCATTTATGTTGAAGAATACCCGTGAGCGGATACATTGCGCAAGTGGTCACCTAATGGCTCTCAGAGTGATTCTCGCGTAAAATAGGTAGCCATTATTCCAATCGGTCCTACTGAAAAACCAATTGTCCCGGTGGATATATTATCGAATACATATTTGAAAAACACCTTGAGAATTGATTATAAACAATGTTTGCCATGTTTCTGTCGATATTATGGAGCTAATTTGGAATATTTAGGGGCGTTTTTGTGACTGCAATTTCCAGGCGATATCTCAGCCAAACGTGAAGAACAAACGGAGCTATTTCGCCTACAAAAATAATATTTTGGGAAAAAAGGAACATTTGGGATCTAACTGGGAGTCTAGTGAGTGAAAACATCCGATGCTCATCAAAGGTAAACTATTTAATTTGATTGCTTTTCTGATTTCCGTGACCAAGTTACCTGCTGCTAGCTGGACAAAATGCTATTCTAGGCTATCGATAAACTTACACAAATGCTTGTCTAGCTTTGGCTGTAAAGCATATTTTGAAAATCTGAGACGACAGGGTGATTAACAAAAGGCTAAGCTGTGTCTCAATATATTTCACTTGTGATTTTCATGAATAGGAATCTTTTCTATGAATATTTATGTCCGTTGCGTTATGCTAATTAGTGTCAGTCGATGATTACGCTCCCGGACCTGGGATGGGGAGTTACTAGAGGTTAAAAAATGCAACATCAAAAATCCAGAGCTCCAATAGCACGTTTTCTGTAAAGATGCAAACGTAGGCCAATCTTTGCGAAACATTTATTTTATTTATTGAACAGAAAATAAAAGTTGGGATAAGGTGGCGCCAACAGAGGGATGCCTCACCGGTTTTGTTTTTTTATGTATTATTTTTTATTTATAAAAAATCTTAAGCGTTATTAAATTCACAGCACCCACCGCTTCCGAGTATATTACTCGCGAATGTCCAGTCCCTAGATTACAAGGGCGACGAAATCAGGGCAAGGGTTATTTTCCAGAGATATATCAGGGATTGTAACATACTCTGTTTCAAGGTAATATGGCTCTCTCGGAATATGCAGTCTAAGTGCGTCGCACCGACAGGAGTTTACATCTTTCTGGGAAGAAGAAGTGCATGTTTCATGATTAACCTCTTGGAGATAGGGCTGAATACTGCCCCCTTTGGAGGAAGTGCGTGCCCATATTTTTTCCCAAAATTGCTAATATATGCATATAATAATTATTATTGAATAGAAAACACTCGAAAGTTTCTAAAACCGTTTAAATAATGTCTGTATGTAAAGCAGAACTCTCAGGGCAGCCTTTCTCCCAAACTCTCTCTTGTCAAGAGAAAAGTTGGGTCAACTTTGACGTCATCGCCCCCACCCTTCCCAGCCAGCTACTGATCTGGGAACAGTATGTATTTGTTCAGCGCGATGTCTGCTTTCAAATGGCGCGTTCATTGTGAGAATCTCGCAAGCCCTCGTCGTTTGGCAGGCTAAAATGTTCGGGTCACTCTCAAATACATGCACTCTATTGCACGCGGCCGATTTGGGGCACATTCTTTTCCAAGAAACACCAATTGAAGGCGGTTTGTATGTTCGCGCTGATCATTGTTTTACATGTTAAAAACATCATAAAGCTCGATTCTGCACATAGTTTGACCAGCTTAGTCGACATATAATATGTAATTTTGAAGTTTTGATGCGCAAGAGTGCGGGACCAGAAGTCATTTTGGGTGCATTTCAGCTGAAGCTGTTAGCATATGCTAATACAGAGACACACAACGTGAAACCAAACGATGTATTCGGTAAGTATGACTCCTTCTACGTCTTCTGATCGAAGAACATCAAAGGTAAGGGAATATTTATGTGGTTATTTTGGGTTTCTCTGGACTCCAAACGTAGAGGAGACATACTGCTAATATCTGAGCGCCGACTCATATTATAGCCTAGTGAACGAAATCTGTAACGTTAAAAATAAATGTAATACAGCGGTTGCATTAAGAAGAAGTGTATCTTTGTAACTATATGTAGAACATGTATATTTAGTCATGTTTATTGCTTGTTATCTGACGTTATCTGTCGGAGCTATCATCATTTCTCCGCACATTTGAGTAGCATTTTTTGAAAATGTCGTCATTGTAAACAGAGATTTATGGATATAAATGGCATATTATTGAAAAAAAAATGTATTGTGTAACATGTACTATTACTGTCATCTGATGAAGATTTTCAAAAGGTTAGTGAATTATTTATTTTTTAATCCTGCTTTTATAATTTTATATTTTCTGGGACAAAATGGCTGCCTCTCATCTTTTGTTTCGGTGGTGGTCTAATATAAATATGTGCTATGTTTTCACCGTAAAACATTTTAGAAATCTGACTTGCTGGGTAGATGGACAAGGTGTTTATCTTTCATTTGAGCTATTGGACTTGTTAATGTGTGGAGGTTAAATATTTTTAAGAATATTTTTTTGCATTTTGCGTTATGGTAATGAGCTTGAGCCGTAGTCACGATCCCGGATCCAGGATGGGTCGCCGCAAGAAGTTAATGACTCCTGGTTTAATTGTAACAACATACAGGAACTCAAGTCCTTTAGTTCACCTAACCTAGAATTCCTCACAATCAAATGCTGACCGTATTACCTCCAAAGAGTATTCTCTTCGGTTATTGGCCGAGTCGTGTATATCCCCCCTCAAGCCTATACCATTACGGCTCTCAAGGAACTTCACTGGAAACCATGTATCCTGAGGATAAATGTATTGTAGCTGGGGATTTTAACAAAGCAAATTTTAAAACAAGGCTACCTAAATTATATCAGCACATCGACTGTAGCACTCTGGAAAAACACAGGACCATTGTTACTCTAACTTCTGTGATGCATACAAGGCCCTCCACCACCAATTTTCCTCTTCCCTTCCTAGAGGCAGAAACTGGTCAGACCAATTGGAATCCATGCTTCAATTTTTGTTGTTTTGATCACGCGGACTGGGATATGTTCCGTGTAGCCTCAGAGAAAAATATCAACGTATATACTGATTTGGTGAGTGAGTTTATGAGGAAGTGTATAGGAGATTAAAAGCTACCTAACCAGAAACCGTGGATAAATGACGGCATTCACGCAAAACTAAAAACGCGAACCACCGCATTTAACCTTGAAAAGGTGACTGGGAATATGGTTGAATACAAACCGTGTAGTTATCACTCTACAAGGCAATCAAACAAGCAAAATGTCAGTACAGAGACACAGTGGAGTTGCAATTCAACAGCTCAGACACGAGATGTATATGGCAGGGTCTACAGACAATGACGGACTACAAAGAAAAACCAGCCACGTCACGGACACCGACGTCTTGCTTCCAAACAAACTATACACCTGCTTTGCCCGCTTTGAGGATAATACAGTTCCACCTACGTGGCCCGCTACCAAGGACCGTGGGCTCTCCTTCTCTGTCGCCAATGTGAGTAAGACATTTCAACGTGTTGACCCTCACAAGGCTGCCGGCGCAGGCGGCCCCCCTAGCCGTGTACTCAGAGCTTATGTAACAGTATAATTTTAAACCGTCCCCTCGCCCATACCCGGGCGTGAACCAGGGACCTTCTGCACACAACGACAACAGTCACCCTCGAAGCATCGTTACCCATCGCTCCACAAAAGCCGCGGACCTTGCAGAGCAAGGGGAAACACTACTTCAAGGTCTCAGAGCAAGTGACATAACCGATTGAAACGCTATTTAGCACACACCGCTAACTAAGCTAGCCGTTTCACATCCGTTACACTCACCCCCCTTTTGACCTTCCTCCTTTTTCCGCAGCAACCAGTAATCCGGGTCACGGCACCAATGTAACAGTATAATTTTAAACCGTCCCCTCGCCCATTCCCGGGCGCGAACCAGGGACCTTCTGCACACAACGACAACAGTCACCCTCGAAGCATCGTTACCCATCGCTCCACAAAAGCCGCGGCCCTTGCAGAGCAAGGGGAAACACTACTTCAAGGTCTCAGAGCAAGTGACGTAACCGATTGAAACGCTATTTAGCGCACACCGCTAACTAAGCTAGCCGTTTCACATCCATTACACTTACTCAGACCAGCTGACTGGTGTGTTTATGGACATATTCAATCTCTCCCTATCCCCAATGCTTCAAGATGGCCACCATTGTTCCTGTACCCAAGAATACAAAGATAATGGAACTAAATGACTACCGCCGCTTAGCACTCACCTCTGTCATCAGGAAATGCTTTGAGAGACTAGTGAAGGATCATTTCACCTCCACCTTACCTGTCGCCTTAGACCCACTTCAATTTGCTTACCACCCCAAATAGGTCCACAGACGACGCAGTCACCATCACACTGCACAATGTCCTATCCCATCTGGACAAGAGGAATACCTATGAAACAATGCTGTTAATTGACTATAGCTCAGCAGTCAACACCATAGTACCCTCCAAGCTCATCATTAAGCTTAAGGCCCTGGGACTCAACTCCACCCTGTGCAATTGTGTCCTGGACATCCTGACAGGCCGCCCCTAGGTGGTGAAGGTAGGAAACAACATCTCCACTTCGCAGATCCTCAACACTGGGGCCCCACAAGGGTGGGTGCTCAGCCCGTCCTGTACCCCTTGTTCACCCATGACTGTTTTTCCATGAACACCTCCAACTCAATCGTCAACTTTGCAGACGTCATCAGATATGTCATGAGATACGTCATCAGAGCACGCAACAGAACATTGTACTGTCCACACTCAGTTTATTGTTTATATTAAAACATTTTCATTAAATAGATTTTAATCAGAACTAAAGTTTTGTTGCTATGCATTCCACGACATGGTTAGCCTTTACGGCTGGGATTGCAAGTTTGTGTTTCCTTTTTTTGCATAGATTCCACTAGTGCTAGCTGGCTTTACTACAGACACCTGTCATCACCGTGGGAAAGACTCATTGTTATCTTTTCAAAAACAACTGGTTGCAGTAAAGAGCCAACCTGAATACTAAGGAGATCCTAAGGGAAATCGCCGAGTACCAACAGCTTTACGCTATGGAGGAACAACATACTCCATCATGGAAAGATCTGACTACCTCACAAAATAACTTTAACCCGACAAAAAAAAAAATATATCTACAGACACAGAAGATTTACTTACCATTGAAGCAGAGACTTATGCTCTTGCTGGAATCCATGCAACACTGGAAAGGTTGTGTGAGGAGGTAGCAGGGCTGAGGGATAGTTTGAAGTTCAGCCAGAGTGAAATTCTCAAGCTCCAATGAGAAAACAAGACACTCACAGCCAAGGTAAATTATCCATGATTCCAACATGGATTGTCTACTCTGGGAAAACAGGGTGATGAAGGAGTCGCTATTAGACATACAAAGTCATAGCATGCGTGAAAACCATTTTTTTCTGGGATTCCTGAGGACGCATCCAATAATCCAGAGGGCGCGATCAGAGAATTCATGTAATCGTCCTTGAAACTTCCTATAGCGACTGTAAACAAGGTGGCTTTCCACCGAGTACACAGACTTGGAGCTCGGAGCGACAAGACCAAGGGTCCCCGAACGATCATCGCAAAATTTGAACACTACCAACAAAAGGAGCTGATCAAAAGCAGGGGAAGGGAACTTAAAACCACTTAAGCCTAGGGCGTACTTTTTTGAACATTCTGTTAAAAATCGCGCAACATGTCAGCGTCCTGCTACTCAGGCCAGGAATATAGTATATGCATATGATTAGTATGTGTGGATAGAAAACACTCTGACGTTTCTAAAACTGGTTAAATCACGGCTGTGACTATAACAGAACGTGTGTTTCGTCGAAAAGCCCAAGGAAAACTGATCACCAAAAAGTGGAAAAAATATCAATGCGCCACTTGCATGTATTGTCTATGGCACAGCAAAATATATGGCTCCGAGATTACAAGTCCTATAGCTTCCATACGATGTCGCCAGTCTTGGCAATTGCCGGGGGTTGTTTCTTGGTCAAACGAAAAAGAGAGACCCCATACCATCCGGTGTACGACAGTATGTTTTGGAAGAGATATTTCCGACCATGATTTGAAGATGTGGAGCTATTGAATACACATCACCCCGTGATCAATTTGATAGATTATTAACGTTTACTAATACCTAAAGTTGGATTACAAAAGCATTTTGAAGTGTTTTGTGAAAGTTTATAGGCAACTTTTTTAATTAAAAAAATGACGTTGCGTTTTGAAACTGTGTTTTTTTCTGGATCACACAGTTTTCATAGATGGATATTTTGGGTATATATGGACCGATTTAATCGAAAAAAAAGACCCAATAGTGATGTTTATGGGACATATAGGAGTGCCAACAAAGAAGCTCGTCAAAGGTAATGAATGTTTTATATTTTATTTATGCGTTTTGTGTAGCGCCGGCTATACTAATTCTTTGTTTTAGGTCCCCTTCAGGTATTTCGGGGTGTTGCATGCTATCAGATAATAGCTTCTCATGCTTTCGCCAAAAAGCATTTTAAAAATCTGACTTGTTGGCTAGATTCACAACGAGTGTAGCTTTAATTCAGTACCCTGCATGTGTGTTTTAATGAACGTTTGAGTTTTAACGAGTGCTATTAGCATTTGGCGTAGCGCATTTGCATTTCCTGATGGCTGGGTGGGACGCAGACGTCTCAGGGGATGCTCAAGGGACCAAATTCAGTCTCAAGGACCAATTTCTAAGGGAGATAAACAAACTTCATAAGAGACTGTATCCAGTACAAAGACAACAAATGGAGAACGGTAAGCGTGCCTTTATCATTGTTGACAAACTCTTTGTAGATGGACAGCTATTCCAAGACAGCTCCATAACACCGTGGCTGTACTAAATTCTACAGGGATTTCAGGTTACGAAAAAAAGAAGGTATGGGAACTGTAAAAATATCTGAACATTATGAAGTGGATTTGAAAACACACGTACTCATTTACATGCTTGCTTACACATATGGACATACACACACCTGATCTCTCACTCTCTCTTTCTCTCTCTTCTCTTCTCTTCTCTTCTCTTCTCTCCCTCTCTATTGTCAAGAACTGTTTTGTAATTTAATGTGTTTATTTGTCTATCTTGTTTATGTATTTGTTTACAAGTTTATATATGTTTACAACAAGCAAGGGGAAGATATCAGAATGGGGGCATAATAACATATTGTACGGAATACATTTGTACTGTAGTGAAACCATCTCTAGAGTAATGCAAGGTCTCTTTCATGATGATGTGAAACGTCAATGGAAATGCTGGGATGTGTTTTTCAAATATGTTAAAGGTACTTATGATGCAACTATGGTGGTGATACGATATGGATTACAATTATCATCATGAATATTAAGGCTAAACACACTACATGTTACACACTCAACCATGCAAATTGGCAGAGTTATTATTTATTTGGACATCACACATTATAGTCTTACTCTTTTACAGACATCGTACACACTCACTAAATCACATCCAATAGCATACACATCAATCTACTCAGATTTACTACACACATTATGTTGTCTCAAAAGGGGATAAAACAAATATTCTTTCCAAATAATTTAAAAATGGAAAATGAACAAATGTACAGAAAGATCAGTGCAAAGGCCAAATTTCAGAGGAATACATTTTTGAGGGTATTTTTATTTTTTATTTTTACCTTTATTTTACTAGGCAAGTCAGTTAAGAACAAATTCTTATTTTCAATGACGGCCTAGGAACAGTGGGTTAACTGCCTGTTAAGGGGCAGAATAAAAGATTTGTACCTTGTCAGCTCAGGGGCTTGAACTTGCAACCTTTCGGTTACTAGTCCAACACTCTAACCACTAGGCTACCCTGCCACCCCAGGGCTTGATGGCATACCGGTAGAGGTGTATCAAGTATTTTTTGATGTACTAAAAGCTCCATTGTTATATTGTTTTAACTACTCCTATCGAAATGGTACTCAGCAGGAAGGTCTGATTTCTATATTATTAAAACAACAGATGGCAAATATAAAGACCCAGTCTATCTAAAAAAAACTGGAGGCCCCTTACACTTCAATGTTGAAATGCATAGCACTCAGAATTAAAAAGGCTTTCCCAGGTATTGTTCATCATGAAACACATATGAAACCAGGAATGGTATTCATAGCGGATTTTAAAAAGGCATTTGATAAAGTATGCCTGGAGTTTTTTATTTTGGTAATTCTCTTATAAAATGGGTAAAAATAATGTACAGCAACCCCAGGTGTAAATTAGTAAATAACGGCTACTTCTCAGAGAGTTTTGAATTGTCAAGCTGAGTTAAACAAGGGTGTCCGCTGTCACCATATCTACTTGTTATGGCCATCGAAATGCTAGCTATTAAAATCAGATCCAATGACAACATTAGAGGATTAGAAATCCAAGGCTTAAAAACAAAGGTGTCCATGTATGCCGATGACTCAAGGTTTATATTAAGTCCGCAAGCTAGATCCCTGCAATGTCTCATTGAAGATCTAGATAACCTTTCTGTACTCTCTGGACTAAAACCTAATTATGATAAGTTTACAATAATACGTATTGGATCTTTAAAAAATACAACTTTTAAATTACCCTGCAGTTTACCTATAAAAGGGACTGATGGTGAAGTAGAGATACTTGATATTCATATTACAAAAGATATAAATAAGCTCTCCACAACAAATTTCTATAGAAAACATATATATATATATATATATATATATATATATATATATATATATATATATATATATATATATATATATATATACAGTGCCTTGCGAAAGTATTCGGCCCCCTTGAACTTTGCGACTTTTTGCCACATTTCAGGCTTCAAACATAAAGATATAAAAATATATTTTTTTGTGAAGAATCAACAACAAGTGGGACACAATCATGAAGTGGAACGACATTTATTGGATATTTCAAACTTTTTTAACAAATCAAAAACTGAAAAATTGGGCGTGCAAAATTACAGTTAAAGTTACAGCATTACCCCAAAAATGGAGAAGGCATGTGGCAGAGGGAGGAGGTAGGGAACTGGTCTGTCTGCCCAATATAAAGGATCAAAACTGGAGGAGGAATAAAAAATAGCATAAATAGGAAAGTATACCAGTTTCATTTGAGGACCAGGATATTGACAACTGTGCCACAAAGATTTCAAAATAGTTGAAGAGAGTTTTGATGTACCGATTCCATGGTACAGGGTGTATGAGTTGTTAGATAAAACAACCAGATTCAAGACTTTGTGCTTTTCAGCTAAAATTATTATATAGAATTCTTGAATATTTGGGGCATAAAGTCATCGAAGCTCTGCAGATTTTGTTGTGAGGATACAGAATCAATAGACCATTTATTTTGGTATTGCCCTCAGGTAGCCTGTTTCTGGTCTCAGGTACAGGAATGGCTGAATATTGACCCTATAAATAGTAATTACCAATATACTAATACTCTTAGTAAAATTATTTATCTTCAACGCGCAATCTATGGATGCTATTCGATTAGATAGATTGAAATTGTACGTTAAACATCACAGCATAGTTGAAAGACACGTGTTGTGTAGAAACCCGAAGTGGGTGGCCAGCAGAGATAGATGGGATGGGCTGAGGGAAGCTGAGGGTTGGGATGTGGAATTGGAGACAAGTGGGAGTGGAGTTGCTGTGTTGGAGATAGAATAAGGGTCAAATATAAAAGTAAAACAATTCAAACAAATTGAATGACACTGAGGGGCAGTGTTTTTACAACTAATGCCGGTTTGCCTGAGGATGATGCCGTGCAGGTGTTTAAACACATGCATATACACACACTCTCATATACACAGCCACTGCCTGTTCACCCCACTACCATCCAGAAGGCTAGGTCAGTACAGGTGCATAAAAGCTGGGACCGAGAGACTGAAAAAGAGCTTCTATCTCAAGGCCATCAGACTGTTAAACAGCCATCGCTAGCACAGAGATGCTGCTGCCTACATACAGACTTGAAATCATTGGCCACTTTAATAAATGGAACCCTAGTCACTTAAATAAATGGAACCCTAGTCACTTAGTCATTTGTGTGTTTTAGGTATTTGTTGTGGAATTGTTAGCTTTGTTAGATATTGCTGCACTGTCGGAACTAGAAGCGCAAGCTTTTCGCTACACTCACAATAACATCTGCTAACCATGTATGTGACCAGTAATATTTAATTTGATCTGAATGCCCCTACTTGCCCTGTTTGCTATGGACGATAGATGCAATGGGTGCAGATTGTGTCGTCAGCGATGGTGCTTAGCAGTTCAAAACAAACTTGGTGGTAGTGTTCTGAGAACATGGCATGTTCCATGTATGTTTGGTGGCATGTTGATGGAATACATTCAGAAATTGGACACATGAATGTTCTTAAAACGTTCCCATAAAAGGTGTCGAGAACATGGTAACAACGTTCTTGGTAAATACTATTTGGATTTATTTTGTGAACGATCTCGTGGACACAGTCCATGCACATAATTGGAACATTCTTATGAAAACGTTAGGGAATGTTCTCTAAAGTTATGGGAGCATTTGTGTTTAGCTGGGTTAAGGTGTGCTGGTGATCCAGAAGTGTGACACCTCTCCTGGATGCCGTTAGCCCTGTTGGGCCCTGTCCTCTGGAGAGGGTTTAGATAAATGCCAGGGAATAGTCTGGGCTGACGATTAAAATGATTTAGGATTAATATTTAGTACAAATCCACTCGCTGCGAAGGTTAAGGTGCGAATTGCGAAACTCAAAATATATATTGCTTGTATTCAGGGGGTTTAAACAAACTAGGGAAATGGAGACGCAGTAATATTCGGGGAGATATAAACTGAATGTAAAATGTTGTATCTGCCCACGGATACCAAATAGCATGCAAGTGCAATAACAAACCATCAGAGTTGTTACCATAGAGATACACAATACACCTGCATGTGTGTTTATTAGAGTGAATTATTGATGTACCTAAAGGCTCCATGAAATGTATTTTCTAATGGTGGCCTAGAACTTTAATTTTAATTTCTACTAGATGGTTTGGATTTGTTGACATTGGAATACCTTCTCTGAATAGCCAAACATGTTGAAGCTAGGGCTGAAACGTTCATTGCAAATGATGAATTTGCTCAAATTGAGCTGTAATTTACAAGAATAATGACGTCTTGATTTTGTCCAAAGTAACAGTTAGCCAAATCTGGTAAATTGATGAAGCAGACTTTTTCTTTCCTCAATGTGAAGTTATTTTACCATCGCATTGTTGTTTATAACTGTATATATTATATACTGTATTATGAAGGATTTCAGACTGTGATAAATCGTGATTAAAAACAATAGTTCACTGAAAATACTTTTTACTGTCTTGCCTCAGCCTCGACCTGAATAGACTTACTTGAAAACACGGCTGTGATGTTCTGTTGTATAACGAGCGTAGCACTACCACAGTCACGTAGCAGTTATACTCAGAATACTGCATATACTGTAGGTATCTTGTTAAAATCGGACGTGGCCTTTTAAACCAGTTCAGGTTTAGCTTCTCATGCATAATGACCATAGGAGCTGAGGCGCTTTTTCACCTCCTGTTCAACCATTTTCCCTTGAGGCTACGTGACGACCAGCTGTAAATGGAAGCACAAGTAATTGACCTCTTGTTCTGTCAACCTAAACAGTACACAAGCACATCATTATCTTACCGTATGCTTTCCACTTCAAACATTTCTCCTAATTCTACCTATAGATAGAGAGGAATAGAGGTGGGGAGAAAGAGAGAGACCGACACATATAGGGAGGGAGAGAGACAAACAGTAAAAGAGAGAGAGAGAGAGAGAGAGAGAGAGAGAGAGAGAGAGAGAGAGAGAGAGAGAGAGAGAGAGAGAGAGAGAGAGAGAGACCGACACATATAGGGAGGGAGAGAGACAAACAGTAAAAGAGAAAGAGAGAGAGAGAGAGAGAGACCGACACATATAGGGAGGGAGAGAGACAAACAGTAAAAGAGAGAGAGAGAGAGAGAGACCGACACATATAGGGAGGGAGAGAGACAAACAGTAAAAGAGAGAGAGAGAGAGAAGAGAGAGAGAGAGAGAGAGAGAGAGAGAGAGAGAGAGAGAGAGAGAGAGAGAGAGAGAGAGAGAGAGAGAGACCGACACATATAGGGAGGGAGAGAGACAAACAGTAAAAGAGAAAGAGAGAGAGAGAGAGAGAGACCGACACATATAGGGAGGGAGAGAGACAAACAGTAAAAGAGAGAGAGAGAGAGAGAGACCGACACATAGGGGGGAGAGAGACAAACAGTAAAAGAGAGAGAGAGAGAGAGGGAGAGACAAACAGTAAAAGAGAGAGAGAGAGAGAGACCGACACATATAGGGAGGGAGACAAACAGTAAAAGTGAGAGAGAGAGAGAGAGAGAGCGAGAGACCGACACATAGGGAGGGAGAGAGACAAACAGTAAAGAGAGAGAGAGAGAGAGAGAGAGAGAGAGAGAGAGAGAGAGAGAGAGAGAGAGAGAGAGAGAGAGAGAGAGAGAGAGAGAGAGAGAGAGAGAGAGACCGACACATATAGGGAGGGAGAGAGACAAACAGTAAGAGAGAGAGAGAGAGAGAGAGAGAGAGAGAGAGAGAGAGAGAGAGAGAGAGAGAGCGAGTAGCTGTGTGCTAAAGATTACCCATCAAACCACCCTGTAGGGACAGGAGGGTGACAGCCCAGGGAGCATCAGTTCAGCCTAACCTTTTACCCTCCATTTCACCTGTGGTAGAAGCACACACACACACACACGCACAGATCCATTTGCACACAGCAGCCCTGTTTACCTCCACGTTTGCACATCCCTAACTGCTATGGGAGTTCAATAGAAGAAATAAAGCAGCAGAGCCAGAGACACAATGGGTGGATCCCGTAGATCCATGCATTGCATGGCCGCTGTAGGCTGTCATCAAAACAATATTTTATTGTTGACGCCTAGCTGGCAAGAACACTTCAAACGCGGAGAATAAACCATTCCCTCTGTTACAGCAGAGTCCAAGAGAAACAGCCTCATAAGCCAAAGCCTCTGTTCTGTCTGTCTGCGTTCCCAGAGTAATATGTTTCTTATACAATGGCCCCTGACTCAGAATCCTCCGAGGCCGACTTTTAGCACTGAGGAATCTGTCTGTCCGTCCGTCTGTCTGTCTGTCTACCCGGTCTGGCTACCTTTCCGCCTCTCTCTCTCTCTGTGGCCTTTCATGTGAAAGCAATTCCAGCTCATCCCAGGGTAACAGGCTGCAGCTCCTCCTTGCAGACTGAAGAGATTTAAGATCGCCTAGAATTATTCATATTCATCTCAGTGGAGGGACCCACGGTGGGACTCCACCCCAGCAGGAGAGTGTTTAGACTGTCACCGGGCCAGTGTCAACACCAGCCCTCTCACCGCCACACACACACATGCACCCACAAACACATACACTGCCCCACCTCGTCCCCTAGGATCTGGCGATATGGGGTCCCCTGAGGACTTAACTGGCTAGCCCCCCGTCTGAGTACTGAGTCTCATTTCCTCTGAACAAACAGAACAGCAAGGCCACCGACCGACTCATTGGGAACAAACACATCCACACCCCACCTGCCAGCCAGGCTGTTCGGACTTCTATTTCTTCTCTATAGTGATTTTATGCCCGCCCCACACACACATACACACATACATGCCCTGCCTTAAACCAGACCATGTTAATCAAAGTGGCCCAGGGATAATCATCAACAACAGTGTGATTTAGGACCACCAATTCAAATGTTTATGCCCGTGGAAATGGCCCTGCAATATATTTGGTTTATTTAATATTTCCTAAAGTTTTAGAGTGTGAATTTAGAACTGACATTTACATTACAGCATGAGTTTTTCTTTCTGCTGCTTATTTACAGCTTAGGTAACCTTGTTTTTCATCACCCACCCAGGAGCACTTTCAGATATTGCAGCTTTCTTCTGTCACAGAATATACAGCTTAGGCCAGGTACGTAACTACAAGTAACTACTAGAGGGGGTTTCAAATCCCCAAGCATGAATATATTGTTTCACTGGCAGGTGTGTATGCGGTCGCAAACAAGCAGGCCTAGAGTAGTATTCAGCCTTACATTATAGCCTTATTTTAACATGGATTAAATCGTTTTCGCCCTCAGGTTTTTGCAAAGATTTAACACCCCCCCCATCCTGACTAGTCTCCCAGTCCCTGCCGCTGAAAAACAACCCTACAGCATGATGCAGCCACAACCATTCTTAAACGTAGGGATGGTGCCAGGTTTCCTCCAGACGTGATGCTGGGCATTCGGGTCAAATAGTTAAATCTTGGTTCCATCAGACCAGAAAAAATTGTTTCTCATGGTCTGAGAGTCCTTTAGGTGCCTTTTGGAAAACCCCATGTGGGCTGTCATGTGTCATTTACTGAGGAGTGGCTTCCGTCTGGCCACTCTACCATAAAGGCCTGATTGGTAGAGTGCTGAAGAGATGGTTGTCCTTCTGGAAGTTTCTCCCATCTCCACAGAGGAACTATGGAGCGCTGTCAGAGTGACCATCGGGTTCTTGGTCACCTCCCTGACCAAGGCTCTTCTCCCTCGATTGCCCAGGAAGACTCTGGGTGGTTCCAAACATCTTCCATTTAAGAATGATGGAACCCACTGTGTTCTTGGGAACCTTCAATGCTGCAGAAATGTTTTGGTGCCCTTCCCCAGATCTATGCCTCAAAACAATCCTGTCTCTGAGATCTATGGACAATTCCTTCGACCTGATGGCTTGGTTTTTCCTCTGAGAGGTGTGTGCCTTTCCAAATCATGTCCAATCAATTTAATTTACCACAGGTAATCAAGTTATAGAAACATCAATGGAAACAGGATGCACCTGAGCTCAATTTTGAGTCTCATAGCAAAGGTCTGAATACTTACGTTAATAAAAGTGTTTCTGTATATTATTTGTAATATTATTGGAAAAAGTGAAGGGGTCTTTTTTGGGATCTTTATTTAACTTGGAAAGTCAGTTAAAAACAAATTCTTATTTTCAATGACAGCCTTGGAACAGTGGGTTAACTGCCTTGTTCAGTGGCAGAAGGACATATTTTTACCTTATCAGCTCGGGAGTTTGATCTGGCAACCTTTCGGTTACTAATCCAACGCTCTAACCCCTAGGCTACCTGTCGCCCCTGAATACTTTCCGAAAGCACTGTACATCAGATATATCACTTCAATGAGAGGACAGCGGGAGACGAGTTCAAATATAACTTTTTATCCCTTGAAATATTTCCTCCTGCTTAAGCCAGTACATGTCCAGGCCCGTCTGAAGTTTGCTGGAGAGCATTTGGATGATCCAGAAGAAGATTGGGAGAATGGTCAGATGAAACCAAAATATAACTTTTTGGTAAAAACTCAACTCAACGTGTTTGGAGGACAAAGAATGCTGAGTTGCATCCAAAGAACACCATACCTACTGTGAAGCATGGGGGTGGAAACATCATGCTTTGGGGCTGTTTTTCTGCAAAAGGACCAGGACGACTGATCCGTGTAAAGGAAAGAATGAATGGGGCCATGTATTGTAAGATTTTGAGTGAAAACTTCCTTCCATCAGCAAGGGCATTGAAGATGAAACGTGGCTGGGTCTTTCAGCATGACAATGATCCCAAACACACCGCCCGGGCAGTGAAGAAGTGGCTTCGTAAGAACCATTTCAAGGTCCTGGAGTGGCCTAGCCAGTTTCCAGATCTCAACCCCATAGAAAATCTTTGGAGGGAGTTGAAAGTCTGTGTTGCCCGGCAACTGCCCCAAAACATTACTGCTCTAGAGGAGATCTGCATGGAGGAATGGGCCAAAATACCAGCAACAGTGTGTGAAAACCTTGTGAAGACTTACAGAAAATGTTTGACCTCTGTCATTGCCAACAAGGGTATATAACAAAGTATTGAGATAAACTTTTGTTAATGACCAAATACTTTTTTTCCACCATAATTTGCAAATATATTAATTAAAAATCCTACAATGTGATTTTCTGGATTTATTTTTCTCATTTCGTCTGTCATAGTTGAAGTGTACCTATGATGAAAATTACAGGCCTCTCTCATCTTTTTAAGTGGGAGAACTTGCACAATTGGTGGCTGACTGAATACTTTTTTGCCCCACTGTATATTGCTAATACACAGATTCAAATTTGCTTCCTGTTTTGACTGTGATCTAGTGATTTCTCGCAGTAACCGGGACAATTTTGTGGGAATACAGTCATTTACGGTCAGTCAGGTAACAGCCAAAAATAAGAAGTACATTTTAATAGTTTAGCAAGCGAGCACATTGCCAATGCAAAATAGGCTAGATTAAACAAATGAATTCTTGAATTCAAGGTTGAAGGACAATCCAGGTACAGCTAGCTATGAGTTAACCTTTCAACAAATAATTTGCCCATTGAATACTTTAGCAAAATTGAGGTATGTATTTTGAACAGTTGTGCTAGAATTATCTGGTGTGTAATTTTTAAATGCTTCGGGGAACCAATAGTACGGAGACTGAATGGAAACACGGAATAAAGGCTTTGAGACATAGACCCAGCTCGACTTCAGGGCGCTCCCAATGTATGATCTGGATTGGTAGTATAGCCTATGTGATGAGATGTGAGGTAGACTTGGGGGACTTCAGAGAGAGGATAAAGGTGTGGTCAGTGAGTTGACAGTCTGCTCAGGATATTTCTCCTAGGCTAGAGGTTATGTCTGTCTGTGTCTGATAGCACTAACAGATGGGGCTGACTCTGACATCCTAACATCAACAGGAACAGTGGCTTGTTCTCCTCAGGGATATGACACCAACAGGAAAGTCCCTGTTTCATCCCGGTGAGGATATTGTGGGTTCATCATGTCAATAGTCTAAAATGGCTTCCTGCCCTCTGCTCTGCTCTCTTCTTTCTATTCTTTTCTCTTCTCTCCTCAGGTGAGGGTAGGTAGATGAGAAGAGGTGGGCAATTTCAATAATTGTGATGCCCCCTGCATGCTTTTATTTGGTACCAACCACAACCACAACCCATGATTTGTCACTCTATCATGCCAGGACATAGATGTCATGGGTCACTGTTCTCCTGACAATATCAATCTAGCCATTGTCTTGTGATACCACAAAGCCTCTCTGTCTGCCATGACTCTGGGCTTCACTCTTGCGCCACCATTCTCACCCATGTTGTTATACGAAGTATGTGGGATGTCTAAGACCATGTGCATGTTGACTGGGACAGAGATGTCAGTGCTAGAGCACACTGAGTCAGTGTGTTACTGCCAGTAGTGAGACTGGTGTCATGTGTCGGTCTGTCAGGGTGAGAGTCATTTCATATGCCTCAGCAGTCACTCAATCCCTGAGCTAGCCTGCCATCCAGTATCACCTATAAAACATTGATAGTCCGATGATCTGGCCTCTGACCAGAGGTTTTAGAGAAGTTACTATGTGGTCATTCAGGAATGGATAATAGTTGCAATATCATCAGGACATGATGACCAGGTCAGATTGTTTCTTAATATGGGTGTAAGATTAAAGGCTAGGGCAAAGGTTAGTGATTAAAAACACATTTTTGGTCAGACTTGTCTCGTATGGCCAGATTGCAGTGACTATCTGTCCTTTTCACCACCATTTTGAGCTTAAGCTGTCTGCCTGAAGTGCTCAGCTCTGTTCCCCCTAAATGAACATTTGCTGAACAGATGCACATTATGGCGTTGGAGGTGGTAAGGATTTAAAACAGGATGTTCGAACTGGAGGTTAATTGTGCTGATTCTAGCAGAGTGGCCATTTTTGCTCTGTCACCAAGCCCTCACCAACGCTTTTATTGAGACTGTATTTTCCAGGACATTAATTCTGTGGATTTTTTATAAAAGTGGAAACCTGGAGAGTATACTGGATATGTATATATATATATTTATGGCCTAAATGAAGGCTGCTTTGTAATGAGTGGTCGTAAATAGCTTATATTTATGATGGGACGACTGTAGCCATTTTAGCTGAGTAGTAACATTTACATAAATATGGTTGGAGTTTAGAAACTTTTACTCACATATTTTATACTAATCCAATATCTAATCCCGTTCGAGAAGTGTAGATTTAAGAATTGTAGCATGTCCAGTTAATGTGGTGGCATATGTTTGACTAATTAGTCCCAAAGTATACACACAACCACATTAACATACAAGTGTTACACAAGGCACATGACTAAATGCATAAAAACAAAAAAGACATAGAGACGATTTCTTTGTCTAAATGCCTTTACGCTGTTACACCAAGGGACCTCTGTAGTGGAGATATGACGTGCATGTATTCCCTCATATCTGTCAGGTTAACGCATAACTTCCGCCTGGTGTAAGAAAACACAGCTTTGTGTGTGTGTGTGTGTGTGTGTGTGTGTGTGTGTGTGTGTGTGTGTGTGTGTGTGTGTGTGTGTGTGTGTGTGTGTGTGTGTGTGTGCGTGTGTGCGTGCGTGCGTGTGTGTGTGTGTGTGTGTGTGTGTGTGTGTGTGTGTGTGTGTGTGCAGGCATGCAAGCAGGCCAACAGACAGAAATATAAATACAGATAAATGCATCAGATATGACTTCAATGAGAGGATGGTGGGAAACCTGATTTTACTCAACCGTAAAGATTCCATGGAGGAATTCACTTTTGACAGAACCCCAAACAACCCAGCTACTAAAGATGTCCCTCAAATATATTGTCAATACGTTATGCTTCCTTTTTTAAATTACGGGTCATTTTTCCCATTTCCTCTGTAGAACATGAGGCTAAGTACATATTTGAGAGTTCCGAATATACACCTTGGTCCATTAAAAATGAATGGTTGAGATGATTTTTCTTCAGCACTCTCCACTGAAAGCACTTAAAGAGTAACTTTCATGGAGAAAAAAAAATGTTTAATTCAAAACCAGATGTTTTAGGCTTCGTTATAGTGAAACGTAAATTCTGGTCTGCATTTTGACAGTTTGTGCATCTATGTCATCACAAAGGGAGTTTTTCGGTATGAAATACACAAATTTTCACGAGCCCTGTGTGCCCGGTTGGTATAAATTTAGATAGCTGACCTAGAATAACTACCAATCGAAAAATTGTTAGCTGACATGGCTAATTGAGTGAATGTCACTAATCTAGTTTCCATCCAACCTTTCTTTTGTTATTTTTTAATTATTTTTTGTTGTTGTACTTTTTCTCCCTTTTTCGCCCCAATTTCGTAATATCCAATTGGTAGTTACAGTCTTGTCCCACCACTGCAACTCCCATACAGGCTCGGGAAAGGGTAAGGTTGAGAGCCATGTGTCCCCCGAAACACAACCCCGCCAAGCCCCACTGCTTATTGACACACTGCCCACTTAACCCGGAAGCCAGTCACACCAATGTGCAGGAGGGAACACCATACAGCTGGCAACTAATGTCAGTGTGCATGTGCTCTGCTGCTACAAGGAGTCGCTAGAGCGCGATGAGACAAGGACATCCCAGCCGGCCAAACCGTCCACTAACACAAACGACGCTGGGACAATTGTGCGTTGCCTCGCTCATGGCCGGATGCGACACAGCCCAGGATCTAACCCGGATCTGGAATGACGCCTCTAGCACTGCAAAGCAGTGCCTTAGACAGCTGTGCCACTCAGGAGACAATCCAACCTTTTTATGCAAGTGAAGTGCATGTCGGATAAACATTTTTAGTCAACTTTCCAAATGTTGACAAAACATTTGGGGGGGGGGGTTGTTTCCTGTCTTTGTGGTTTCTGCACCAGTTAGGACTGTTTAGGTTTTGCCACATTTATTTATTATTGGGGCGGCAGGGTAGCCTAGTGGTTAGAGCGTTGGACTACTAACCGAAATGTTGCAAGTTCGAATCCCTGAGCTGACAACGTACAAATATGTTGTTCTACTCCTGAACAGGCAGTTAACCCACTGTTCCTAGGCCGTCATTGAAAATACGAATTTGTTCTTAACTGACTTGCCTAGTAAAATAAAGGTTAAATAAAATTATCGTTTTGTATTCTGTTCATGTTGAGTTACCTTATTAAAATAACATGAATTCTAACCACGCTGCATTTTGGTCCGCCTCTCCTTCCCAGGCAGAAAGCCGTGACACCAACTCATCAGAAAAGCATACAGTTTATTAGGCTACAGACTAAGTACATGTATGATGAATTTCGCAGGGTGGAAAAAGTGCAAGGTGATGAGTTTGATGCTCCTTTCCAATTAATATTGAGGGCCTTATTCTGGTGACATGCTAATCAAAGCTTGTTTGCCATTTGACAAATTGAAATGTCATCATGTAGGCTATACGTAACACTCTCTATATAACGCACTTCACTGGGGGACCCCTGACCCCCAAAATAAATATATTCAGTACCAGTGAAAAGTTTGGACACCTACTCATTCAAGGGTTTTTCTTTATTTTTTACTATTCTACATTGTAGAATAATAGTGAAGACCAAAACTATGAAATAACACATATGGAATCATGTAGTAACCAAAATATATTTTAGATTTAGATTCTTTAAAGATGCCACCCTTGACCTTGATGACACACTCTTGGCATTCTCTCAACCAGATTCACCTGGAATGCTTTTCCAACAGTCTTGAATGAGTTCCCACATATGCTGAGCACTTGTTGGCTGCCTTTCATTCACTCTAGGCCCAACTCATCCCAAACCATCTCAATTGGGTTGTGGTCGGGTGATTGTGGGAGCCAGGTCATGTGATGCAGCACTCCATCACTCTCCTTCTTAGTCAAATAGCCCTTACATAGACTGAAGGTGTGTTGGGTCATTGTCCTATTGGAAAAACAATTGATAGTCCCACTACGCGCAAACCAGATGGGATGGCGTATCGCTTCAGAATGCTGTGGTAGCCATGCATTGAATTCTAAATAAATCACAGACAGTGTCACCAGTAAAGCACTATCACACATCTTTCTCCATGCTTCACAGTGAGAACCACACATGCAGAGATAATCTGTTCACCTACTCTGCGTCTCACAAAGACACTGCGGTTGGAACCAAACATATCTAATTTTGATCAGACAAAAGGAAATATTTCCACCGGTCTAATGTCCATTGCTTGTGTTTCTTGGCCCAAGCAAGTCTCTTCTTATTATTGGTGTCCTTTTATTAGTGGTTTCTTTGCAGCAATTCAACCATGAAGGCCTGATTCACGCCGTCTCCTCTGAACAGTTGATGGGTTGAGATGGGTCTTCCTTTACTATGGCAGTCCTCATGAGAGTCAGTTTCATCATAGCACATGAGGGTTTTTGCGACTGCACTTGAAGAAACGTTCAACGTTCTTGATTTTACGCATTGACTGACCTTCATGTCTTAAAGTATTGATGGACTGTCGTTTCTCTTTGCTTATTTGAGCTGTTCTTGCCATTATATGGACTTGGTCTTTTACCAAATAGGGCTATCTTCTGTATACCACCCCTACCTTATCACAACACAACTGATTGTCTCAAGCGCATTAAGAAGGAAAAGAATACCACAAATTAACTTTCAACAAAGGACACCTGTTAATTGAAATACATTCCAGTTGACTACCTCATGGAGATGGTTGAGAGAAGGCCAAGAGTGTGCAAAGCTGTCATCAAGGCAAAGGGTGGCTACTTTGAAGAATCTCAAGTATAAAATATATTTTTATTTGTTTAACACTTTTCTGGTTACTATATGATTCAATTTGTGTTATTTCATAGTTTTGAAATCGTCACTATTATTCCACATTGTAAAATAGTTCAAATAAAGAAAAACCCTGGAATGAGGAGGTGTGTTAAACCTTTGACTGGTACTGAAAATATTTATGTTGGGTGTCCAAAAGGGGTCCCCTAGGGGTCCCCTAGCATCCAAGGGGCCATAAGTGACCGCTTATGTCGCTTATGTCTGGAACTGGCTCTGGGCCTAATCAATGCTTGGGCGAGTAGTCTTCTTTCCAACTCTTTACACTGGTGGTGGGAGAAACACTATTAGAACCATGTTGTCTTTACTACCTGGTGGACAAAGACATAGCAAGGTTTTAGGGGAGAGTCAAAATAGATAAACATGGATGGACATTCGAGACAATAATGTAATTTCAATATGTAGCTACCTACACTTGGTACACTGGTGGTGGAAGAATCACTCTTAGGGCTATACCACCTGTAGTTCTCTGGGGGACAAAGACAAAGCAAAGGTATGGGTTAGTTCTATGGGGAGTTGCCAATGCAGCCGTTTGGGAATCAACACCATAAAACAGGAAACAAAGAGGTTCAGATTTAACTTGAGAGTCCATGTGCCTATCTTTGAGTCTGGTCAAGTTCATAATATTTGGGGACAAGGCCAAAGCTAAATTCTCACAATAACAAAAGTAATCCGTCTCATGATATAGGGTTACAGCTCCTTCCAACCAGCAGACCGTCGACACAACAATGTGGATGTGGTCACAGTTTTGACGGCTAGCTATCGAGTTTGTGATTGAAGTAAACGAAGCTAAGTGAGCTTTTCCAGATATACACAGTGTTGAGTAGTGCAGAGAGCAAACAGAACATGAAGAAACCACCAAAAGTTCAGTTTTGTTGGAGTACACTGCTAACTGAGTCCCGTATGTGAACTACATAAACATTTAAACGGAGAAGTAATGGCATATTTTGAAAACGTGGATGTGTTTGATCCCAATTCAGAGACATGAATTTTACTTTGAGGCAAATGATGTGAATGAGGACAAGACAAAAAGGACAATATTACATCAGCGTGTGGAAGCAGAAAGTATGGATTAGTGATGGACTTGATAGCACCACAGAAACCCACTCAGGTATCTTATGCAGACCTGATACAGCGTGTTGGAGAACACTTTGATCCCAAACCCAATGTGATAGCAGAGCAGTTTACGAATCAGTGTCAGAAACCCAGTAGTAGCTCATGTGGCAAGACTAAAGCAACACGCATCACACTGTGAGTTTGGAGGGACACTAGACCATCTCAGAGATCAGCTAGTATGGGGCATAAGATGTGAGCAGACACAATGTCGCCTACTACCTATTGCAGAGTTATAGAAAACAGCCCCAGAAAAGGTAACTGCACTAGAGGCAGCAGACCAGAGAACACAGACCCTACAAAGTGCTAAGATCCTAAACAAGCTGTCACTGAGTAGCCATATTCTGGGGGGAAGAGGCAGACCCAGAACAGCTTATGTAACAGCATGTTACTGTTGCAAAGACAACCAGTCACCTGATACTTGCCGCTTTAAGGACGCAGAATGTCACTTTTTCAAAGAGCGAGGCCATGTTGCATGAGCCTGCCACAATCAGTTTAGGGAGAAGAGTCACCCACTCCATACTTCTAAAAGAAAGTCAGGGATCTGAGGCCATCAAGTTGTCGAACCCTACTCCCCTTAATCTGAGGAAGAAGAGGAGAAGGAGGTTGAGGATGCAGCCTATGTAATGGTGATGAATTTCTTTGGGCTTGGGGACAGTATTTTGACGTCTGGATGACAAGTGTGTTCAAAGTAAACTGCCTGTTCCTCAGGCCCAGAGGCTAGGATATGCATATAATTGGTAGATTTAGATTGAAAACTGTTAGAATAACAGAACTGATATGGCAGGTGAAAACCTGAGGAACATCCATCCAGGAAGTTGGATTTATTTTGATGTGGGTGGTTTTCAATTGAATGCCTATTGAGTTTCTAATGGGTTAGGATCCAGATATAAGTTCCTATTGACTTCCACTAGATATCAACAGTCTTTAGACATTGTTTCAGGCTTGTTTTCTGAAAAAATGAAGAAGAATGAGACCTTTCGGTCAAGGGACTGTAGAAGCTTGCAGTGCTGGTTTGCGCGCGTGACTGTGTGCGCGCCCTTAGTTATTTTTCCTTTCTATTGAATACATTATTGTCCGGTTGAAATATTATAGATTATTTAGACAATTGACAGCGTGAGGATTAATTATAAACATCGTTTGACATGTTTCGACAAACTTTACTGGTACTATTAGGATGTATTCATCTGCATGTTTTGACCTCCTTTGAGCCAGTGGATTACTATACAAAATGCGCCAAAAAAACTATCGAACAAAACAAATATGTATTGTGTAGCTGGGACTCTTGTGACTGCAACCAGATGAAGATCTTCAAAGGTAAGTGATTAATTGTATAGCTATTTCTGACTTTCGTGACTCCTCTACTTGGTTGGACATTTTTTGTATGCTTTTGTATGCGGGGCACTGTCCGATAATCGCATGGGATGCTTTTGCCGTAAAAGCCTTTTTGAAATCTGATAAAGCTGCTGGATTAAGTTAGAGCTAGGCAGAATACTGCCCCCTTTGGAGGAATTGCACGTCGCGTCTGGAGATCCCTTTGTTCCAGGAATCATTACACGATGTGAGTATGTCTGTTCGAGTTGAGAATTGTTTTGCACGTTTAGAACATCCTAAAGCTTGATTCTGCACTTCTGCACCAGTTTAGTCGACATATAATATGTGATTTTGAAGTTTTGATGCGCAACTCTTCGAATTCTGGCTGCATTTCAGCCGGAATTTGTCGCGTTTGATAACCCAAAGACGCAGACTTGAAAGCCAAACGCTGTTTTTGGTAAGTATGACTCCTTGCACGACTTCTGATCGAAGACCATCAAAGGTAAGGGAATATTTACGTGGTAATTTTGTGTTTCTGTTGACTCCAACATAGCGGAGAAATATTGCTAATGTCTGAGTGCCGTCTCAGATTATTGCCTAGTGAACGAATTCTGTTACGTTAAAAATAAATGTAACACAGCGGTTGCATTAAGAAGCAGTGTATCTTTCTAACTATATGTAGAACATGTATATTAGTCAAAGTTTATGATGTGTATTGCTGTTATCTGGTGGAGTTATCATAATTTCTCTGGACATTTTAGTAGCATTTTTTGAACATGTCGTCATTGTAAACAGAGATTTATGGATATAAATGGCATATTATTGAAAAAAACATAAATGTACTGTGTAACATGTCCTATTACTGTCATCTGATGAAGATTTTCAAAAGGTTAGTGAATTATTATTTTAATCCTGCGTTTTTAATCCTGCGTTTGTGATTACATCTTTTGTTCGACAAAATGGCTATTTAAATTAGCTGTGTCTTTGGTGGTGGTTTGACATAAATATGTGCTATGTTTTCGCCGTAAAACATTTGAGAAATCTGACTTGCTGGGTAGATGAACAAGGTGTTTATCTTTCATTTGAGCTACTGGACTTGTTAATGTGTGGAGGTTAAATATTTCTAAGGATATTTTTGCATTCTGTGCGCCACTGTTTCAGTTGAGCGGGGGGGGGGGGTATCCCTTGGGGAACCTATACCGTTAACACTTTAACCAGAAGTTAATCTTTAAGCCGATGTATAACACTTGTATATTTGTGACTATTTCTGTATTTTGAATTTGGCGCCCTGTAATTTCACCAGATGTTGTCAAGGTGGGTCGCTAGTGGCATGCCTGTGCCAGAGAGGATCTATAGAGAAACCCCCAAGCCCCTTGTGGTCTACAGTGGAGATGGGTAACTGCCCAGTCGTTTTTGAGGTGGTCACAGGGGCTTCCTGTACTGTTTTGGGAGAACATTTTTGCTGACCTAAAAGCCAAAGCACCTCAGTTGAAGCTAGAGCCCTCGGTCATACAAAGGAGAGCGCATTCCGGTGCAGGGTGCAGTGTAAGTCAACATCCAGTACAAAGTTCAAAATACACGACTGAAGATGTTGGTCGTCCAAGGTCAGGATCTCAATCTTCTGGGAAGAGATTGGATGACAGTGTTACAACTGGACTGGATAATAATGTTCAAAACAGTCATGAAGGTCTCAGACAGCGAGTTGTCAAGCACAATAAACTGGCACACAGATGTCTTCAAAGATGAACTTGGAAAACTGAAAGAGGCTGAAGTGCGAATTCCGGTTGACGCATCCATTCAACCACACTTCTGCAAAGGCCGCCAAGTGCAGTTCGCACAACAGCAGAAGGTCGAGGCAGAGCTGGACGGACCACTGGAATACATAAACCAATCACTTACTCTGAGTGAGCTGCCTCCATAGTCCCAGTAATGAGTCCTGATAGAAATATCACGATTTTGGCTCTGTCAATCACCGCATCAGGATTACAAGGTAAACGCCAATGTACCTTCCAAACTGGAGCAGTACCCAAGGATAGAGGAGATTTTCACAAAGCATCTAGTGGGACATGCTTTTTCAAGCATCAGATGTCTCACAAAGTTGGTGCTGGCTGAAGTATCCTGCAACGTGGTTACAATAAACACCCAGAAATCAAAGTGTGTTTTCCTGGCTCCCAAAGTGGAGTACATGGAGCACAATGTCACCGCCATTGGGCTTCAACCCCTCTGGACAAGAAAATGAGAGTAATCAAAGAGGCCCCAGGACCAAAAGATGTGACTGAGCTATGGGCCCTGCTTGGGATGTTCTACGGACTACTACGGTTGCTTTTTTCCTGACCTGGCCTCTGTCCTGGCCCCACTTCATCTCCTCCTGAAAGATATTCTCAACTGGAGAGAGAGGCCTTGGTTGTGATTTTTGCAGTGAAGAAATTTCACCAGTATGAGTACAGATGCCACTTCACCATCCAAATTGACCATAAATCCATGTTAGGGCTCCTGGGTAAGCTGAAGAGCATAAACCCTTCTGCCTCCAGACGACTGCAAAGATAGGCCCTCGTGTTAGCGCAATACCAATATGAGTTGGTGTACAGACCGGGCCCCTCCATCACTAATGCTGATGGTCTCAGCAGGCTGCCAGTCCCAGACATGCCCAAAGACCACAAAAGTCCCCCTAAACTACTGGTGTGCTTGCTGAAACAGCTCCAAACAGCTCCAATAGACTATCGCCAACTGAAGAAATGGAGTGTAAGAGATTTCTCAGGGAATGACAAATGAACACAAGGAGTGGTGCTCACCACCACAGGCCCTCTCTCATACTGAGTGGATGTTGATGAGAAGGTGGTGAGGCGCTACGTGCTGGGAAGGTTGTGAGGCGCCACATTAGGTTAGTTTCCACCTTGTTTATGTTTCTTTGGGCTTAGTTAACCCTTTCCAGCCGGTACATTCTAATCTCAGATAATAGTTCAAATGGATTAAAGCCTTAACTTCTCTAGGATAGCATTCAAATCATATGATGTGGATGGAAAACACTCTGAATCATGTCTGGGAGTATAACAGAATGTATTTACCAGAGGAAAAACCATTCAGAATGTGTTTTTTTAGGTCAATCTCTTTTCAATGGTTTTCATTAGGAATCCAGATTTCTAAGGGACGTTCTTGCATTTCCTACCGCTTCCACTGGATGTCAACAGTTTTTATAAATTGGTTGAGGTTTTTCCTTTGTTTAATGAAGAAGTACGGCCACCCAGAACAAGGGTAACTTGAAGTGTACTGTTAGAGGCGCGTGATAGAGGCACGGGACCAGAAAGCTAGCTACAGTTTGTTTTCCTCCTGTATTGAACACAGATCATCCCGTCTTCAATTTTATCGATTATTTACGCTAAAAAATACCTAAAGTTGTATTGCAAAAGTAGTTTGAAATGTTTGGACAATGCTTACAGGTAACTTCCAAGTTATTTTGTAGTCACGTTGCGTAAGTTGGAACCAATGTTTTTCTGGATCAAACGCACCAAATAAATGGACATTTTGGATATACAGTGCCTTGCGAAAGTATTCGGCCCCCTTGAACTTTGCGACCTTATGCCACATTTCAGGCTTCAAACATAAAGATATAAAACGGTATATTTTGTGAAGAATCAACAACAAGTGGGACACAATCATGAAGTGGAACGACATTTATTGGATATTTCAAACTTTTTTAACAAATCAAAAACTGAACAATTGGGCGTGCAAAATTATTCAGCCCCCTTAAGTTAATACTTTGTAGCGCCACCTTTTGCTGCGATTACAGCTGTAAGTCGCTTGTTGTATGTCTCTATCAGTTTTGCACATTGAGAGACTGAATTTTTTTCCCATTCCTCCTTGAAAAACAGCTCGAGCTCAGTGAGGTTGGATGGAGAGTCTTTGTGAACAGCAGTTTTCAGTTCTTTCCACAGATTCTCGATTAGATTCAGGTCTGGACTTTGACTTGGCCATTCTAACACCTGGATATGTTTATTTTTGAACCATTCCATTGTAGATTTTGCTTTATGTTTTGGATCATTGTCTTGTTGGAAGACAAATCTCCGTCCCAGTCTCAGGTCTTTTGCAGACTCCATCAGGTTTTCTTCCAGAATGGTCCTGTATTTGGCTCCATCCATCTTTCCATCAATTTTAATTATTGTTGCTTTTACGCCAAACATAACATTTTTCATTGTTGCCAAAAAGTTCCATTTTGGTTTCATCTGACTAGAGCACCTTCTTCCACATGTTTGGTGTGTCTCCCAGGTGGCTTGTGGCAAACTTTAAACAACACTTTTTATGGATATCTTTAAGAAATGGCTTTCTTCTTGCCACTTCCATAAAGGCCAGATTATAGGACAACAATCAGTATACGACTGATTGTTGTCCTATGGACAGAGTCTCCCACCTCAGCTGTAGATCTCTGCAGTTCATCCAGAGTGATCATGGGCCTCTTGGCTGCATCTCTGATCAGTCTTCTCCTTGTAAGAGCTGAAAGTTTAGAGGGACGGCCAGGTCTTGGTAGATTTGCAGTGGTCTGATACTCCTTCCATTTCAATATTATCGCTTGCACAGTGCTCCTTGGGATGTTTAAAGCTTGAGAAATCTTTTTGTATCCAAATCCGGCTTTAAACTTCTTCACAACAGTATCTCGGACCTGCCTGGTGTGTTCCTTGTTCATGATGCTCTCTGCGCTTTTAACGGACCTCTGAGACTATCACAGTGCAGGTGCATTTATACGGAGACTTGATTACACACAGGTGGATTGTATTTATCATAATTAGTTGTTTAGGTCAACATTGGATCATTCAGAGATCCTCACTGAACTTCTGGAGAGCGTTTGCTGCACTGAAAGTAAAGGGGCTGAATAATTTTGCACGCCCAATTTTTCAGTTTTTGATTTGTTAAAAAAGTTTGAAATATCCAATAAATGTTGTTCCACTTCATGATTGTGTCCCACTTGTTGTTGATTCTTCACAAAAAATACAGTTTTATATCTTTATGTTTGAAGCCTGAAATGTGGCAAAAGGTCGCAAAGTTCAAGGGGGCCGAATACTTTCGCAAGGCACTGTATATCGAAGGAATTAATCGAACAAAAGGACCATTTGTGATGTTTATGGAACATATTGGAGTGCCAACCGAAGAATCTCGTCAAAGATAAGGCATGAATTATATTTTTATTTCTGAGTTTTGTGTCACGCCTGCAGGGTTGAAATATGCTTTTCTCTCATTGTTTACTGGGGTGCTATCCTCAGATAATAGCATCGTTTGCTTTCGCCGTAAAGCATTTTTTAAATCTGACATGTTGGCTGGATTCACAACAAGTGTAGCTTTAATTAGGTATATTGAATGTGTGATTTCATCAAAGTTTAATATTTATAGTAATTTATTTGAATTTGGCTCTGTAACGGTTCTTCTTAGGTGAAAGAGTCAGACCAAAATGCGGCGTGGCTATTGCGATCCATGTTTAATGAAACAAAGTAAACACGAATCAAAAACAATAAACGTAACACGAAAACCGAAACAGCCTAATACTGGTGCAAAGTAACACAGAGACAGTAACAAGGACAATCACCCACAAAACCCAACACCAAACAGGCTACATAAATATGGTTCCCAATCAGAGACAATGACGAACACCTGCCTCTGATTGAGAACCATATCCGGCCAAACATAGAACTAGACAAACTAGACATGTAACATAGAATGCCCACTCAGCTCACACCCTGACCAACCAAAACATACAAAGCAAACTATGGTCAGGGTGTGACAGTACCCCCCCCCCCCAAGGTGCGGACTCTGGCTGCAAAAACTGAACCTATTGGGGAGGGTCTGGGTGGGCATCGGTCCGCGGTGGTGGCTCTGGTGCTGGACGTGGCCCCCACTTCACCGTAGTCTTAGTCCACAGAGTTACACATAAACAAATGTACAGTCAATAACACAATATAAACATCTATGTACAGTGTGTGCAAATGTAGAAGAGCAGGGAGGTAAGGCAATAAATAGGCCATAGAGTCAAAATAATTACAATTTAGCATTAAAACTGGTGTGATAGATGTGCAAGTAGAGATACTGGGGTGCAAAATAACAAAAGGATAAGTAACAATATGGAGATGAGGTTGTTGGGTGTGCTATTTACAGATTGGCTGTATACAGGTACAGTGATCGGTAAGCATCTCTGACAGCTGATGCTTAAAGTTAAAGAGGGAGATATAAGACTCCAGCTTCAGTGATTTTTTGCAATTCGTTCCAGTCATTGGCAGCAGAGGACTGGAAGGAAAGGCAGCCAAAGTAAGTGTTGGCTTTGGGGATGACCAGTGAAATATATTTGCTGGAGTGCGTGCTACAGGTGGGTGTTGCTATGGTGACCAGTGAGCTGAGATTAGGCTTTAAATAGCAAAGACTTATAGATGACCTAGAGCCAGTGGGTTTGGCAACGATTATGTAGTGAGGGCCAGCCAACGAGAGCATACAGGTCGCAGTGGTGGGTAGTATGTAGGGCTTTGGTGACAAAACGGATGGCACTGACTACAAATGGCACTGACTACATCTAGTTCGCAAAGTAGAGTGTTGGAGGCTATTTTGTAAATTACATCGCCAAAGTCAAAGGATCGGTAGGATAGTCAGTTTTACAAGGGTATGTTTGGCAGCATGAGTGAAGGAGGCTTTGTTTGCGAAATAGGAAGCCGGTTCTAGATTTAATTTTGGATTGGAGATGCTTAATGTGAGTCTGGAAGGAGAGTTTACAGTCTAACCAGACACTTAGAATATGTGGACAACTACAAATACCTAAGTCAGAACCGTCCAGAGTAGTGATGCTAGTCGGGCAGGAGGGTGCGGGCAGTAATTGGTTGAAGAGCATGCAGTTGGAGGCCACAGAAGGAGTGTTTTATGGCATTGAAGCTCGTTTGGAGGTTTGTTAGCACAGTGTCCAAAGGATGGCCAGATATATACAGAATGGTGTCGTCTGTGTAGAGGTGGACCAGAGAATCACCAGCACCAAGAGCGACATCATTGAAATATACAGAGAAAAGAGTCAGCCTGATAATTGAACCCTGTGGAACACCCATAGAGACTGCCAGAGGTCCAGACAACAGGCCCTCCGATTTGACACACTGAACTCTGTCTGAGAAGTAGTTGGTGAACCAGGCGAGGCAGTATTTTGAGAAACCAAAGCTATTGAGTCTGCCGATAAGAATGCGGTGACTGACAGAGTTGAAAGCCTTGCCCAGATCGATGAAGACAGCTGCACAGTACCGTCTTTTATCGATGGCGGTTATTATATCTTTTAGGACCTTGAGCGTGGCTGAGATGCACCCCTGACCAGCTCGGAAACCAGATTGCATAGTGGAGAAGGTACGGTGAGATTCAAAATTGTCGGTGATCTGTTTGTTAACTTGGCTTTCAAAGATTTTAGAAAGGCAGGGCAGGATGGATATAAAGTGGGGTGAACAAGTATTTAATACACTGCCGATTTTGCAGGTTTTCCTACTGTAACGGCGTTCGTCTGTTGAATGAAAAGAGTCAGACCGAAATGCAGCGTGTAGGTTACTCATGACTTTAATGAATGAATACGGTACATGAAATAACTGATATAAGAAAACAACAAACGAAACGTGAAACTAATTACAGCCTATCTGGTGACTACAACACAGAGACAGGAACAAACACCCACAAAATACAACGCGAACTCAGGCTACCTAAATACGGTTCCCAATCCGAGACAACGAGAATCACCTGACTCCAATTGAGAATCGCCTCAGGCAGCCAAGCCTAACTAGACACACCCCTAATCATACACAATCCCAATTAATACAAACCCCAATACGAAACACAACATATAAACCCATGTCACACCCTGGCCTACCCAAACATATACCAAAAACACAAAATACAATGACCAAGGCGTGACACCTACTTACAAAGCATGTAGAGATCTGTAATTTTTATCATAGGTACACTTCAACTGTGAGAGAAGGAATCTAAAACAAAAATCCAGAAAATCACATTGCATGATTTTTAAGTAATTCATTTGCATTTCATTGCATAAGTATTTGATACATCAGAAAAGCAGAACTTAATATTTGGTACAGAAACCTTTGTTTGCAATTACAGAGATCATACATTTCCTGTAGTTCTTGACCAGGTTTGCACACACTGCAGCAGGGATTTTGGCCCACTCATCCAAACAGACCTGACAAAGACTAATGGGAATGGCCACAAACTGGCTGCATGGGAGATCATGTTTATTCCATTACGTTTTTAAGGTCATGACTTAATGACCACACACTCCTGAATTCCAAAAATCAACACAAAGGCAAGCCCACCAATTGATTTGACATTAAGCTGGGGGATGGGTGCTGGAGAACTAAAACAGCAGCATACCACCCTACATCCCACTACTGGCTTACCTCTGAAGCTATGCAGAGTCGGTCCTGGTCGGTCCTTGGATGGGAGCCCAGATGCTGCTGGAAGTGGTGTTGGAGGGCCAGTAGGGAGCACTCTTCCCTCTGGAGATACAAATACCCCAGGGCAGTGAAGGGGACATTGCCCTGTGTAGGATTCTGTCTTCCACATGGGATGTGTCCTGACTCTCTGGTCATTAAAACCCCCATGGCATTTATAGTTAGAGTAGGGGTGTTAACCCTGGTGTCATAGCTAAAGCCCCAGTTTGGACCAATTCCATTATGGCCACCTAATTATACCCCTCATAACTAATTGGCATATGGTATATTTCTCCAGCTAATGTGTGGTGAGTTTTCTGGCACAAAAATGGATGCTGTGCATCACCTAGTTGAGTGAGGTGAGGTTACCCCTACTTTGTAAAGTGCCTTGAGTACCTCAGATGGTACAAAAATAAAATCAATAAATATTGTATGTTATTATGAGACCAACAGTCCGTTAGGCCTTTAAACAAGAGCAAGGTCAGTGAAAGCATAGAAATACATATCTAGAGTTAAGATAACATATAACCTGAGCAAGTCGATTCTCTAACCTTGATATGAGATGGATGACCAAAATGAGCCATAGAAAAATATATGCTCATACAGTTGAAGTCGGAAGTTTAGATACACTGAGGTTGGAGTCATTAAAACTTGTTTTTCAACCACTCCACCTAATTTTTTGTTAATTAACAAACTATACTTTGTGCATGACACAAGTCATTTTTCCAAAAATTGTTTACAGACAGATTATTTCACAATTCCAGTGGGTCAGAGGTTTACATAAACTAAGTTGACTGTGCCTATAAACAGCTTGATAAATTCCAGAAAATGATGGCATGGCTTTAGAAGCTTCTGATAGGCTAATCAACATCATTTGAGTCAATTGGATGTGTACCTGTGGATGTATTTCAAGGCCTACTTTCAAACTCAGTGCCTCTTTGCTTGACATTATGGGAAAATCAAAAGAAATCAGCCAAGACCTCAGGAAAAAGAATGGTAGACCTCCACAAGTCTGGTTCATCCTTGGGAGCAATTTCCAAACACCTGAAAGTACCACGTTCATCTGTACAAACAATAGTACGCAGGTATAAACACCATGGGACCACGCAGCCGTCATACTGCTCAGGAAGGGGACGCGTTCTGTCTCCTATCGATGAATGTACTGTGGTGCAAGAAGTGCATATCAAACCCAGAACAACAGCAAAGGACCTTGTGAAGATGCTGGAGGAAACAGGCACAAAAGTATCTATATCCACAGTACAACGAGTCCTATATCGACATAACCTGAAAGGCCGCTCAGCAAGAAGAAGCCACTGCTCCAAAACCGGCATAAAAAAGGAAACCTACAGTTTGCAACTACACATGGGGACAAAGATCATACTTTTTGGAGAAATGTCCTCTGGTCTGATGAATCAAAAATAGATTTGATTGACCATAATGACCATTGTTATGTTTGGAGGAAAAAGGCGGACGCTTGCAAGCCCAGGAACACCATCCCAACCATGAAGCACAGGGCTGGCAACATCATGTTGTGAGGGTGTTTTGCTGCAGGATGGACTGGTGCACTTCACAAATGAGATGTTATCTTGAGGGAGGAAAATTATGTGGATATATTGAAGCAACATCTCAAGACATCAGTCAGGAAGTTAAAGCTTGGTCGCAAATGGGTCTTCCAAATGGACAATGACCCCAAGCATACTTCCAAAATGGCTTGAAGAGAATAAAGTCAAGGTATTGGAGTGACCATCACAAAGCCCTGACCTCAATCCTATTGAAAATTTGTGGGCAGAACTGAAAAAGCGTGTGTGAGCAAGGAGGCCTTCAAACCTGACTCAGTTACACCAGCTCTGTTTGGAGGAATGGGCCAATATTCACCCAACTTATTGTGGGAAGCTTGTGGAAGGCTACCCAAAACATTTGACCCAAGTTAAACAATTTAATGGCAATGCTACCAAATACTAATTGAGTGTATGTAAACGTCTGACCCACTGGGAATGTGATGAAAGAAATAAAAGCTGAAATTAATCATTCTCAAAATAAAGTGGTGATCCAATTCAATGTCAGGAATTGTGAAAACTGTGTTTAAATGTTTTTGGCTAAGGTGTATGTAAACTTCAGACTTCAGCTGTACGTGTTATATAGCAACAGGAAGGTACTGTTGCTACATATTGATGGCATATTTTACTCAACACATGACGTGAATTTCAAACGAGGTAGACAGCTAACCCATGTCTTGGCAGACATATTTGAGAGAGGTTTGAAAAAATCTAAGTCATGCATTCAGATTCGAGCACATCTGGAGTTGTGTGTATGACACACTATGTCCTTTATGTGATGCATAATTGAGGTCTCATAGGGTCCGACTGTCCACGGGATGTAATAACACATTTCACGAGACATATTATCTGTTCCCAGACAATGTCTCTGTCTCTTTGTTGGCCTCTCCTCTCTCTATGTCTCCCCCATGCTCGCCCCCCCCCCCCGCCCCTGTCTGCCTGGTCTCCTGTCTTTCTCTCTCTCTCTCTCACACCCTCCCTCCATTTATCTCCTTCTCCTTCTCTCTCCCCAACTTTATCTCTTTGTCACACGCCCTTGAAGAAGATAAGTTTTCTGTCCTGTGTGGGTCATGGTGTATCACACCATAAGTGGCATTTTAGCATGATACACGATCAGCCGAATATCATTATGAGCTCCTCATCTATATTTCACCTGCTGGGGGGGCTGCTAAGAATAGTAGCTGGTTTATGCCTAGCTAGCAAACACACACACACACACACACACACACACACACACACACACACACACACACACACACACACACACACACACACACACACACACACACACACACACACACACACACACACACACACACACACACACACACACACACACACACACACACACACACACACCGAGAGAGAGACAGACAGACTTGGATATGGAATAGGTACTTGCAGACAGTACCTTTGAGTGGTGTAGTGTAGCCTGCATATCCATTATCTTTGTCATCGTACTGTGATGCCTGTGGGTCATGTTTCCCTGTCTGTTAAAATGGAAGAGAGGATGGTAGTTTAGTTGAACTCGTCCTGTTGAACTCTGATTGTGTCATTTTTCTGAATTGCCATTCAGGAAATAAACAGTTAGACTAAAAGAACAGATATAGCTGTGGTACTTTTCATAACGTCCGTTGTGACATTGTTTGTGTCCCTCGAACCAGACAGGAGTGTAATCTCATGTCCACACATTTCACAGGATGTGATTTCTGTGAACTCAAACATATACAGACATAAATGTTTCCACAGTACCTAATGTGGTGTTTATGAATTAGAGGTCTTGTCTGCATATTAATACACACACACGCAGCCAGACCCTTAGGCCTTACTGTTTTAGTCCACTCAGACAAACCACCAGGGCTCGGCGAGACAGATATCTCCATTAATCTGTTTGGACGAGACATCAAGATGACACGTCCTTCATTATTTTCAAGGGTTGGGAAGGTCCAAGGGCTTTAAGATAGACAGGCTTGCAGTGGTAGAAAAAAAGACTAGGTTTGACAGTGTCTTTGGCCTTTTTGTTACAGCTGTGGAAAAGAGAGGAGGACCTGGAGCAGCCGACTATTTTCACTGAGCCGAAACGGCCTCTAATGAGTAACCTCTACATCTCATCTACGACAAGGTTTGTTGGCGGAGGAGGAGTCATCATGGAAAGATCGGGCATAGTCCTCTGTGTCATCGTTCTGCAATGCCTGAATCACCGCAGCGAGTTCCATCTCCCAACCATACTCAATTATAAAACCAGTGACATTCCCAATGGTCACATTCCAATGGCCAATGGTGAACGTGTCAGATCATTCGAATGCAGACTAGATGGAGAGAGAAAGATAGAGATGTGGGTCACCACTAGATTTTAGGCCAGCACACCTTTTAGATGTAACTGCATGATAATGAAAGGGTCTAACTCGATGTCAGAGTGGTTGACACTACACAAAGGACCAGGCCTGGTGAAACTCCTAATCAGCTGGAGATATCACAGGTGTCACGCATTGATCGGTTTCACCTATCCTTGTGCTTGTCTCCATCCACCTCCAGGTGTCACCCATCTTCCCCATTATCCCCTGGGCACAGCTCTCTGTTTGTCTGTTGCCAGTTCGTCTTGTTTGTCAAGTCAACCAGCATTTTGTCTCAGCTCCTGCTTTTCCCCAGTCTCTCTGTTTCTTGCCCTCCTGGTTTTGCCTGACCTCTCTGCCTGGCCCTGACCCTGAGCCTGCCTGCCGTCCTGTACCGTTGCCCTTTACTCTGGATTATCAACCCCTGCCTGCCTTGACCTGTTGTTTGCCTGCCCCTGTTGCTGTAATAAACTGTGTTACTTCAACACAGTCTGCATTTGGGTCTTACCTGAAACCTGATAACCTGTTGAGTGTAGGGGGCAGTATTTTGATGTTTGGATGAAAAACGTACCCAAATTAAACTGCCTATTTCTCAGGCCCAGAATCTAGAAAATGCATATAACAGAACTGATATTGCAGGCAAAAACCTGAGGAAAATCCAACCCGGAAGTGGCTTCTATTTTGAAAGCTCCATGTTCCATAGCCTGCCTTCACTCCATTTAAAGGGATATCAACCAGATTATTTTCCTATGGCTTCCCCGTGGTGTGAACAGTCTTTAGACATAGTTTCAGGCTTTTATTTTGAAAAATGAACGAGAAATATCACATCGCGTCAATGTATGGCTGGGTGCCAGCAGCGTTTTGTATACGCAACAGCTTGGAGCAGGCATTTCCTCTCTCTCTCCTATTGAAAAAGCAACAGTCTCGGTTGATATATTATTGATTATATATTGTAAAAACAACCTGAGGATTGATTTATAAAAAACGTTTGACATGTTTCTACCCACTTTACGGATACTATTTGGAATTTTCATCTGCGATGTTGTGACCGCTCGAGCCTGTGGATTTCTGAACATAACACGCCAACCAATTGGAGGTATTTTGGAAATAAAAATAATCCTTATGGAACAAAAGTAACATTTATTGTGTAACTGGGAGTCTCGTGAGTGCAAACATCCGAAGATTATCAAAGGTAAGCGATTTAATTTATTGCTTTTCTGACTTTCGTGACCAATCTACTTGGCTGCTAGCTGTTTGTAATATTTTGTCTACTAAGAGAGATGTCCTTACATAAACGCTTGGTATGTTTTCGCCAAAAAGCTTTATTGAAATCTGACATGAGAGGTGGATTAACAACAAGCTAAGCTGTGATTTCATGAAAATTAAATATTTTTAGTAATTTAATTTGAATGTGGCGCTCTGCAATTCAGCGGTGGTTGACGAGAATGATCCTGCTAACGGGATGGGTGCATCAAGAAGACAACAGGCCTCCCCTTGGGACTAAATGAGAGCGAGATAATAAAGAACATGTGGGTATTAGTTATCACCCCACATCACACCAACTGACACCTCTCTACCTCTCTGTGCTGGCTCAAGACTCATCCCCCTGACATGAGCCAGTACTGAGTGGACAGTGGTATTTTTTTTCTCTAACTTAGCTTTTATTGTCAGTTTTCACACAACCGGTAATAAATCAAGGATGGAACAATATGCCTGTCTGAATAGCATTCCAGAAGCTAATCTATGACATTTTCATCTTTGGCACTTCTGTCTTTGTTTGCTTCATGTTGGGATAAAAAAAACTACGTAGTTTCAGCAAACTATAGCACTGACTACATTGTAAGGATTTGAAGTTGCCGTCACTGGGTACAACTAGAAAACAGAAATTCTATAATTTTGTAAAAATGTTCTCCCTCTGTTCAAAGACCTCCCATAGGAACAGGTAGGAACCGAAACAGATTTGTAATAAATATATTTGTGTTCGGCCTACAAATATGTCCGTCTGTTACTTTGGAGCAATACCCTGGAGATCAGATCAGCTTGTAGAAATCTTCTCCAACCCTTTTCCCCATGGAAGACAAATACAAATGTTACGTCAGACATTCAGTACAGTAAAATGGTATCACATGTGCAGAACAAAATTTTTTTAAATTACAATCCAGTGAAAAGACAACACAGCTTATGAGGACAGTTTGGTCTTTATCCAGAGGATCACACTGGTCCTTCGGGACTACAGCGTGTGCAAACTGTTAAAGCCCAGTCATGACCTAATTCAACCGAGGCTAATTCAAATGAATTTATGATTGATTGATTTGTCATAATCAGTTCTGTGAGTATTGGTCTACAACAAAAGACGAAGAAGAACCTGAAGAACCGAAGCGCCAGTCTTTTTGTGTTCTCCTACCATCTCCTTCACTCATTGTCATGACATTACCATAAGGAGTTGGCAAGAGAGCAGAGACAGACTGGCACTCAGGCTAGAAGAACCTTGCACCAGGAGCACACTTGCCGTTCTTACGGCATGTGCACTTAGGAGTTCTGTTCTGCAGTGTCCATGCCAGGACAGAGCTGGAGGTTAATTCCACAAAGCACTGGCCTCTCCCCTCTGCAGGAAGTACCTCTATGATTAATACCACTGTAAGGCCAAACCTCGCTGGGCAACAAGAAACACCATAAATCCAAGACCCAATATATCGTTCGCTTAGTAGCTCTGGAAGTAAAATTAGCTGCATTCGGCTCTTTGTGCATAAAACTGTAAATTACTTACTTTTACAACGGGTAATAAATAGGATGAAAATAAAAAGTCCTCTTTGCCGAGGTTATTTACGAGCTTTTTGTCACCCCGGCCATGTTTACCGTCTTCATTGTGATACCATAATTAAACTGTTATTGCCTACACGTTACTCAGGCAATTTGCTTTTGTAGTCAGCACATAAAGGCCACATGTAATAACTATCTTTACTGTGCTACACATGCCAAAAGGCCATCACTTTAAAATAAGTGATCACCCAGGCCCATTCACTGGTTGTATATAGTCTAAGGGCAGAGGGTTTCAGTATCAGAGGGATTGTAGTGGGAACCGCATAAAACAGTGACTATTCTTAATGTCAGAAAACTTCTTACGATACTTTATCATTCCTGATTATTCTGTATTACTAAATATTGCACTGCCGGGCTCTTGAACCAGTCTGTTGTCCTTCGCTCTCTCTCATTTGAACAGAGCCATACATTGTATACGAGCAAAATAAATTAAGTTGGCCTAAATTTCTCTTCTGTTTAGGTATGTTTTCACATCGCTCCTGGCTGCTCTGCTCCATCTGAATCCTCATTTTCAGACACACTCCTCCCACTTCCCGCCACCATGTGCTTCTGATTAGAGAGAGACACACATTCCTGATCGCTCCTGCAATCTTTCGGACACACTGATTGGCACCCAGGAGGTCACATGTGCTCCTTGCTCCTGAGTGACTGCTCAGGTGGTGGGGATCCCAGAATCTGTGATGATGATGACCCGCCCCCCTCCCTTTTGTCTGCCTGTCTGTCCCATAGACATTAATACCAGTAAGTGATAATGCTGACGCCATCCACAAATTCCTTTGGAATACTCCAGATGGCACATGAAGCCGGAAGTACTTGAATTTGAAGCATACCATATTGCTAAGGATCATATTCGATGTAGTTACTTTCATCCAGCCTGAGAGAGTCAACCAGGAGCCTCCTCATGGGCTGCCGACCCATGATTGGTCTGTGTCACCACGTGGTCCTGTGTGACGACAAATGTAATAGTCAGAATCAATCACTTTTGAATGAAATGTCTCGATCTGTAGCGAACACCACAAGTTCTGAAGTTAGAGGCCAAAACGTCAGTCTAAAAAAATATTGTTTGGCTGTTCTGGTGATAGTAATAGGTCAGAACAGGGAATTTGGCACCGCTAGGTTGCTACGCAGTAGTCAACCAGCAGAGCTTGTACTTCACACTCAAGACTCAACACTGAGGACCTGGTCTGTCCCTGTGATTATGAGGCCTCCCTCTCTCTCATCCGCCCTTCCATCCCTCCCTCTATCTGTCCACCATCCCTCCCTCCCTCAGCCTGTCTGTTAGAAGAGCTCCATTGTTAACAGATGGTAATGTAATAACCTGACCCCTGACCTCTTGGTAGCTACTCTGTAACCTCTTCCCCACTAGATGATATGTTAAGTGTGTCCTGGACAACTTGTCAACAAACACGTAGGGAACCAATAAGCAGCAGGTGTTGCGGTTTTTTAAACCCGCGGGGCACAGGCTATTAATCAAAGTGAAAGGCGGAGATGATGAGGTGTTTGGTGGTGATCCATTGCAAATGGCTGCTTGCTGGTCATGGTGGTTTGCACTGTGGTGCCTTACTGTTTTCCCCTCCCTGCCTCTCTGCCCTAAATACACACAGTTGCAGGGCAGATTCTGCGTGGTTTGTATGTATATACGCTGGATTAGAATGGAGAGCTGTGTGCCTCAGATGGGAGGGAGAAGTCAGAAGGAAAGAAATGAATCATATGATGAAGTGGTAGTATATCACTCAGTCCCCCTGTATAACTGCATCAACAGAGATAAACACTGTGGGGCCGTATTAACTATGCACTGTGGGGCCATATATGGTGCTTTCTGTAGATTATGAACTGTGTGGCCATTTTAATCAGGAATATTTTATGTATGCTAGCTGTCAGTCAAACTCAACACAAAAGTGAAACCAAAACACAATCTGACGGTTAAGTTGAGGCACTAATTCAGACGATTAAGGTCAGGGATAGGGTAAAAACAGAAAAAAATATATTTCAAAAACATATGCCCAGCACTGGGATTGAACCCACAACCTTCAGAACCGTAGCTCGCTGTTTAAGATCATCACACTTTATCAAGCTGCATTTGTGTTGTGGTTGGTTTTAACAGACTGTGATCATGAGATAATAATAACAAATACCCAACAGTTCCCCAGATAGCAAAAAAAAAAAAAACACCGCTTGCTGTGTTCTGCTTTCCCAAAGCCTAATGCTATAAATTCCTACCACCAGCGGGCGAGAAGAGTTTGCTGTTCAAGACGTGATTTGCATCTCTGGCTGGTATCCCCACTCATAGGACTGCTATAAGCCCTTGGCAAGCCGCTTTTGCATCTCTGGCGTTTAGCCTCCACTCAGAGGACAGCTATAAGCCCTAGGCAAGCCATCTAGCCATGAGTTAATTTGAAAGACAATAGCAAGGAATTTCTCTCATCTCAAATTCTGCCTGACACCTTCCAGCTAACCACAGTCAGGCAGAGGCTGTGAGTGGTTTTTGTTGTTTCTATAAATACCTTACATTTGTGATTTTAATATGATTTGATTTATTCGCCAATTTAAAACCACAATACAACCATATTTGAGCATAATGCGTTTACAATAATTGAGGATGACACAAAAACACCTAATAATGTACAGTTTAAGTAGATTAATGATATATTGACTACGCCCCCCCAAAAAACAACGTGTTTGCAGTTGATTTAATAAACTATATAATTGAGGCAATAATTCTAGCAGTAAATGCCACTCCCTAACCGCTTCACCCACTTGAAGAAAATTGTTGATCACTATGTACCGTAAGTGGAGGCATTTCTTAAATTCGAAAGAAGAAGCAGAAAAAGCTCAACATCTTTGTTAATATCCTCCAAATTTTCAAAACTATCTTTGACACTTAAAATTCCTCAGGCTTTTGGAAATAAATAACAGTTCAAAGAACATTTTTTAATACCGAACAAAGCGGCAGCTATTCAGCCTCCTTGACTTTTTCCACAATTTGTTACATTACAGCATTACTCTAAAATGTATTAAATTATACTTTTTTCTCATCAATCTACACACAATACCCCATAATGACAAAGCAAAAAAAGTTAAACATTTGTTTCTAATTTATTTAAAAAATAATAATAATATCACAACCGGACGTGATTGGGAGTCCCATAGGTCGGCGCACAATTGGCCCAGCGTTGTCCGGTAGGCCGTCATTGTAAAAAATAATTTCTTCTTAACTGACTTGCTTAGTTCAATAAAAGTTTTAAAAAATATATTAAACTTATTTACATAAGTATTCAGACCTTAGTGACTTGCCTAGTTTAATAAAAGTAAAAAAATATATATTTTAAACTTATTTACATAAGTATTCAGACCTTTTGCGATGAGACTCGAAATTGGGCTCAGCTGCATCCTGTTTCCATTGATCATCTTTGAGATGTGTCTACAGCTTGATTGAAGTCAACCAGCTCCACCTTACCCCCTGATAGGCTTGGTGGAATTTTGGCTGTATTGCTTATACCTGTCCAATTCTCTCAGATATCCACAAGTGATTTCTTACAACACTTCGTGTGTGTGTCGGACCGACAGCATGACACTTGAGGCATTGGTTGGATGTTTATTTCCATTGCTGGACACACTCACTGCACCCTATCAGGCTGATCAGACAGGTCTGGGTAGCTGAAGACCTCCTGTAAACAGTGAAAGGATATACAGTTGGAAGTTTACATACACTTTATCCAAATACATTTAAACTCAGTTTTTTACAATTCCTGGCATTTAGTCCTAGTAAACATTCCCTGTCTTAGGTCAGTTAGGATCACCACTTTGTTTTAAGAATGTGAAATGTCAGAATAATAGTAGCGAGAATGATTTATTTCAGCTTTTATTTCTTTCATCACATTCCCAGTGGGTCAGAAGTTTACATACCCTCAATTAATATTTTGTAGCATTGCCATTAAATTGTTTAACTTGGGTCAAACATTTTGGTTAGCCTCCCACAAGCTTCCCACAATAAGTTGGGTGAATTTTGGCCCATTCCTCCTGACAGAGCTGGTGTAATTGAGTCAGGTTTGTAGGCCTCCTTGCTCACACACGCTTTTTCAGTTCTGCCCACAAATGTTCTATAGGATCGAGGTCAGGGCTTTGTGATGGCCACTCCTGTACCTTGACTTTGTTGTCCTAAAGCAATTTAGCCACAACTTTGGAAGTATGCTTGGGGTCATCCATTTGGAAAACCCATTTTCAACCAAGCTTCAACTTCCTGACTGATGTCTTGAGATGCTGCTTCCATATATCCACATAATTTTCCAGCCTCATGATGCCATCTATTTTGTGAAGTGCATCAGTCCCTCCTGCAGCAAAGCATCCCCACAACATGATGCTGCCGATGGTGTTCTTCGGCTGGCAAGCCTTCCCCTTTTTCCTCCGAACATAACAATGGTAAATATGGCCAAACAGTTCTATTTTTGTTTCATCAGACCAGAGGACATTTCTCCAAAAAGTACAATCTTTGTCCCCATGTGCAGTTGCAAACCGTAGCCTTGCTTTTTTATGGAGGTTTTGGAGCAGCGGCTTCTTCTTGCTGAGCGGCCTTTCAGGTTATATCAATATAAGACTTGTTTTACTGTGGATACAGACACTTTTGTACCTGACGCTTGTACAGACGCTGTTGTTCTGGGATTGATTTGCACTTTTCACACCAAAGTACGTTCATTTCTAGGAGACAGAAAATTACAGAATGTCCTTCCTGAGCAGTATGATGGCTGCGTGGTCCCATGGTGTTTGTACAGATGAACGTGGTACCTTCGGGCATTTGGAAATTGCTCCCAAGGATGAACCAGACTTTTTTCTGAGGTCTTGGCTAATTAATTTTGTTTTTCCCATAATGTCAAGCAAAGAGGCACTGAGTTTGAAGGTAGGCCTTGAAATACATCCACAGGTACACCTCCAATTGACTCATGATGTCAATTAGCCTATCAGAAGCTTCTAAAGCCATGGCATCATTTTCTGTAATTTTCCAAGATGTTTAAAGGCACAGTCAACTTAGTGTATGTAAACTTCTGACCCACTGGAATTGTGAAACAGTGAATTATAAGTGAAGTCATCTGTCTGTAAACAATTGTATGAAAATGACTTGTGTCATGCACAAATTAACCGAGTTGCCAAAACGATAGTTTGTTCGCAAGAATATTGTGGGGTGGTTGAAAAACAAGTTTTAATGACTCCAACCTAAGTTCATGTAAACTTCCGACTTCAACTGTATTTACATTTATACTATTCATACCTTTGCTTCATTCCAGCTAGTTTGACGTGCAACTAACTATAACTAGGTCATATCTCTAATTTACTAATCGCTATTGGTTAAAGCATTGGGGGAGTAACCAAAAGGTTGCTGGATCAAATCGCCAAGCTGACAAGGTAAAAATCTGCTGTTCTGCCCCTAAGCAAGGCAGCTAACCCACTGTTCCCTTGGTGCTGAAGACGTGGATGTCGATTAAGGCAGCCCCCTGCACCTCTCTGATTCATAGGGGTTGGGTTAAATGTGGAAGACACATTTCAGTTGTACAACTGACTAGGTGTATCTACTACCCACCATTGCGACCTGTACGCTCTCGTTGGCTGTCCCTCGCCTCATACTCGTCGCCAAACGCACTGGCTCCATGTCATCTACAAGACCCCCCTTAGCTCGCTGGTCACCAAAGCATCACCCACCTGTTACATGGGCTCCAGCAGGTATATCTCTCTGGTCACCCCCAAAAACAATTATTTCTTTGGCCACCTCTCCTTCCAGTTCTCTGCTGCCAATGACTGGAACGAACTACAAAAATCTCCCTCACTAGCACCAACTGTCAGAGCAACTCACAGATTACTACTGCACCTGTACATAGCCCACCTATAATTTAGCCCAAACAACTAACTCTTTCCCTACTGTATTTTATTTATTTATTTATTTATTTTGCTCCTTTGCACCCCATTATTTTCATTTCAACTTTGCACATTCTTCCACTGCAAATCTACCATTCCGGTGTTTTACTTGCTGTATTGTATTTACTTTGCCACCATGGCCTTTTTTTGCCTTTACCTCCCTTATCTCACTTCATTTGCTCACATCGTATATACACTTGTTTATACTGTATTATTGACTGTATGTTTGTATGTAACTCTGTCGTTGTATGTGTCGAACTGCTTTGCTTTATCTTGACCAGGTCGCAATTGTAAATGAGAACTTGTTCTCAAATTGCCTTCCTGGTTAAATAAAGGTGAAATAAAAAAATAAAAAAATATCCCTTTCCTTATTCCAAATACTGTTGTTTTAGCTGTGTAGCATCATATAATACGATTACCAGTAGCCAGGTAGTTAGGACATATCAGTCAGTTAACCATTTACAGTAACAGCAGTCACTAGACACTAAATATTATGCTGAAATTGACAAATCTTATCTTGGCTCTGTGGCATGGTATCGGCAGCTATTAATCAATTAATTCATAGATAATAGATTCATAAGCCTTCCCATTTGAAAGGACAGGAAGTGTTGGCTTTGCACTTGACCAGGCATTCCGCATTTAACCCCACCCACACATCAAAATATATATTTTTTGTTTTTTATTTCTATTCTTTTCACGTTTCCCGAAACAAATTATCAAAACTTACACAGACTGTAATCTTACCTCAGGAATATTGTTGTCTGCGAAGTAGGCTAATTATCTTGACCGCCATAACAACATACACACCAAAATGTTCTGACAATCATTCCACTTTGACTGTTGTTAAATCACGTGCAGTATCACACAACTTCTTTATCACTTGACTGTCATTCAGACAATCCATTCCGGAATCAGCTGATATTGCTTAACAATGTCCCCATGTAACTATACAGCTAGACATCAAACGTGCATCAAACAACTATTATGCATAATTATTGAAGAATCCGGTTAATGACACTATTGATTTTTGTTTTATAAATCATACTAAAGTTACTGTTTGAAGCTTGGAATTTTGCCGTCATATACATCATTTTGGATATGTGTGCCTTTGGAAAATGTTTTCACACTGTAACATAGGGAGATACGAAATGTTACGAGGTTACAGTGCACCAAGATCTCCATACAAAACAAAAGTCTGACCGCAGTATCCAGGAAGTTCAGAGGATCAAGTTCAATGTGTAATTAAATTGTTAAATGCTTAGTATATATATTTACCTTTATTTAAACAGGCAAGTCAGTTAAGAACAAATTCTTATTTTCAATAATGGCCTAGGAACAGTGGGTTAACTGCCTGTTCAGGGGTAGAACAACAGATTTGTACCTTGTGGGCTCTGGGGTTCGAACTTGCATCCTTCCGGTTACTAGTCCAATGCTCTAACCACTAGTCTACCCTGCCGCCCTGACCCGGTAGTTATGATATAACAACAAACAATAGTATCACAAATGTAAGGAAATAGATGTATTGTTCTTTGTCACATGATTTTGGTCAAATCTGTGAAGACTTCAAGCATGAGAAAGGGTTGAAACAATCCTTCAATGCGGCCAGCCCTCTCAGCATTTGGCATTCTAGGCCAGGTCCGATACCTTGCTACTAGACACAGCACACACACACACACCTTGCTACTAGGCAGAACCCTCTCACTCAAGGTCAGAACACATGGTTGATCAGTTTCATGGTGAATACCAAATGTACGCTGAAGCATCCCCATAAAACAAAAACTGACAGTGTGTATGTGGGGTGCCAGGGTAGCCTAGTGGTTAGAGCGTTGGACTAGTAACCGGAAGGTTGAAAGTTCAAACCCCCAAGTTCAAAATCCTCATTCTGCCCCTGAACCGGCAGTTAACCCACTGTTCCTAGGCCATCATTGAAAAAAAGACTTTGTTCTTAACCGACTTGCCTAGTTAAATAATGGTAAAATGTGTGTGGATGTGTTTAACTAGACTTGTGGGGACCAGAAGTAAACAAACATTTGACCAACAGGGCACATTTTGTTAGTACCCACAAGGTTAAATTCTATTTCTAAGGGATTTAGGGTTAAATATAGTGTTAAAGTTAAAATTAGGTTTATGGTTAGGGTTAGAGTTAAGGGTAGGTTTTCAGATTAAGATTAGGGTTAGGGAAAATACAATTTTGAATGGGACTGAATTGTGTGTCCCCACAAGGTTATTTGAATGTGTGTGTGTGTGGCTGTGGTTGATCAGTTTCAAGGTGAATACCTAGCCAGATCACCCGTGATACAAGTCAGTATTCAACGTCCATCCATGTCTGAGGACATCGGGAGATGACGGCCACTAGGGGCAACAGTGAGTGTTTTTACCTTCATGTAGGTTTCGGTTGGCTAGAGTACTGTGGACAGGGATGGTGGATGTGCGTAAGCATCTGCCTCTGATTCCAAAGGTTTCAAGTGCAAATCCAGCGGTAGAAAGTTTTTTTGAGATATTTGTTTTCATCCTATTGCTTAAAGTTAACCATAAACACTTCGAAATTTGACGTTTGCAACAGCTTCAAAATATCACGATTGAGAAACATGGGTTATCGTCTAATTCTGATGTGAGACTATGAGAGCTAGTTGGAGTACCAAATGTATAGCGTCTGCAAACCTTTAGGGGCGAGATGAGACAATCGAGCTGTATGTCTCTGGAGAGGCGAAGGGTATGGTAGAAAACAGGTGCTGCCTCCAAAGAGAGATTTTAAACTATAGCAGCTTTACTGGTCTAATGGGAGTTACTGTGTTCTTCCAATTACTCTTCACTCATAAATAAAAATAATGATATATCAAGTGGATGTAGCTATGACCATGCTCACACACAGATAATGTTTGGGGCGTTATTCTATTTAATATAAATAATAAAAGAAACAGTTAAATTCATAGAATACATGAAAATACAAAAAATGTTACCACCGAAAGAGGGAACACTTTATTTTTAACCAGAAAAAACTATTGTCACTGTCATGAATGTAAAGATGAATTTTCTACCCCAAATACACACAATGACAGCATCCAATAGATACTTTATACTTTTAAAATGGAGCTTTCATTTGTTTACAGCCAACTTCATAGCAAGACATTCTCCTCTCCTCTAATAACTCGTAACTCGTATAGCATGTTCTCTCTATTTTGGGAGGTAACCTGGAGTGCGTCTCTTCTCTTCTCTTCTTCTCTTCTCTTCTCTTCTCTTCCCATAACTGAGCTTGTGCTCTGTTTTGTCTGTGTTTTGGGTGGTAGCCAGGGGCACGTCCTCCTTTTCTCTGTAGGTTTAAGATGAGATGAGATAGGAGTAGCAGTACGTGCTAGCCAGCCCTGATAACGAGTTGAGATGTCGATCCTCAGACGGACTGATTGAATTTGAGGCCTGACGAGAGACAGTCATAGAGAGTGTGTGTGTGTGTGGACCTGAAGTCCCCACAAGAATAGTAAACAAACAAAAATGTAACCAACTGGTGACATTTGTTTAGTCCCCTCAAGGTCAAATAATATTTCTAGGGGGTTTAGGGTTAAGGTTAAGGGTTAGGGTTTGGAGCTAGGTTTAGTTTTAGGGTTAGGTTTAGGATCAAGGTTAGGTTTTTGGGTATAGGCTTAGGTTTAGGGTTAGGGTAAGGAAAAATAGGATTTTGAATGGGACTGAATTGTGTGTCTTCACAAGGTTAGCTGTACAAGACTGCGTGTGTGTGCATATCTTCCTGGTACACAATCACATCTCAACTGTTGAACTCAAATGATGGTAAACATTTACCAGAAATAAACAAGCGGGCTAATTGACTCACTTATAATTATGCCATCATGACTGCCTGTCTGGCCATCTATTGTAATTAACTGCTCCAAGAGAATTCCTCCCCTCTCAGCCACTGGACATGATGGAGGCTCAACCCCCAACAACTGAGCCAAGCTGGAGCAAAGTTTTGGATGTACTCGATTCCCTCCCCTCACTGTCTGACAATGTAGTGGGAAGACGATGACAATGGGATTAATCTCGTGAGACTTTGAGACTGAGAGACACCATTCTTCACCCCTCTCAAGTTCAGAGATCCCCCCTGCCCCTAGGAAAGTGTAGTCGCAAATATCCCTCTTTTGGAGTTCTGGCTCCTCAACGTTATCAAGTGGCCGGCTCCCTTGGGGGGAACCAAAAAGGGACCTGTATGATGAGAAAAGACTCTCATCCCTACTCAACTGCTTCCCGCGGTCACAGCTTGCCTCAGAGAGACTTTGAGCTCATGGGCTAAGCCCCTTAAAAGTAATATCCTGGATAAGGGTTCCCCTAGCATAGACATGCACAGTATGGAGGAATCTGTGGTTGTCAACCCTCTCATGGTAAAGCCGTCACTGGCTGACCACCTCTACCCCACATGCTGTGCTGCTAGCACTACTGGCACTTACCTCCCTTGGAGAAAAGGAGCGCTTTTCTGCCTCCATTTCCCATAAGACGTGCAAAGCCTCGGCCCTATCAATCAGAGCTCCTAACTTGACCACTTTATTGTTGGTCAGAGATACTGGAGAATGTGCGGAAGCAACAGGATTTGGATACCAATGGATTCAGATACCCTGATTCATAATTACAGATCTAAACATCTTTGCCTCCCGCAATGATACCATGAGCCTAGTGGTAGTGGGAGAAGGGCACTTTGGCTAAGCTTGTCCAGCTTAACAGGCAGAGAAAAAGTGGACCTCCAGGATGCCCCTCCTTGATGCCCCTGTGACACCCAAGGTGTTGAGCCCTGCTGTCACTGCCATGTAGCAGGAGTGTGACATTCGTAAGAAAGAAGGCAAAGCTTTCTACTTCTGCCTGTCCCGCAAACCTGGGCCCTGTGGCAGCCTGTTGGCCACTGCAACAGCTGGCCTTGAGGGCCCAAAACCTGTGACAGAGCAGACTGTCAATATCCAGGCTAAGCCCTTGATCCAAGGCAAACCTGGAACTAATCAGTCCTTTGCTGTTGCCGCAGCAAGGTTACGCCCTCCTAACACCCCTAAGGGGGGGCACGAAGGGTTGGCCAACCTAGGGCACAGCCCAAAGCGGCAGAGGAGGATAGTGTGCAAACCCTATGGCTTCCTTGCCTTACCCTCTCTTTCGGCTTTAACTTAAGTCCCCCCCCCCCCCGCTTCACACGACCGGGGGGAAGCACGTGTTGAGTTGGGGGAAGGGGGGACGATTCCCTGTGCAACAGCACTTTTGGAACAACCACCAGAAGGTGCCATCACTAAGTAAGCGAGGCAGGAAAAAATCAAATAGATAAAACAGGGAAGCAGGTTTTCAGGGTTCACTTTGCAAACCACCGTAGCCCACCGGGGTCTTTGGATCTTTTTGTGGCAAATCTATGGCAACTATTTCTATCGAGCTGGAGGACAGTCAGTGCATTATTTCATTATCAGTACTTTCTGGTCCAAGGAAAAATAAATGAGGGGGAACGGTGCCCTTTGCTGGGCACCGGAGCCCCAGACAGCAACCTGGTACACCCAAGTCCACTACCTCCTTTTTACTCATCCTGTTACCACCTTGCGCTTGGTTCACACAGTAGGGCATTTGTCAGCTCTACTTTCCCTTTCCCGGGATTGAGCAGCTAGCGATATTTCTACTCTTGTTAAGAATATTCGGATTAAGTAAGAGTAAAAAATATATATGTATATGAGAAGACAATCGTATTAAAAGTAATGTGAGCATTTCATTGTGAAAAGCAATTACTTTATATGAACATGTATTGCAATGTGAAACAGGTACTTGTAGATTAAACTGATTAAATTTGGTGAAAAAGTGATTTTGTGTGTTTTACTTTTCAAACAACTTCCTTTTTGATGATCTGTTTTGAGTTGTGTGCTAACTTTGTGAAAATGTAACATATACAGTGCATTTTGGGAAAGTATTCAGACACCTTGACTTTTTCCACATTTTGTTACTATACAGCCTTATTCTAAAATGGATGAAATCAAAACCTGGAATCTACACACACTACCCCATAATGACAAAGCGAAAACAGTATATATTCTTTCCAGGAAATGTATTACAAATAAAAAACAGAAATACATTATTTACAAGTATTCAACCCTTTGCTATGAGACTCAAAATTGAGCTCTGGTGCATCCTGTTTCCATTGATCATCCTTGAAATGTTTATACAACTTGATCGGAGTCCAACTGTGGTAAATTCAATTGATTGGACATGTTTCGGGAAGGCACACATCTGTCTATATAAGGTCCCACAGGTGACAATGCATGTCAGAGCAAAAACCAAGCCATGAGGTCGACGGAAATGTCGAGACAGGCCTGTGTCGAGGCACAGATCTGGGGAAGGCTACCAAAACATTTCTGCAGCATTGAAGGTCCAGAAAAACACAGTGGCCTCCGTCTTTCTTAAATGGAAGAATTTTGGAACCACCGAGACTCTTCCTAGAGCTGGCTGCCTGGCCAAACTGAGCAATTGGGGAAGAAGAGCCTTGGTCAGGGAAGTGACCAAAAATCTGATGGTGCTCTGATAGAGCTCCAGTGTCCCTCTGTGGAGATAGGAAAACCTTCCGGAAGGACAACCATCTCTGCAGCACTCCACCAATCAGGCCTTTGTGGTAGAGTGACCAGATGGAAAGCACTCATAAATAAAAGGGACATGACAGCCCGCTTTGAGTTTGCCAAAAGGTACCTAACGGACCCTCAGACCAAAATAAACAAAATTCTCTGGTCTGAATTCCAAGCGTCACGTCTGGAAGAAACCTGGCACCATCCCTGCGGTGAAGCATGGTGGTGGCAGCATCATGCAGTGGGGATGTTTATCAGCTGCAGGGCCTAGGAGATTAGTCAGGATCGAGGGAAAGATGAATGGAGCAAAGTACAGAGAAATCCTTGATGAAAACCTGCTCCAGAGTGCTCAGGACCTCAGGCTGGGGGTGGGGGGCGGTTCACCTTCCAACAGGATAACGAGCCTAAGCGCAAAGCCAAGACAACGCATGAGTGGCTTCGGGACAAGCCTCTGAATGTCCTTGAGTGGTCCAGCCAGAGCCGGACTTGAACCTGATTGAACATCTCTGGAGAGACCTGAAAATAGCTGTGCATCAATGCTCCCCATCTAACCTGACAGAGCTTGAGAGCATCTGCAAATAAGAATGGGAGAAACTCCCCAAATACAAATGCCAAGCTTGTAGCATCATACAAAAGACTCGAGACTGTAGTCGCTGCCAAAGGTGTTTCAACAAAGTACTGAGTAAAGGGTCTGAATACTTATGCAAATGTGATATTTCAGTTTATGTTGAATACATTCGCAAAAATGTCTAAAAACCTGTTTTTGCTTTGTCATTATGCGGTATTGAATCCATGTTAGAATAAATTGCACCAGAATTATTGAGAAAACCTGTAACACACATTCATAAGACTGTTCTTTAACCAAAATAGCCCCTCCAAAAGGGAAGGGTGACAAAATACTAACATAAACTGAGTGTACAGAACATTATGAACACCTCTTTCTGTGCCATAGACTGACCTAGTGACTCCAGGTGAACGCTATGATCCCTTATTAATGTCACTTGTTAAATCCACTTCAGCCAGAGTAGATGAAGGGGCGGAGACAGGTTAAAGAAGGATTTTTTAAAATCTTAGAGACAACTGAGATGAAGTGTGTGTGTGTGCCGTTCAGAGACTGAATGGGCAAGGCAAAATATTTAAATCCCTTTGAACGGGGTATGGTAGTAGGTTCAGGCGCACCGGTTTGTGTTAAGATCTGCAACGCTGCTGGGTTTTTCACGCTCAACAGTTTCCCGTGTGTATCAAGAATGGTCGACCACCCAAAGACCATCCAGCTAACTTGACACAACTGTTGGAAGCATTGGAGTCAACATCTGTGTGGAATGCTTTTGACACCTTGAGTCCAAGCCCTGATGAATTGAGACTGTTCTGCAACTCAATGTTAGGAAGGTGTTCTTAACATTTTGTGCGCTCAGTGTACAACAAAGAAAATGTAACTAGTCTGCTAATCAATAGGCCACCCTGAATATTTTGCCTGAATACCAGCTCATTCACTTGGGGCAGACTAGACAAAAACGGAATCCTACATGTTTAAGGTACATGAACTAACGTTAAACTTAACAGTAAGATCAGAGTAAGGCTTCTCCAAAGTTCTCTGAAAAATACAAACCATTCGGGTCAGAGGTCACAAGAGAATCCATGATGCCTGGAACTCCACACTATCAGGTGGTGCCACGGCCAAAGATCCACAGAGTGGTTTACTCCATTGCTCCAGCTGAGCAGGACAGGCCGACACGGCAAGTGGTTCGCAAAGAACTGGGAAGTGCCTCGGCTGGTGCTCTGAGTGAAGAAGGAAGCCTTCTAGATTATGAACCAGTTGATGAGTTGAGTGAAGATAGTATTGATGAATGTGATGATCTTGAACCCACAGAAGTGCTGATCTATGAGTGCCGTGGCGAGGAAGATGTGATCCCAGAGGTACTGGAGCAGGAAGATTGAATGTGTTCGTAGGGACTGACGCAGGGCATGAGGAGGCTCCTGCTGTTAAAGGCCCTCGAATATCAGACAGAAGAACGGCTGGGCATCATTCCAATCCACACCGATTACCTCAGTCAGTGAGTCAGCAATACAGGAAGTGAGTTAGGCGGTTGAGAGGTTGGCCTATTAGTTAAGTAAAATGTCTGTAGGGCTGTTTTACCCCTTTTTTGTTTTTCAGTACATTGTCGGTGCGCTGATGCCTTTGGAGGGGGAGGATTGTATTCTGTGGCACCAAGTGGCTGGTATGTGACATCTTTGACACTGTTGCTGGTAAGAGGTTTGCATTTTTAACATTGGATTGTGTCTTTTTATTAATGTTTTGATATCACTTTTTTTGTCTCCCCAATTGGTCGTATCCAATTGGTCGTTACAGTCTTGGAAACCTGGCGTGTTAGCGTGCATGCGCCTGGCCCGCCACAGGAGTTGCTAGAGTGCGATGGGACAAAGACATCCCAGCCAGCCAAACCCTCCCCTAACCCGTACGACACTGGGCCAATTGTGCGCCACCTCATGGGTATCCCCGTCGCAGCCAGCTGTGACACAGCCTGGAATCGAACCAGGTTCTGTAGTGAGACAACTAGCACTTCGATGCAATTAATATCACTTTTATTTAAATTAACCAGGGTTATAACATTGTTTGTATTTTGCAGAAAGATTGGAAAATCTTATTGTGGTATTAGTTTGTGTCCTAGGCAGGTAGAGTTCAGTATTTTGTCTAGTTGCCCTGAATGTTACGTCCGTCGTCGGAATGAGACCAAAGCATAGCGTGGAAAGTGTACATCTTTCTTTATTTTAGATGAACATCCAAAAACAACAAAAGGTCACCGACCGGCCGTAAAGTTCTGCAGGGCTAAACAGCAACTATGCAAAAACAAGATCCCACAAACTCAGGTGGAAAACAGGCTGCCTAAGTATGATTCCCAATCAGAGACAATGATAGACAGCTGCCTCTGATTGGGAACCATACCCGGCCAAAAAAGAAATAGAAAACTAGAATGCCCACCCAAATTACACCCTGACCTAACCAAATAGAGAAATTAACAGGCTCTCTAAGGTGAGAGAGCGGGCGTGACACTGAACTGGTATTTCAATTTAAAGATTTGGGGTTGCTAGTAGATATTAGTAGTAGTAGATATTTTTCTTTATGTTAAAATGTTTGTTTGTCGATCTGTTTATTTTGTCAGCATTTCCCCAGAGACCTCCATGGCTGGTTGTTCTTAAGAGGGAAATACTTAGTTAGAGAGCAGGCAGGTCTTGTTAATCCATGTGTGTTTCCGAATGCTTATTATCTTGAGTGCGTTATCATCTTACCAAGAGTGTTTAATCATTAATGTGCCATCTTGCAAAGAGTGTCTCACCACAAGTGTACAATCTTACAAAGAGTGCTTCATCTCTAGTGTGCCATTTTACAAAGCGTAGGATTGAACTTTACTGAAATCTGCATGCTATTCTCCTAGAAGTGTTTTACATGCAAGGATTGAGCCTTTAATACTTTCTATTATTTATTGTCCTGCTGCTAATTCAATGTGTGTGCCCTCTGAGCCATAGTTCCAGCCAGTGAGTCTGTGCAAGTTGTGTCCCGTTTTATGAATTGTACTTTTTACTCTCATTATTTTTAATAAACCTTGGCATTTTGGTTAACTCTGTTTATGTCATTTATTTGACAGACCTGTCTTTAACGTATCCCGAGGACCATTCATCGTGTATAAAAAATGTTGGAGTAGTACATATGAACCCTTAACTTAACCATTCGGAATGAACGCCTAAACTTAACCTTAGAAATGTGACGTTTATGGGCAAATGTTGGATTCTACATTGGGACTGTGAGAGCTTGTTGCTAATAAGGTTAGTTAGACAGTGCTGTGTTGTGTAAAACAGACCTTCAGTCATAGCTTCACAATAATGAGTGTGTGTGGCCTACGTGTGTGAGAGCGTGTGTGGGTTATGAGCTGCACCTTGCAGACAAATTGTTCCTGTTTTACCCAGAGACCCCACACAAGCACTCCCTCCCTTCTCTCCCTGAGGAGTGATGAGACGAGGAGAGATTAATTACTGTGGTCATAATACCTCCCTGTGTGTGTGTGTGTGTGTGTGTGTGTGTGTGTGTGTGTGTGTGTGTGTGTGTGTGTGTGTGTGTGTGTGTGTGTGTGTGTGTGTGTGTGTGTGTGTGTGTGTGTGTGTGTGTGTGTGTGTGTGTGTGTGTGTGTGTGTGTGTGTGTGTGTCCATGCGAGTGTGTGTCCAGGTGTTTGCGAGGTCACAAGTGTGCTCTCCAGGGAGTGTATTTCGGAGGATATAAATGTGTGTGTTGGTGTCTGTTTGTTCATGTATGTCTGACCAGTGAGGGGCTGTGGCAGGTGTGGTTTCATTCCCCCAGTAGTCACGGGTCTGTGGGATCACATTAGACACGCTACTAACCACCCACTGGGAGAGACGGCTGCTACTCCACCACTAGACATAGGACACGGACACACAGACACGGACACGGACTATACGCCCCTTCGGGTGTGTGTGGGTGTTTGTTCATGTGTCCGTGTGTACTGACCCATACATTAACAAAGTTGTGTTTTTGTGATGAACATCACAATTATCAAACCACAAGCTGTAACGAGCACATTTTAATTTTAATGGTAGAATTAGGTAGTTTTGAGTCTATGTGTATTGATCTGCTCCGAGTGAACCACAAAGTCCAGCATTCATAGCGAATTCTGCTACCTCCCGCGAGGTAGAGGGTGTGAGCCCACAAACTTGAATAATGGTGTTGTTTACTTTGAACCACCAACACACAGTAATCTCAAAACTTCTCTAGGCAACATCTTTTACCATTTTACCTACCAGAGATTCACCCCGATGCTGCCCGATGCTTCACCCCGAAGCTTCTTCGTTTTGTTGATGTTGAAGGAGATGTTACTTTCCTGGCACAACTCCACCAGGGCCATCATCTCCTTCCTAGGCTGTCTCGTCATTGTTGGTAATTAGGCATACAACTGTTATGTTGTCTGCAAACTTGATGATTGAGTTGGAGGCATGCGTGGCCACGCAGTCATGGGTGAACAGGGAGTATAGGAGGGGGCTAAGCATGCACCCTTGTGGGGCCCCTGTGTTGAGGGTCAGCAAAGTGGAGGTGATGTTTCCTACCTTCACCACCTGGGGGCGGCCCATCAGGAAGTCTCAGTTGCACAGGGCGAGGTTCAGACCCAGGGCCCCGAGCTTAATGATGAGCATGGAGTGTACTATGGTGTTGAATACATAGGTATTCCTCTTGTCCAGATGGTGTGCATTGTGATGGCAATTCCATCGTCTGTGGATCTATTGGGGCAGTATGCAAATTGAAGTGGGTCTTGGGTGTCAGGTTAGGTAGAGGTGATATGAGCCTTAACTAGTCTCTCAAAGCACTTCATGATGACAGAAGTGAGTGCTACGGGGTGACAGTAATTTAGTTAAGTTACCTTTGTCTGTAGACCCTGCCGCATACTCCCGAGTGGCATAGCGGTCTAAGTCACTGCATCTCAGTGCTATAAGGCATCACTACAGAGACCCTGGTTTAAATCCAAGCTGTATCACAATCGGATGTGATTTGGAATCCCATAGGGCGGTGCACAATTGTCCCAGCGTCGAATGGGTTTGGCCTGTGTAGGCCGTCTTTATAAATAAGAAATTGTTCTTAACTTCTATAGGATCAGGGTCCCTTCCACTGGACAGTTGAACTAACGTAGGCTAATGCGATTAGCATGAGGTTGTAAGTAACATGAACATTTGTAGCGTTATCAGGTAGAGTAATTAAAGTGACTCTGCATAGATAATAACAGAGTAGCAGCAGTGTAAAACGGAGGGGGGGATGGCAAGGCAAATAGTCTGGGGAGCCATTTGATTAGATGTTTAGGAGTCTTATGGCTTGATGGTAGCAGCTGTTTAGAAGCCTCTTGGACCTAGACGTATTGCTCTGGTACCACTTGCCGTGCGGTAGCAGAGAGAACAGTCTATGACTAGAGTGGCTGGAGTTGTTGACAATTTGTATGGCATTCATCTGACACCGCCTGGTATAGAGGTCCAAGATGGTAAGCACTACCCTCTGTAGTACCTTGAGTTCAGAGGCTGAGCAGTTGCCATACCAGGCAGTGATGCAACCCGTCAGGATGCTCTCGATGGTGCAGCTGTAAAACCTTTTGAGGATCTGACAACCCATGCCAAATCTTTTCAGTCTCCTGAGGGGGAATAGGTTTTGTTGTGCACTCTTCCCGACTGTCTTGGTGTGGTTGGACCATAATAGTTTGTTGGTGATGTGGACGCCAAATAACTTGAAGCTTTTCATCCACTCTACTACAGCCCCATCGATGAGAATGGTGGCGTCGGTCCTCCTCTTCATGTAGTCCACAAACATCTCCTTTGTCTTGTTTAAGTTGAGGGAGAGGTTGTTGTCCTTGCACCACAGTCAGGTCTCTGACCTCCTCCCTATAGGCTTTCTCATCATTGTCAGTGATCAGGCCTACCACTGCTGCGTCGTAGGCAAACTTAATGATGGTGTTGGAGTTGTGCCTGGCCATAAAATCATGAGTTAACAGGGTTGAGGAGGGGATGTGTGGGGGATGTGTTGTTACCTACCCTTACCACCTGGTAGCGGCGCGTCAGGAGGTTCACTATCCAGTTGCAAAGGGAAGTGTTTAGTCCCAGGGTCCTTAACTTCTTACGGATCATTGGGACGCTAGCGTCTCACCTTGACAACATCCGGTGAAATTTATGAGCGCGACATTCAAATTACAGAAATCGTAATATTAAACATTCATGAAAATAAAAGTGTCACATCATTTAAAACCTTAACTTCTTGTTAACTTCTTGCGTCGAGCCATCCCGGATCCGGGATCGTGAATACAACCTCAAGCTCATTACCATAACACAACGTTAACTATTCATGAAAATCACAAATGAAATGAAATGAATCTATTTGCTCTCAAGCTTAGCCTTTTGTTAACAACACTGTCATCTCAGATTTTCAAAATATGCTTCTCAACCATAGCAAACTAGCATTTAGCATTTAGCATTAGCATTTAGCGTTAGCATTAGCAGGCAACATTTTCACAAAAACCAGCAAAAACATTCAATAAATCATTTACCTTTGAAGAACTTCGGATGTTTTCAATGAGGAGACTCTCAGTTAGATAGCAAATGTTCAGTTTTCCTGAAAGATTATTTGTGCAGGAGAAATCGGTCCGTTTTCTGCGTCCACATTAACTCCATAATATCGTCTGAAACATGGTAAACTTTGTTTAGAATCAATCCTCAAGGTGTTTTTCACATATCTCTTCATGATATATCATTCCTGGAAGTCTCCTCTCTGTCTCAATCACATGGATGAATGTGAGCAGCTTGGAGATTACGCAAGAATTTCAACAAAGAACACCGGGCGGACCCCTGGTAAATGTAGTCTCTTATGGCCAATCTTCCAATGATATGCCTACAGATACGTCACAATGCTGCAGACAACTTGGAGAAACGATAGAAAGGGCAGGCTAATTCGTGGCGCTTTCACAGCCATATAAGGAGACAATGGAAAACAGAGCCTCAAAAATCCTGCTCATTTCCTGTTTGAAGTTGCATCTTGGTTTCGCCTGTAAGATCAGTTCTGGGGCACCCACAGATAATATCTTTGCAGTTTTGAAAACGTCAGAGTGTTTTCTTTCCAAAGCTGGCAATTATATGCATAGTCAAGCATCTTTTTGTGACAAAATATTGCGCTTAAAACGGGTATGTTTTTTTATCCAATAATGAAATAGCGCCCCCCTAGCTTCAACTGGTTAATCCATTCACTTTGTCAGATTTCAAAAAGGTTTTACGGGGGAAGCACACCGTGCGATTATCTGAGTATCTGAGCACACAAAAGCCCTGCACACAAATGCATTACATAAATTTTACAACCAAGCAGAGGCATCACGAAAGTCAGAAATAGCGATAAAATAAATCACTTACCTTTGAAGATCTTCATCTGGTTGCAATCACAAGGGTCCCAGCTACATAACAAATGGTAATTTTGTTCGATAAAGTCCTTCTTTATATCCCCAAAAAGTATGTTTCATTGGCGCACTAGACTCAGTAATCCACCGGTTTCCCACATTCAAACCGCATACAAATGAATCCTGTAAGTTACCAATAGGCTTCTTCCAAACATCGTTCCTAATCAATCCTCAAGTCCCCTAAAATATAAATAAATGAAAACATTTAAGACGGATAACTCCGGGGACCATTACCGTAGATAGAAAACAAAATACTCCCACTCCCCGGATGCCACTTAGAAAAACTACAAATTCTAGCTCATTTAAAAAAAAAACAAGCCTGAAAGTCTTTATTTATATTCCCATTGGCAGCCATAGTAATCAAGTGTGTGGTGAAAAAAAACATTCTGGATGGATTGTCCTCGGGTTTTTGCCTGCCATATCAGTTCTGTTATACTCACAGACATTAATTCAACAGTTTCGGAACCGCTGGAGTGTTTTCTATCCAATACTACCACTTATATGCATATCCTAGCTTCTGGGCCTGAGTAACAGGCAGTTTACATTGGGCACCTCATTCATTCAAACTTTCGAATATCGCCCCTAGACCGAAGAGGTTAACTTAGTGATGAGCTTTGAGGGCACTATGGTGTTGAATGCTGAGCTGTACTCACATAGGTGTTTTTTCCAGGTGTGAATGGAAGTGTGGAGTGCAATAGAGATTGTATAATCTGTGGATCTGTTGGGGCAGTATGCAAATTGGAGTGGGTCTAGTGTTTCTGGGATGATGGTGTTGATAGGAGCCACGACCAGCCTTTCAAAGCATTGCTTGAAACATGTTGGTATTACAGACTCTGGCAGGGAGTGGTTGAAAATGTCAGTGAAGACACTTGCCAGTTGGTCAGCGCATGCTCAGAGTTCCCGTCCTGGTAATCCATCTGGCCCTACGGCCTTGTGAATGTTGACCTGTTTAAAGGTCTTACTCACATCGGCTGCAGTTTAGCTCATCTGGTAGGCTCGTCTCACCGGGCAGCTCTCAGCTGTGCTTCCCTTTGTCGCCTGTAATAGTTTGCAAGCCCAGCCACACCCGATGAGCATCAGAGCTGGTGTAGTACAATTCGATCTTACTCCTGTATTGATGCTTTGCCTGTTTGATGGTTCATCTGAGGGCATAGCGGGATTTCTTAGAAGCTTCCGGGTTAGAGTCCCGCTCCTTGAAAATGTCAGCTCTACCCTTTAGCTCAGTGAGAATGTTGCCTGCAATCCATGGCTTCTGGTTGGGGTCTGTACGTACAGTCACTGTTGGGATGACATCATCGATGCACTTATTAATAAAGTCAGTGACTGATGTGGTGTACTCCTCAATGTCATCGGAAGAATCCCAGAACATATTCCAGTCTGTGCTAGCAGAACAGTCCTGTAGTTTAGTGTCTGCTTCATCTGACCACTTTTTTATAGACCCAAGTCAATGGTGTTCCTGCTTTAATTTAGCTTTTAAGCAAGAATCAGGAGGATAGAATTACGGTAGATTTGCCAAATGGAGGGCGAGGGAGAGCTTTGTTGAGGAGTAAAGGTGGAGTTTTTTTCCCCTCTGGTTGCACATTTAACATGCTGATAGAAATGAGTTAAAACTGATTTAAGTTTCCCTGCATTGAAGTCTTCTGCCACTTGGAGCGCCGCCTCTGGATGACCATTTTCCTGTTTGCTTATGGCGGTATACAGCTCATTGAGTGAGGTTTTAGTGCCAACATCGGTCTGTGGTGGTATGTAGACAGCTACAAAAAAATACAGATGAAAACTCTAGGTAGATATGTGTGGTGTGGTGTTCAGCTTATCATTAGGTCCTCTACCTCAGGCTAGCAAAACCTTGAGACTTCCTTAGATAGTGTGCACCGGCTGTTGTTTACAAGTATACATACTGTAGGCCCCCGCACTGTGTCTTAGGAGAGGCTGCTGTTCTATCCTGACGATAGAGTGAATAACCCACCAGCTGTACATTATTCATGTTGTTGTTCAGCCACGACTCAGTGAAACATAAGATATTACAGTTTTTTATAATCCCGTTGGTAGGATATACATGCTTTCAGTTCGTCCAGAGACAGCAGGGGTTAAAACTGTAGAACCCAGTTCCTACGTTTGAATGTAAAAATTGATTTTATCAAACAAATCTATTCTACATTTTATCTCTGGGACCCTCCTAATGACAAATCAAAGCAAGATTACTGAATGTAAGTACATTATTTACCTTCAGAGGTAATGTATCAAACCATGTTTTTGTTATTGTGCACTCTCCTCAAACAGTAGCATGGCATTTTGTCACTGTAATAGCTACTGGATATTGGACAATGCAGTTAGATTTAACAATAATTTAAGCATTCTGCCCATATAAGACATGTCTATCTCCTGGAAAGTTTGCTGTTACTTACAATTTCATTCTTGTCACATTAGCACAATGTTAGGAACAACCGTCCCGGTATAGGGTCACCGATCCTTAACCTCTCTAGGGTATGTGGGACGCTTGCGTCCCATCTGGCCAACATCCAGTGAGGTTGCAGGGTACCAAATTCAATTACAGAAATGCTCATTATAAAAATTCAGAAAACAAAACATATTTTTACATCGGTTTAAAGATTAACTTCTTGTAAAACCAACCACAGTGTCATATTTATGAAATGCTTTTTGGCAAAAGCATACCTAGACCAGAACATACCTAGCCCAGAACATAGCCCAGTTGACAAATTATTACAAACAGTAACCAGACAAGCAGAAGCGTTACAAAACTCAGAAATAGAGATAAAATGAATCCCTGATGATCTTCATATGGTGGCAATCAGAAGACATTCATTTACTCAATAAATGTTCCTTTTGTTCGATGAAGTCTCTTTATATCCAAAAACCTCTGTTTTGTTAGCGTGTTTTCTTCAGTAATCCACAGGCTCAAACTCAGTCAAAACAATCAGACAAAAAATCAAAATTGTATCCGTAAAGTTCATAGAAACATGTCAAACAATGTTTATATTCAATCCTCAGGTTTTAGCCTAAAATATCTATAATATTTCAACCAGACAATAACGTTGTCAATATAAAAGGTAAACAAGAAATGCACATGCACCTGAAAAAACTCTTGTGTCACGTTAGGGTCCACTTGTTCAGACTGGTCTTATTCCCTCATTTATATGAATACAAGCCTGAAACTATTTCTAAAGACTGTTGACATCTAGTGGAATACTGTAATGGCATTGAATAGAAAACTACAAAACCAAAAATACTTTCTGAATGGATTTTCCTCAGGTTTTCTCCTGCTAAATCAGTTCTGTTATACTCACAGACCCTATTTTAACAGTTTTGGAAAGAGTGTTTTCTATCCAAATCATATCTTCTGGGCCCGAGTAGCAGGCCGTTTAATTTGGGCATGCTTTTCATCCAAAATTCCAAATGCTGCCCCCTACCCTAGAGAGGTTAACCATGAAACATACACCCCTGCCTTCTTCATCCCGGAGAGTTCTTTATTACTGTCTGCACAATGTACTGAGAACCCAGCTGGCTGTATGGACGGGGACAGTATATCCGGAACGAGACATGATTCTGTGAAACAGAGTATGTTACAGTCCCTGATGTCTCTCTGGAAGGAGATCCTTGCGCCAAGCCTGTAATTATGTGAGACTGAAATGCATCCAAGATCATAATCCTAACCAATGTCTACCCTCGAGAATTATGTTACATAACTCGCTAATAAAACTATTTACAGTTTCTGATGTTACAAATGTTTGCTAACCAGTGGTGATTTTAGCATGTAAATCTTGGTCGGGCAAACTCTAAAATGTTTTGTTATTGATGCATGCCAGCAAAGCCACTACACAACACTGAACAATACATTAATTGCACTATAACGGTGACAATACACCGGAAACCGTCATATCATTCAGCGTGCGAAGCCCTGACCTTTCTTCCTCGTGGGAAATTATGTGTGAAACACATCTCACTGTCCTAGAAATGCCTCAGACATGATGAAAACAAGCCCAGATTCCCCTGAGGTGAAATTCTCCTTTAAACAGACAAGTAAAACAATTTAGGACTTGATCGGAGTCAGAGATAGATGACACAACTTCCCAGTCACACAACCTCAGATCAGACATTCAATTTCTCTGTCTAATAATAATGCGTGGGTGGGATTTAGGTATCTTAGCATCTCTAATACAGGCAACGGGAGTACACTTATGAGGGGCATTTAGAATAATATCTAAGAGTCGATTTTTCATGGTGTTGAAAATTGGGGCGAGGTCTGAACTGACTGTTTTAGAAATTATACTATAGTATAAATTATACTGTATACATTTATAATTTATATATCATAACTTCTCTCTATGCTTTTAACAAACATAGGGTCATGACATGGGTAATACATTTCCACTATTCAATCAATACTGTAATTACACTTCTTGACATTGATTGAAATACAGCAGTGGAACTACAAGTACTGTGAATTTCACAGCAAGACCCGCATGCAGTCAAAGTTTTATTTCAACATATTGGCTGTGGATTGTATTGGAACGTCGCTACTTCAAAATAAGCCCATCGGACACACAGTGATGCGACTGATATTGAAGAATAATATCAAATCTGTGCGTTAATTTTTCAATTTCAAGAGGCATGAAACACCACTCTAAGGAAAAATAAAGCCAACACTTTCTCTTTGAGAAGACATCTGGGGCTGATTGAAAAGACGGAGTGCTCCTAGATTCAGACGGCCTATTACATGGCACAGTGTTTGGGCTCTGGGCTCTCATCTTCAACAGAGAGGCATACTGAAGATGGACCGGAACACAGAGAGAGAGGGAGGGAGAGAAAGAGAGGGAAGACACTGAGATGTATGGGACATCAGAGCCCAAGATGATACAAGGACGACAGACATTTATTTCTGCATCACATTGTTGTGCGAAATGAAACCCTTCATCAACAGAAACCTCTATAGAAAGACGAAAAAGTCAGAGGCATAAGATATGATCAACAACGCATCTCTGCCATTACACCTGAAGATCAACATAGAGATAGATATGATATCCATATGTATAAATGTTGTAATGGCTGCCTCAATATCATCTTACAGATGTAGGATCTTATTTTGAACAAGTTTGCTACAGCAGGAAATGTGAATTAATATTTGCAATTATTAGTATAATTAATTACAATTTCTGTGGTGCTTGATACATTTTCTATAAGGGAAAATCAGGTCTGAAATTTCAAAGTGGAAATTACAAACTTCAGGATTTTCTATAAAATGGGAGGAAATCAGTGTCTAAGAAATATATGGATCTTATTAGCATATATGAAATATGACAATCAGTTTAGTGGAGACTGTGCTGCTTGGCGAGATTTTATATTGAGCTGTTCACTGCTGTAAGAAACAACATCAAAAATGTTAGAAAACTTGGAAGGAAATCAAATGTTCTTGTGATGCTCCACGGTGAAAAGAGAAGGAAGCTCTTATAAATCCTGTAGAGAGAAGAAAGAAAGGTTGAAAGAAAGGCAAAACGTACTTGAACTTGACTCTGGCGATCCAGTGAAAAGGGAGGGAGGCTCTTCAGTAAATTGGGAGCCTACATGATGTGTGGTCCAATGCCAGAACATATGTGTATATAAAGCAGATGCCAGTAGCTCAACAATGTGACCTTTCTGATTTCACTTTCTCAGTTCCCTCCACACCTCCACAACACATTATAGGAGTGAAGGTTAACTACACCACACACAGCATCCTCCAGTTGGCAACCCCTCTTTAAAAAATAGAAGCCTACATATTTGCAAACTAAACATTGCGGTGAGCTTGAAGAACCCATCATGATTAATGGTCTCCCAATCCACTCAGGTAAATATATAAATAAGTCATTCTTCCTTCCATCCAGGTGCTGTTTGTGTGCACTTGTGTGTGTGTGTGGTGCTTAAGACTGAAGAAAGTTGACGTTGCCAAGCTTCTTTGTGGGAAATATGAACAGGGAACACCTGACAAACGGCTGGCCAGGTTTAATTAATAAGAACGCACTGACACCTGCTGCCTCTCCAAAACCTGGGGATTATCTCATTTTCCACAGCATCCACCCTCCAATATCCCGATACACACAGGTTCTGTCTAGCTAATATCCTCTGTTTCTAATCCTGCGTTTTCAGCGACAGGGTGAAGTGTGGTGGGGGTGGGGTGGGGTGGGGGGAAGTCACTGTGATTTGGGTTTTACCAGCAGGATAGGTGTGGTGGGAGAACTGGAGAACAATAGAGTTTTTGTTCTGTCTTCCCAAGAAGCTTCTTATACTGAAGTTTCCTTTCTATATATACTAAGTGGGGTTGCCAGGTCTGGCATCTCTTTCCATTCTATGATACAGTAGGTACACGAGAGGCAGGCAAGCAGATGTTCACAGTGTGAAAGCTGCCTTTTGATTTTCTGCTGATCCACCAGCTTCGCTGGAGCTTCCTCTACTGGCACTGTCAGTGGTGTTGCCAGTTCTGCATTTGCCAGGTTCAGGCCCACCAAGTCAGTCAAATGGACTTGTGTTGCCATATATACAGAGTTTGTTAAACAAGTCAACCCGGAGTGGCACACTTGAGTAATGAATGTCTGTGGAGCAGCCAAGTCTGTTGAATCCACCCACACTTATACACTTGAGTAATCACACCTTCATACAGCAGGTAGAACCCCTAGTTGTGTGCTTGTGCTGCTTTTTACACCAGCTAATGTTCCCCCATTTCTCCCCCAGTCAAATAAATGGTGTGCCTTGTTCAGTCATTATGACTGGGAATGGGGGATTGGCTTCTTCTACTGATTTTAAAGGCTACCTCAGCGTAATAAGACCACCGGCAGACCCTGGCCAAATGCTCTGTGGCACTGTATTCCCTTACACAGCTATGCATGTCCCCCGGCCTTGGACTACACTGGAGTCGGCTGATGTGCCCGTCTCTGTCTTAAATTGGCATGTTTGGAATTTCACTGACAAAGATTTCCATGTTACTGCAATTTGAGGGAAACTGTTGAAGAATAGAGTTAGTTAATGGCACTGGGAAATGATGCAAACACACAGACAAACATAATCACAGCTTTCCTAAGGTGGCAGCGTGATCTGCCAAAGTTGAGTTTTGTCATGTATAATGGGAATACAGTGGCTCCTGCTTTAGAAGTTGCGAGCTTACAACGCGGGACTCAGAGGTATCCAGCACCACAGATTTATTGCTCCAGACCACCGCAAGGGGGAGTTAGGGCACTCATTATGCATTTGAGTCCCAAGGTTTCCATTTGACCAATCATATTGAGTGGATCCAATGATGAATTTGACGCGAGCCATCCGTCGCCGGTGACATTCTTCAGCAAAGATGGCTGACAAAACACTATGGTGGAAGCAAATGTAAGTAATTATAGCGTCATAACGAGTCAAGCAAAAAAATGTACAATTGAGAGGATTTTTTGGGTCATTAAAGTTAATTAACAAAAATCGATATTTAGCAAGTCAGCTGATAGCTAGTGTTATGACATGAGTATGAAATTGTAATTTGTGTGGTTTAATTCTTTGTGGACTCGTGAGAAAACCAGCAAACCAGGCTGTCGTCTTGTGAAACAGTGGATGTAAAGAATCTAATTTACAATTGTGTTAGCTTGCCTTGCTTTTATGTGCCATGCAATGCAGCTGAAGTAACATAGCTAGCTAACTATTTATTTTATTATTGTGTAGTGGAGGATAAAAATAACTGTATGCCTATGCATGTGTAGCTAGCTACAGTATGTTGCCAATCTGTGTATGGACCCTAAAATGTTTGGTATGAATATTCGTTCAGATCCTATGAACCTCAGCTATCATAGTTGTTGTATCAACTTCAAGTCTGAATGGCATTAATGAAGCCTATGGATTGAGTAGAATATAATAACTTTATTGTGTCAAGGATGCAAGTCCTATATACATGTACTGTAGTTATTACCACTCATGAGATCACTGCATTGCAGCCTGTACATTGAATATATTCACTGATCATGTACTATTCCTTGGCAAATAAAGGTGCGGTTCAGTTATTCATCTCTGTGAGACATTCTTTTTCAGTCATATCCATTACCAGGTGTATCAAATTCCATTATTTGAATGATGCTGTGTCTGCATGTGTGTATTACAATTATACACTTCAACAGTGTTTACCACTCCTGCTCCTGGGGCAGGAATGATTACACATTGTAACTATGCAATAGACTAGAAACATGAAATAAGTAAAGGATCATTTGTAATGCATATATACAGAAAAAAAACGGTACACTACACTTCCTATGCGTATCTAACTCCCTTCGTCTACATTAATCTGAGGACACAGGTCAGGTGTAGTATATCAATGAGATACTTCATTTCAACCAGTGGAGAATGTGAAAAGCTTTATTGAAAGTTCATTATCCAGGTGTTATAAATGCATGCATTAGAAATATCATAATTGTAATATCATATTATAAATACAAGTTCAATCTGTACTTCAATGCACATATGGTGTGCATTATTAAAAAAAGAGGAACAAAGGGCAAAGAGGAGGTGGGGAGAGAGGTGTAGAAGACATAAGGGGAAAGAGGTTAAACAGAGGAGCAGGGAAGACAGCATATGATTATTGACTTACAGTGCTACCCTAATATTCTCAGTTCATCACAATTATATAGTGTCTCTAGCGGTGTCTCCTAACCAGCCTTGGGCACCCAGTCGGCCCAAATGTTATCTTAAGAGCAGGTGAGGTGGCGATGACGGGACTGGCTTCCTCTCTCACATCAAAACATACCTGCAGATGAGAGACAGATTGATAGAGAGAGAGCAATGTTAATCTTTTTTTATTTTAACACGGTCAGTCATCATAATCATCAGGAGGTGATATTCAAAACTGACCTTGGATCATTAACTCTGGAACTAATACATCTCTGTATGTATTTCAATGTAAAGCATCTCTTTAATACTTCCTGTTTACCCGACCAAGTGACCTCTCACCTATGATCATGCTGTGCCCTGTGTCAGCCAGTTCAGATGCGGGAGGGGTACACCAACACAGCTGATATAACTGTGTGTGTGTGTGTAGTCACACCTGGTGTCCACACTAAGTGGCTACAGAGTATTTTATGCTGAAAAACAGACACACGAGGACAAACAATAGAAGATAATGTCATTAGACTTTTAAATGACCAGATCACAAATAATACATAAATACCACTTGAAGCTTGATGATGACTTGATCATTTGAATCCGTTGTATAGTGCAAAGGCAACAGCTGGTGAGGTGTCAGGTTCGCCTCTATACTGAAAGGGTGATTATTTCAACTCTCTGTGAAATGCTGCAGATCTGCCCACAGACGAGGTAGGAACACATATCCCTGTAGCAGCAGGCAGTCTATGGTATAATGAGTTCTCAGCAGAACGATATCCTAACGCTCCCATAGCGTGACCTCAGATTCCGACTGAATGACTCCAGTTACAGTAGAGCTCCCGGCTGTTAATGAGAAAATTATAAGATTGTATAATAGACTTCAAATTAGAGTCATAGTGGTAGGCTTATATGGGGTCCTATGTAGTTAATTGGCCCAACTCGAGTGTAATAATTGCATCCACTGTATTCACCATTGTATGGTTTCACTTATCCTACTACAGAGCATCCTTGATGGTAGAGAGCTCAAATGGTTTTGATTATAATTTCGCACCTGTAAGCTTTGTAGCTCTCTTGATGTCAATTTCGCTCAATTACACCCCCTATGTTTGACGCAAAATATAATGCAATCATGTTTTGTTTTGGGGGGGGGGTGAGTATTGTATGAATAATGGGGATTTACTTTTTACATAAAACACAGATCCCCGGCTTTTTAATTCAACATTTACATAGCATTATAGAATGAGTTGTATCTCGCTTCTCTTAAATATGTCCGACAAGAAACAGTAGAACTGTGTACAATGCAGTGTTGCATGCAATTCCCAGCCATTTGATCAGATGAGGAGAATAAGAACGATTTGTACAGCCGACCACAGAAAACATAAAGCATGAATAACTGAGAAAGAAAACCTAAATAAAAAGTCACTTAGCAGCATAAGAATATATTTTTTGTGACCTTTACATTTTGTATTCCCCTCTCCATACGTTAGTCCTGGTCTGCAATAGGCGTTCCTACTGGGCAGCCAGTGCTAATCAGGTTCTCAGGGTAATACAAACGAAGAGACATAACAGTGAGAAGAGTGGAAGAGATAATCAGAATTATAGAGTGAGGGAAAGAGACTTTTCTTGGTTTAGGAATGTCTGTGGAATTCCTGATGAACCACATTTATTTTGTTCTGAAGCAGTTATTCCATTACCTCAGAGGCATTTAGGACTGAGCGTTGTTGATATATTAACTTCAGATGGCTCTTGTCCACTGTAAGGACATATGGCACCCTCTTCTAAAATCTTGCAGCGGCATCCTGTGATGATTCCACGTTATGGATACAGTTCTGTCTCTGCCAATCATTCTCTGCCACTCATTCTCCTCACCAGCAACTATCTATTTGGGAAAATGTATTTACTTGTATGCTGGTATTGAAGTCACAGAACTAAAATGAGATTCTACAGGTTATAAGGGCACAAGGCGAGACCCGGAAGAAGACACAGGAGGCAGATGGTTAGAGTCTTTGAAGTTTATTAATAATCCAAAAAGGGGTAGGCAGAAGAATGTCGACAACTGGAGACCATGTGAACGGTACCTCTGGAGACCATGTGAACGGTACCTCGGGAGAGGTGAGTGCCAAGAGGGCACAAGCAAAATGGCACAGGCACAAGGACAGTGCGGGGGAAGAGATGTAGCATGTGCCTTACTGAACACTTCCTACTGGTGTGTTCCTTCTTCTTCATGATGCTCTCTGCGCTTTTAACGGACCTCTGAGACTATCACAGTGCAGGTGCATTTATACGGAGACTTGATTACACACAGGTGTGTTATGCAGGTGAATGAGGACCCAAAAGCGACTTGGCGAAAACAGAGTCTTTATTCCAGCAAAGGAAAAAGGCAATACTCCTAGACAAATCAGAGCAGAAAACAAAACATAAAACTAATTCCACTCGTAGTGACGAGGACAGACTGGAGACTCGACCATAAACTGTAGGTTGCCTCGGGAAGGCACCGACCGTAGCAGACTCAGATACCTGCTCACACGCAGCATCTGAGGGAAACAAGACACAGCACGGCGAACAATATACAAGGATCCGACAGGACAGAAACGGAAGACAAGGGGAGTAGGAACAGCTGGGAGCAGGAACGGAACGATAGAGAGAAGAGAGAGAGGGAGGGAGAGAAAAAGGGAACGAACCTAATAAGACCAGCAGGGGGAAACGAACAGAAGGGAAAGCATAATGACAAGACAATATAAGACAAAACATGACAGTACCCCCCCACTCACCGAGCGCCTCCTGGCGCTCTCGAGGAGGAACACTGGCGGCAACGGAGGAAATCATAGATCACAAACGGTCCAGCACGTCCCGAGAAAGAACCCAACTCCTCTCCTCAGGACCGTAACGGAAAACGATAAAAAGGGAAACTAGGGTACTACTCTAAAAAAAAAAAATGAGACACGGGTAGAGAACTGAAAGCTTTAGAGCAAACAGGACCAAACAGGCCAGGAGAGTAACAACTAGGGACAGACTGAGACACAGCAAGGGCAGGAACAAGAACAGGAGAGATGCGGTGGCAGGGAACAGACTGAGACCCAGCAAGACCAGGAGCAGAAGCAGAAAAAAATTACCAGACTTATTCTGCGCGCAGTCCGAACACGCAGCCACGAAACGGCGCGTGTCACGCTCCTGAGTAGGCCACCAAAAGCGCTGGCGAATAGAAACAAGAGTACCTCGAACGCCGGGATGGCCAGCTAACTTGGCAGAGTGAGCCCACTGAAGAACAGCCAGACGAGTAGAAACAGGAACGAAAAGAAGGTTACTAGGACAAGCGCGCGGCGACGCAGTGTGCGTGAGTGCTTGCTTAACCTGTCTCTCAATTCCCCAGACAGTCAACCCGACAACACGCCCAACAGGAAGGATCCCCTCGGGAACAGTAGAAGCCACAGAAGAACTAAAGAGACGGGATAAAGCATGAGGCTTGGTGTTCTTAGTACCCGGACAATAAGAAATAACGAACTCGAAACGAGCGAAAAACAACGCCCAACGAGCATGACGCGCATTCAGTCGTTTGGCAGAACGGATGTACTCAAGGTTCCTTTGGTCAGTCCAAACGACAAAAGGAACGGTCGCCCCCTCCAACCACTGTCGCCATTTGCCTAGGGCTAAACGGATGGCGAGCAGTTCACGGTTAGCCACATCATAGTTACGTTCCGACGGTGACAGGCGATGAGAAAAATACGCGCAAGGGTGGACCCCATCGTCAGTATCGGAGCGCTGGGACAGAATGGCTCCCACGCCCACCCCGACGCGTCAACCTCGACAATAAACTGTTTAGTGACGTCAGGTGCAACAAGGATAGGAGCGGATGCAAAACGCTTCTTGAGGAGATCAGAACAACAATCATACGACCGGTGAGGAGGAAGGGAGTTGGTTCTGGACCGACTGAAGACCGTGCGCAGACCATGATATTCCTCCGGCACTCCTGTCAAATCACCAGGTTCCTCCTGTGAAGAGGGAGCAGAACAAACAGGAGAAATAGCAGACATTAAACACTTCACATGACAAGAAACGTTCCAGGAAAGGATAGAATTACTAGACCAATCAAAAGAAGGATTATGACACACAAGCCAGGGATGACCCAAAACAACAGGTGTAAAAGGTGAACAAAAAATCAAAAAAGAAATGGTCTCACTATGGTTACCAGATACAGTGAGGGTTAAAGGTAGTGTTTCACATAATATACTGGGGAGAGGACTACCATCCAAGGCAAACATGACCGTGGGCTCCCTAACTGTCTGAGAGGAATGTCATGTTCCCGAGCCCAGGCTTCGTCCATAAAACAGCCCTCCGCCCCAGAGTCTATTAATGCACTGCAGGAAGCTGCCGATCCGGTCCAGCGTAGATGGACCGGTAAGGTAGTACAGGTACTTGACGGAGAGGACCGTCTAGTAGCGCTTATCAGTCGCCCTCCGCTTACTGATGAGCTCTGGCCTTTAACTGGACATGAAATGACAAAATGACCAGCGGAACCGCAATAGAGACAGAGGCGGTTGGTGATTCTCCGTTCCCTCTCCTTAGTCGAAATGCGAATACCCCCAGCTGCATGGGCTCAACACCTGAGTCAGTGGGGAAAGATGGTAGTGTCGGAGAGAGGGAGACACAGTTAACGCGAGCTCTCTTCTATGAGCTCGGTGACGAAGATCTACCCGTCGTTCAATGCGAATAGCGAGTTCAATCAAAGAATCCACGCTGGATGGAACCTCCCGAGAGAGAATCTCATCCTTAACCTTAGCGTGGAGTCCCTCCAGAAAACGAGCGAGCAACGCCTGCTCGTTCCAGTTACTGGAGGCAGCAAGAGTGCGAAACTCTATAGAGTAATCCGTTATGGATCGATTACCTTGACATAGGGAAGACAGGGACCAGGAAGCTTCTTTCCCAAAAACTGAACGATCAAAAACCCTTATCATCTCCTCTTTAAAGTTCAGATAATTGTTAGTACACTCAGCGCTTGCCTCCCAGATAGCTGTGCCCCACTGCCGAGCCCGACCAGTAAGGAGTGATATGACGTAGGCAATCCGAGCTCTCTCTCTTGAGTATGTGTTGGGTTGGAGAGAGAACACTATATCACACTGGGTGAGAAAGGAGCGGCACTCAGTGGGCTGCCCAGAATAACATGGTGGGTTATTAACCCTAGGTTCCGGAGGCTCGGAAGACCCGGAAGTAGCTGGTGGCACGAGACGAAGACTCTGATACTGTCCTGAGAGGTCGGAGACCTGAGCGGCCAGGGTCTCAACGGCATGCCGAGCAGCAGACAATTCCTGCTCGTGTCTGCCGAGCATCGCTCCCTGGAACTCGAGAGTAGAGTAGAGAGAATCCATAGTCGCTGGGTCCATTCTTGGTCGGATCCTTCTGTTATGCAGGTGAATGAGGACCCAAAAGCGACTTGGCGAAAACAGAGTCTTTATTCCAGCAAAGGAAAAAGGCAATACTCCTAGACAAATCAGAGCAGAAAACAAAACATAAAACTAATTCCACTCGTAGTGACGAGGACAGACTGGAGACTCGACCATAAACTGTAGGTTGCCTCGGGAAGGCACCGACCGTAGCAGACTCAGATACCTGCTCACACGCAGCATCTGAGGGAAACAAGACACAGCACGGCGAACAATATACAAGGATCCGACAGGACAGAAACGGAAGACAAGGGGAGTAGGAACAGCTGGGAGCAGGAACGGAACGATAGAGAGAAGAGAGAGAGGGAGGGAGAGAAAAAGGGAACGAACCTAATAAGACCAGCAGGGGGAAACAAACAGAAGGGAAAGCATAATGACAAGACAATATAAGACAAAACATGACAAGGTGGATTGTACTTATCATCATTAGTCATTTAGGTCAACATTGGATCATTCAGAGATCCTCACTGAACTTCTGGAGAGAGTTTGCTGCACTGAAAGTAAAGGGGCTAAATAATTTTTCAGTTTTTGATTTGTTAAAAAAGTTTGAAATATCCAATAAAATGTCGTTCCACTTCATGATTGTGTCCCACTTGTTGTTGATTCTTCCCAAAAAATACAGTTTTATATCTTTATGTTTGAAGCCTGAAATGTGGCAAAAGGTCGCAAAGTTCAAGGGGGCCGAATACTTTCGCAAGGCACTGTATATAATGTCGTGCCCCTCCACAGTACAGACAACAGTTTGAAGTCAGCCTATGTGAGTGTTCCCCAACCGATAACCTAGCTCTTCCTAATTGCATAGGCTCAGGAGTATCCAACTCACCCGTTGTTGATGATACACGAGGGAACTCTTGTTAATCCAGCCTCTGTGTCAGATTCCAAAAAGGCTTTACGGCAAAAGCAAACCATGTGATTATCTGAGGACAGCGCCCAGCATACAAACACATAAAATCATATTTCAACCAGGCAGGTGCACACAAAAGTCAGAAGTAGCAATATAATTTATGCCTTACCTTTGAAGATATTCTTCTGTTGGTACTCCAAAATGTCCCAGAAATGTCACAAATGGTCCTTTTGGTCGATAACGTCCGATTTTATGTCCCAAAAATGTAAATTTATTTGGTGTGTTTTAATCAGAAATACGCCGGTTTCAATTCGCACAACATTCCTACAAAGTATCTCATAAGTTACCTGTAAACTTGGTCCAAACATTTCAAACAAGGTTCCTAATCCAACCTCAGGTACCCTAAGACGTAAATAATCGATACAATTTAAGACAGAATTAACTGTTTCCAATACCGGATAAAAACTATGTGAAGCGCGCTCCAGTTCACGCGTATCAAAACAGTTGAGTCCACCTGGAGTGACACTTACAATGAATAGCACTACTTCATTTCTCAAAAGAAAAACATTGAACAATTTTGAAATACTGTTGACATCTAGTGGAAGCCATAGGAACTGCAACCAGGTTCCTAATAATAAGGGCATCCCATAGAAAACTAAAGGAAAAACCTATGATCTCAATTTATTTTCCTCCTGGATGGTTTGTCCTCAGGGTTTTGCTTGCCATAACAGTTCTGTTATACTCACAGACATTATTTCAACAGTTTTAGAAATGTTAGAGTATTTTCTATTTTCTATTATATGCATATCCTAGCTTCTGGGCCTGAGTAACAGGCAGTTTACTTTGGGCACACTTTTCATCCAGAGGTGATTGGGGACCTTCTTACTGGGGAATGTAATTGTTTTTAATATTTGTGTTGAGCTGTATTTTACTTGTTTTATATTGCAATTTATTTTTGAATTTGTCTTGTGAAGTTGTATATGCAGGGCTCCCTTGTGAAAGAGAGCCTGGTCTCAATGGTGACTCCCTGCATAAATAAAGGTACACTTACAAAGAAATCTCACTGGTCAAATTATATTTGAGATACTATTCCCATGATGTCCAATGAAAGCTAAATTATCCATTCTGATAGTCTGAAAGTTAAATTAATTATTAATAACCATTTCAAATGTTCATATAGTCAGGGTTTGTCTTTGTAATAACACATCTGGCTCAGTCTATGGACATTATCCATAAAAATCTACCACAAGAGCCACATCATCATGATAAGTTGCACCAAACTTCAAGCTGCAGCAATGCTAGGCAACATTGAACATTCCTCTGGTTCTCTCTCTGGCGGCCTAGATTACTCAATAATAGACGGTAATGGTTCAGCCAAGCTTCACAGCCCCACTGTACCTTTGAAGTCGGGTCAGAGGAGGCTAGCTGCTAGCCTCGTGTTGGCCTGGCAGAAATAGAGCGCTAGATAGATAGACTCACCTTCCCCCAGTGTCTTTAAGTGCTGTCAGAGGTAGTTTTAGAAGGAGAAGGAGCCAGTTATTTTGCTTTTGCCATCAGCCTAATACCATAGTCCTTTGCCAAGTGGACTGGTTTTGTGGGAAATCTTTCAAATGGAAATAAGGTACAGAGGTAGAGCCGAGGGACAGCTGCCATGACTGAAGGAGGATTTTTGAGAGAGGTGCATTGTGGGTCCCTCACACATAATGACTTGCCGTGAGGAGCCAGGATTGGCCTAAAGATTACCTTCTGTCTTTTGAGCTAGCTAACACGTTCTCACTCACACTTTCACACTCGCCCCAGAAAGACAAGACTGTACAAAAATATGTGTAAACTGTACTGTATATGTGCATTGTGTTTGTGGAGTGCCACTACCATGTAGGCTATTTTGCGTTGAAATACTGTATCAGTGTGTGGAGATGAAGTACAATGCGTTTGGAAAGTATTCAGAACCATTCCATTTTTCCACATTTTGTTATGGTACAGCCTTATTCTAAAATGGATTCAATAGTTTTTTTCCCTCATCAATCAACACACAATACCCTGTGTGTAGCACATTTCTTAAACATAAAAAATGGAAATATCACATTTGCAATGCATTCGGAAAGTGTATATACTATTTCACCTTTATTTAACCAGGTAGGCTTGTTGAGAACAAGTTCTCATTTACAACTGCGACCTGGCAAAGATAAAGCATAGCAGTTCTACACATACACCAACACAGAGTTACACATGGAATTAACAAACATACAGTGAATAATACAGTAAGAAAAAAAGTATATTCAGACCCCTTAAGTCTTTCCACATTTTGTTAAGTTACAGTCTTATTCTAAAATGGATTCAATAAAACTATTTCCTTATCAATTTACACACAATACCCCACAATGACAAAGTCAAAACCAGTTTTTATAAATGCAAATTTAATAAAAATAAAAACAGAAATACCTTATTTACATAGGTATTCAGACCCTTTGCCATGAGACTCGAAATTAAGCTCAGGTGCATCCTGTTTCCATTGATCATCCTTGAGATGTTTCTACAAGTTGATTGGAGTTCTGTGGTTAATTCAATTGATTGGACATGGTTTGGAAAGACACACACCTGTCAGTACATGTAAGAGCAAAAACAAAACCTTGATGTCGAAGGAATTGTCCGTAGAGCGCCGAGATAGGATTGTGTCGAGGCACAGATGTGGGGAAGGGTACCAAAACATTCCTGCAGAATTGAAGGTCCCCAAGAACACAGTGGCCTCCATCATTTTTAAATGGAAGAAGTTTGGAACAACCAGGGATGTGACCAAGAACCCGATGGTCACCCTGATAGAGCGAAAGAACCTTCCAGAAGGACAGCCATCTCTGCAATGCTCCACCAATCAGGCCTCAGTAAAAGGCACACAGCCCGCTTGGAGTTTGCTAAAAGGCACCTAAGGACTCTCAGACCAATGACGCTTGGCCTGAATGCCAAGCGTCACGTCAGAGGAAACCTGGAACCGCTCATCACCAGGCCAAAGCCATCCCTACAGTGAAGCATGGTGGTGGCAGCATCATGCTGTGGGGATGTTTTTCAGGGACTGGGAGACTAGTCAGAGTCAATGGATCAGAGCAAAGTACAGAGAGATCCTTGAGCTCAATTTTGAGTCTCATAGCAAATGGTCTGAATGCTTATGTAAATAACGTATTACATTTTTTTTACAACTTGTTTTTGTTTTGTTATTATGGGATATTGTGTGTAGATTGATGAGGGAAAACATTAATTTAATCTATTTGAGAATAAGGCTGTAATGTAACAAAATGTGGCAAAAGTCAAGGGATCTGAATAATTTCCGAATGCACTGTTTGCGTTCTTCCTATGTTGTTATTGACAACCAGCTGTTCAATGCAATCTGTTATGACTGAAAGGACCCAGAGCGTCATCCACAATCTCTTTTCATCTTATCTTCTATTATGTTTATTTAGCTCAACAGGCCAATTCAAGTGCTCCTCAAAACAGTGTCCCCTCCAATGGCTATAAAGGAGGCAAGGCTCTTACAAACCACATATACTGTAGCATTGTTTCAACAATAGTTATGCTAGCCATGGGATGTGTAGTTGGAGCAAAACAATCACTGTGAAAGCGTACAGGCTAACATGAGAAGGTGACTTCAGAGTTCATGTTGTTTTACAGTAAGATGCAATCTTGACCTGGATCCCAGCCCCACTGTGTTCTGGAAGCCATCACTGTCTTCAGTATCTCCTCTGTTCGGGCTGTAGATGTGAGCTCACATCATAAATATCCTCCATTCTGTTTGATTGCCCTCCAAATAAATCACTTTGTTTAAACAAGCATAGAGTGCTCCCTCCTATCTCTCTCTCATGTCTCTCTTTCTTTCTTCTCTCCCCTTTCTCTCAGCTGTGAACTATTGCCGCAATTTATTATAAGCACCTTTCCCAAGTGACCGATAAGAATGGTGATGAATGAATGATTCAACAGTGCCAAAACTGTCTTATCTTCCACGCAAGCCTGTATCTCTCACAAGCAATGACTTTCTCCCCTCCCTCCCCTCCCTGGGAAAAAAAACAGAAGGGGAATGGAGAGATGAAATGACATCAGCAATTACTTGAATGAAACAGAAAATGAAACATATTTGACAAAGAAAATATTTTTTTTGTTTGGTCTGAGGGTACATTTATTGACATACTGTAAGCTACTGTTTTTTTTTGTGGTTATACTTAGATATTTGCTGTAGCATTTTACTCAGTCCATGCTATTATTTCTGGTACATCCTCTTGGTTGTTTTTCTGCCATTAACATTCACTTCAGAAGAACTGCATGATAATGTGGAAAGTGGAAACAACCTGGATTTGCTTTTTTTGAGAGCTCATGCTCTAACAATGGGAAGCTATGGGTCATACTCAATTCCAGCTCCTAGATTGCACTTCCTATGGCTTCCACTAGATGTCAACAGTCTTTGTTCAAGGTTTCAGACTTGTTTCTTCCCAAACGAGGAGGAATTTTGAGTTTTGATACTGGGAGACAGAGTTGAAAATTAGTCTGTGCGCGAGTGACAAAGAAGACAAGCACCTGCTAAGTTTACTTTGATATTGAACATACTTCTTTCCGTATGAAATATTATAGTTTAATTAATTATAGTTTACATTTTAGGGTACCTGGGGATGAAATATAATTGTATTTTGACTTGCTTTAACAAAGTTTAGAGGTAGCTTTATGGATTCCTTTCTCTGCATGTTGAACGAGTGGATTACTCAAATCGATGGCGTCAACTTAACTGACTTTTTGGAATATAAAGAAAGATTTGATCTAACAAAACGCATGCATGTTGTAGCTGGGACCCTTTGGATTTCAAATCAGAGGAAGATTGTCAAAACGTAAGTGAATATTTAATTGCTATTTGTGATTTTACGAAGCCTGTGCTGGTTGAAAAATATTTTGATGTTGTGCGCCGTCCTCAAACAATCGCATGGCATGCTTTCGCTGTAAACCCTATTGTAAAATGGACAATGCAGTTAGATTGACAAGAATTTAAGACACTTGTATGTACCTAAATGTTTAATATCCATAATTTTTATGATTATTTATTTGAATTGCGCGCCCTCAATTTCACCGGACGTTGTCGACAGGTGATCCGCTGGCGCGACGCCTAGCCTTAAGTAAACAAATAGCATGTGTGCTGGGGTTTGCCTTGTAGCATGCATGTACAAACATGTACACACTCCCAGAGAAACACAGTGACAGAAACAAACACACAGTGCCACAGAAACACAGACACAGAACTAGAAAAGCAGATTCCCGTCAACCAGTCACCTGTACTCTCCTTCCTCTCCTCTCTCCTTCTCCCTTCCAGGATAATAAATATGCTGATATCACTCACAGCTATTGGAATACTGTCAAACTCAATTTCAAAGTTTGGCTTCTGACAAATCCTAGCGTATTTTCCGGCTTTGGTTTTGATCGGGATAAGAAATGGAGCCAGAGAAAAAAATGAAGCCAGAAACGTTTGGCGAATCTCAGAAAGAAACCTAAGTGTGGCGTTTTAACATCTTCTATCATTCCAAAATGCAGCAGCCTGTTCCCTAGTTTCCCTCTCACTCTCACTGAATCAAGCAAAGTAAATAAATAAACGCTTTCATTAAGAAATGCGTCTCAGATGACATGCAGATTACGTTGCATCGCAGATCTATATTAGATTAATGTTATTGATTTGTAGCCGTTTTCATACATTCTCATTTCTCATCGCTCCCCATTAGTCACAAAGGGGTTCTGGCTCTGGCTCTGGTTCTGGCTGAAACGCAATGAAACGCAATGCCTTTCTAAATGGACTGGGTTATGTGAGGCTGTGTAAATACAGACCCAGGTTCTTTCCATTAGCCCCACACACACACACATAGGAAATGAAACATGCAGTATTAGCCCCACCTAATCAAAGCAAGCTGGAAAAATGTGTAATTTATGACATGTTAACTGCCCTCGCAAAATAAATTCAAGCTTAAAAAGGTACAGTGTGTGATCCGGGAATTGATGAGATGGTCATTTCAGATATTGTTGTTACCTATTGATTCTCTGTGAATATAACTAAATGCCTCATGAGCTTAGCAACTAGCTTAGCCCCGTTCCTAAACTGTGTTCCAAAAAAGTGACAGGGCTGCCAAGATAGTAGCTTTAAGCAAAACAACACCTCGGCAGACCAGGCAGGCCTCTGCTCCTAAAGCATGTTTTCACAGAGATAAGCACGCAGCAGCTGAGACGTAGCCTGTATGTATATTTTATTTTTTTCCCACCTTGTATTTATTTGCTTGAGGATTGAATTGACCAAGATTCCAGTCTGTTCCCCCCTGGCCCAGGTCACCTTTCTGGGGCTGCTGAGGAGCAGCTGGAGGAAAATGTGTGTTCCATCCAGACTACATTGATTAGGTTTACACAGAGGAAACAGACAATCTCCTTCTCCTTGTGGCGCTGTTCGTGGAGAAAACTCTAGCCTTTTCTGTCTACCATTGTTTAGACCACAGCTGTCCGTCTCTCTTACCTAAAATGTAGGCCTACATACGATACAATGATCTACCTTATAATGCTCTTTTATACGGACTGCAGATTCATCAACTATCCAGTTTATGATATATTATTATAATATTTTTCCAATCTGCTAATCTATACAAATGGGTACATTGACATGCCCAAGGAGATAAATGAAGTGAAAAGCTTATGACAAACGTGTCCTATCTCTCAGCAGTACAATCTTCACAGTAACACATATTTCTGTGGAATGGCTGTGATGGCTATCTGGAGGACCTTGGAGACTGAGAAGACGTGTGTTAGATAAACAGGACATGCTCTTAGGATTGGGACAGGGGCCAGTGGACACAGCTAATGGAGCAGCTCGGGAGAGATGGGAGGAGGAGGAGGGGATGCGAGAGGGATGGGGGAGGGTGTCGCGTGGAGAGCACTTGACCGTCCTGACCACAGTTCTCTCGAACTGCCCAGGCCTGACAGGTGGCCAGAATCGAAACCAGACCATGACTCATCTGGACCGATCAGAGAGATAGATTGAGAAGAGGAGAGGACAGAAGATGCTACAGTATTTCAATTGATCAATACAAATCATTTTGGTCGCATATTTAGTGGATGTTATTGCAGGTATAGTGAAATGCTTATGTTCCTAGCTCCAACAATGAAGTACAATACAAAACAATTCATGAAATCTAAAAAGTTAAATAAAATAATTAAGAAATACAGAAATATTAGGATGAGCAATGTCAGAGTCCGGAATATAAATATATATGATAAGATGTAAGGTATAGGCATTATGGACAGTGTATGGATAGAATAGTACAAGCGTCGGTCTACTAGTCGCTACCGATCCCTTTTTCTTTTTCTGGTTGTTTTGTCTGTGTTCCTTTTCACACCTGGTTTTCAATTGCTTTGATTTCTGTGGGTATATAGGGCACCTGTTCCCTGCCGTAATTCGTGCAGGATTAGACTTGTGTGTATTGCGCTCGATTGTATTTGATGTTTGTTGTTTTTTCGCTATTACGCATGTGTATGTAAAGTGTCGGAACTGTGTTTGTTCCGAGTATTCGAGAGCGTAATTTTGGGATTTTTGTCTGTGCCATTTTGTATTGGTGGACTATATTATTAAACACGCTTCTCAGACATCCCTGCTCTCCTGCGCCTGACTCCTACACCTCTCACCAAGACGCATGTTATCACAGAATCCTGCACCAATATAATTATGGAGTCAGCAGGAGCTGACGGCACTCCCAGGGTCCGTGGAGGAGTGAGTTCAACACCACACGGCAGTGTTACACCGACTGGGGACCGCCATGGATCAGGTGATGGCGACGATGGAGAGATGGGAGAGAGGTGGCCTTCCCACACCGTTATCAGCCACACCCCAACCAGTACCACTTCCCTCTACTTCATTGCCTGAGCACAGTGGGATTCGACTCGCCCTCCCGAGGGAATATGATGGGACGGCGGCCGGGTGCCAGGGCTTCTTACTCCAGATGGACCAATACCTGGCGACCGTTCGTCCCGGCTCCTTCGTGGGGTGAGAGCGTGAACGCCCTCGTCTCCTGCCTCGCAGGTAAAGCCCTGGAGTGGGCCAACGCGGTATGGAACGATCCTGACTCGGCGAGGGACCACTACCCAGAGTTCACCCGCCGCTTTTGGGCTGTGTTTGATCACCCACGTGAGGGTCAAACGGCGGGTGATCGGCTGTTCCATCTGAGGCAGGAGAGGAGGAGTGCTCAGGACTTTGCTCTAGAGTTCCGGACCTTGGCCACTGGCGCGGGATGGAACGACAGGGCCTTGATCGATCACTGTAGGTGTAGTTTGCGTGAGGACATCCGTAGGGAGCTGGCCTGTAGAGACACCACCCTGTCCTTGGACCAATTGATCGACATGTCCATTTGGTTGGACAACTTGCTGGCGACCCGCGGACGTCCAGATCGGGCTCTGTCAGTTCCATCTCCCAGCACCACCACTCCAACACCCATGGAGCTAGGAGGTGCTTCAGCGAGGGCGACTGGAGGAGGGGGCCTTTCCTGTGCCAGCTGTGGTCGCAGAGGGCACACTGCTGACCGGTGCTGGGGGGGTTCCCCCAGGAGTCGAGACGCCAGGCCGAACACTGCCCGGACACCTCAGGTGAGTCAGCACCAGGCTCACCCAGAGCCCCCTGTTGGTCACATGTATGTATGGATTGTTTTTCCTGAATTTTCCCCATTTTCCAGGCATAAGGCGCTAGTAGATTCAGGCGCGGCGGGGAATTTTATTGACCGCGGTTTAGCGAACAGGTTAGGGATTCCCCTTGTTCAGCTGGACAAACCCTTCCCAGTGCACGCCTTAGATAGCCAACCATTAGGGTCAGGGCTAGTCAGGGAGGCCACGGCTCCACTGGGTATGGTTACGCAGGAGGGTCATGAGGAGAGAATTATTCTCTTCCTCATTGATTCTCCTGCGTTTCCGGTGGTGTTGGGGATCCCCTGGTTGGCCCGTCACAACCCCAGGATTTTGTGGCAACAGAGAGCTCTACAGGGGTGGTCGGAGGAGTGCTCAGGCAGGTGTGTAGGAGTTTCCATCGGTGCTACAATGGTGGAGAGTCCAGACCAAGTCTCCACCGTGCACATTCCCTCAGAATATGCCGATTTGGCTATCGCCTTCTGTAAAAAGAAGGCGACCCAATTACCGAGGGGATTGTGCGATAAATCTCCTGGTAGGCGCTGCACTTCCCAGGAGTCACGTGTATCCCCTGTCACATGAGGAGACGGTGGCTATGGAGACATACATATCGGAATATCTGGGGCAGGGGTTCATTCAGCCCTCCATCTCACCTGCCTCCTCGAGTTTCTTTTTTGTGAAGAAGAAGGAGGGTGGTCTGCGTCCGTGCATTGACTATAGAGGTTTAAATTCCATCACGGTGGGGTATAGTTACCCGCTACCTCTCATTGCCATGGCGATTGAGTCATTTCACGGAGCACGGTTTTCACAAAACATGATCTCAGAAGTGCATATAACTTGGTGCGTATCCGGAAGGGAGATGAGTGGAAGACGGCGTTTAGTACCACATCCGGCCATTATGAGTACCTCGTCATGCCGTACGGGTTGAAGAATGCTCCAGCAGTCTTCCAATCTTTTGTGGATGAGATTCTCAGGGACCTGCACGGTCAGGGTGTGGTGGTTTACATCGATGATATTCTGGTCTATTCCGCTACACGGGCCGCACATGTGTCTCTGGTGCGCAGGGTACTTGGGCGACTGTTGGAGCATGACCTGTACGTCAAGGCTGAGAAATGCTCGTTCTTCCAACAGGCCATCTCCTTCCTTGGATATCGCATTTCCACATCGGGGTTGGTGATGGAGGATGACCGCATTGCAGCCGTGCATAATTGGCCGACTCCAACCACGGTAAAGGAGGTGCAGCGGTTCTTAGGGTTTGCCAACTACTACCGAAGGTTGATCCGGGGTTTTGAGCAGGTGGCTGCGCCCATTACGTCACTGCTGAAGGGGGGGCCGACGCGTCTGGGATGGTCGGCTGAGGCGGACAGGGCTTTTGGTCGCCTGAAGGCTCTTTTTACCTCGGCTTCCGTGCTGGCGCATCCGGACCCCTCTTTGGCATTTATGGTGGAGGTGGACGCATCCGAGGCAGGGGTTGGAGCCGTGCTCTCCCAGCGCTCGGGTGCGCCACCGAAGCTCCGCCCCTGTGCTTTCTTTTCTCGGAAGCTCAGCCCGGCGGAGCGAAACTATGACGTGGGGGATCGGGAGCTGCTAGCGGTTGTCAGAGCCCTGAAGGTGTGGAGACATTGGCTTGAGGGGGCCCAACACCCTTTCCTCATCTGGACTGACCACCGTAATCTAGAGTACATTCGGGCAGCGAGGAGACTGAACCCTCGTCAGGCAAGGTGGGCCATGTTTTTCACCCGATTTAGGTTTACCATCTCCTATAGACCAGGCTCCCAGAACACTAAGGCAGACGCATTGTCTCGACTATATGATACGGAGGAGCGGGCCATTGATCCTGCGCCCATCCTCCCGGCTTCTTGTCTAGTGGCACCTGTAAGGTGGGAGGTGGACGCAGACATTGAGCGAGCATCGCGTGTTGAGCCCACTCCACCACAGTGTCCAGCGGGATGGGTGTATGTTCCGCTGGAGGTTAGAGACAGGTTAATTTGGTGGGCTCACACATCCCCCTCCTCTGGTCACCCGGGGATCGGGAGGACGGTGCGATGTCTTAGTGGGAAGTACTGGTGGCCCACTTTAGCCAAGAACGTGAGGGTTTATGTGTCCTCCTGCTCAGTGTGCGCTCAGTGCAAGGCTCCTAGGCACCTGCCCAGAGGGAAGTTACATCCCCTTCCCATTCCACAGCGGCCTTGGTCACACCTGTCGGTTGACTTCTTGACCGATCTGCCACTGTCACAGGGCAACACCACGATCCTGGTCGTTGTGGATCGGTTTTCTAAGTCCTGTCGTCTCCTCCCTTTGCCCGGTCTCCCTACGGCCCTACAGACGACGGAGGCCCTATTTACTCACGTCTTCCGGCACTACGGGGTGCGAGGATATTGTTTCTGATCGGGGTCCCCAGTTCACGTCCAGGGTGTGGAAGGCGTTCATGGAACATTTGGGGGTCTCGGTCAGCCTGACCTCTGGGTTTCACCCCGAGAGTAATGGGCAGGTGGAAAGAGTGAACCAGGATGTGGGTAGGTTTCTGCGGTCGTATTGCCAGGACCGGCCAGGGGAGTGGGCGAAGTACATCCCCTGGGCGGAGATTGCCCAGAACTCACTCCCCCACTCCTCTACGAACCTGTCGCCCTTCCAATGTGTGTTGGGCTATCAGCCGGTCCTGGTACCATGGCATCAAAGCCAGACCGAGGCTCCTGCGGTGGACGATTGGGTGAAACGCTCAATGGAAACCTGGGAGGCCACCCACGGGTACCTTAAACGGGCAGAAGGGCAGCAGAAGGCCAGTGCCGACCGCCGGGTCTGGCTCTCGACCCGAAACCTGCCCCTCCACCTGCCCTGCCGGAAGCTGGGTCCGCGGTTTGTGGGGCCATTCAAAGTCCTGAGGAGAATAAACGAGGTGTGTTATAGGTTACAGCTCCCCCCGTATTACCGTATTAACCCCTTCGTTTCATGTGTCTCTCCTCAGGCCGGTGGTGGCTGGTCCGCTTCAAGATGATGAGGTGATGAGGTGCTAATTTTGGGATTAATTTTGGTACTAATTTTGGGATTTTTGTCTGTGCCGTTTCATATTGGTGGACTATATTATTAAACACGATTCTCAGACATCCCTGCTCTCCTGCGCCTGACTCCTACATCTCTCACCAAGACGCATGTTATCACATACATACAGTTGAAGTTGGAAGTTTACATACACCTTAGCCAAATACATTTAAACTCCGTTTTTCACAATTCCTGACATGTAATCCTAATAAAAAGTCCCTGTCATAGGTCAGTTAGGATCACCACTTTATTTTAAGAATGTGAAATGTCAGAAAAATAGTAGAGAGAATTATTTATTTCAGTTTACATACACTGAATTAGTATTTGGTAGCATTGTCTTTAAATTGCTTAACTTGGATCAAACGTTTCGGGTAGCTTTCCACAAGCTTCCCACAATAAGTTGGGTGAATTTTGGCCCATTGCTCCTGACAGAGCTGGTGTAACTGAGTCAAGTTTGTGGGCCTCCTTGCTTGCACACGCTTTTTCAGTTCTGCCAACAGATTTTCCATAGGATTGACTTTGTTGCCCTTAAGCCATTTTGTCACAACTTTGGAAGTATGCTTGAGGTCATTGTTCATTTGGAAGACCCATTTGCGACCAAGCTTTAACTTCCTGACTGATTTCTTGAGATGTTGCTTCAATATATCCACATAATTTTCCTGCCTGATGATGCCATTTATTTTGTGAAGTGCATCAGTCCCTCCTGCAGCAAAGCACCCCCACAACATGATGCTGCCACCTCCATGCTTCACGGTTGGGATGATGTTCTTCGGCTTGCAAGCCTTCCACTTTTTCCTCCAAACATAACAATGGTTATTAGGGCCAAACAGTGGTATTTTTGTTTCATCATACCAGAGGACATTTCTCCAAAAGTATGATATTTGTCCCCATGTGCAGTTGCAAACTGTAGTCTGGCTTTTTAATGGCGGATTTGGAGCAGTGGTGAGCGGCCTTTCAGGTTATGTCGATATAGGACTTGTTTTACCGTGGATATAGATACTTTTGTACCCGTTTCCTCCATCATCTTCACAAGCTCCTTTGCTGTTGCTCTGGGATTGATTTTGCACTTTTCCCACCAAAGTACGTTCAACTCTAGGAGACGCGTCTCCTTCCTGGTCCCATGGTGTTTATACTTGCATACTATTGTTTGTACAGATGAACATGGTACCTTCAGGCATTTGGAAATTACTCCCAAGGATGAACCAGACTTGTGGATGTCTACAACTTCATTTTATGAAGTTATGGCTGATTTCTTTTGATTTTCCCATGATGTCAAGCAAAGAGGCACTGAGTTTGAAGGTAGGCCTTGAAATAAATCCACAGGTAAACATCCAATTTATTCAAATGATGTAAATTAGCCTATAAGAAGCTTTTTTTCTGGAATTTTCAAAGCTGTTTAAAAGGCACAGTCAACTTAGTATATGTAAACTTCTGAACCACTGGAATTGTGATACAGTGAATTCTAAGTGAAATAATCTGTCTGTAAACAATTGTTGGAAAAAAATAATTGTGTCATGCACAAAGTAGATGTCTTGTCTAGATGACTTGCCAAAACTATAGTTGTTAACAAGAAATTTGTGGTGGTTGAAAAAAATAATTTTAATGACTCCAATCTAAGTTTGTGTAAACTTCTGACTTCAACTGTACATACAGTATGAAGTGGGTAAAACAGTCTGTGTACATTAAAGTGACCAGTGTTCAATGACTATCTACTGTACATAGGGCAGCAGTCTCTATGGTGCAGGGTTGAGTACCGAGTGGTAGCCGGCTAGTGACAGTGACTAAAGTTTAGGGCAGGGTACTGGGTGGAGGCTGGCTAGTGGCTGTTTTTCAGTCAAGGCCCCAGCTTTGATGCATCTGTACTGACCCCGCTTTTGAGAAGGTAGTGGGATGAAGAGGCCGTGACTCGGGCCTTCCTGTGACACCGGGTGCTGTAGTTGTCCTGGAGGGCAGGCAGTGTGCCCCTCATGATATGTTGGGCAGATCGCACCACCCTCTGGAGAGTCTTGTGGTTGTGGATGGTGCAGTTGCTGTACCAGTAGTAATAAAGTTTGTGAGTAGTAATAAGGTGTGTGAGGGTCAGTGTGGGTCCCAGTCTTGGTCTGTCACACTGTGGATGCTGCCATAAGCCTCTTACTTAGGATCCTCTCGTCTCCGGCCTGTTTGTATTGTCACGAACTGGCTCATACTCCGTAACAAATAGGGAAACAACGCAGAGATAAAGAAATTACAAACCTATATCCAAGTATCAAATGGTGTGTGTAGTCAGTAGTGTAAGTCAGTGGATGCGTGGATATATGGTGATAATGAGGGGTGTTGAGAAGCCTCAAAATACCACAACCAAAACCAACAGTGGACAGAGTCTTCTCAATGTGTGGGGGAAAGGTGTATTTATCCGCGGGACACACCCGAGCTCAGGTGTGTCTCATTTCACTGACTCCCAGCTCTGCCCACACATTCTATTATGGAAAACAAGAGCAGAGAGAAGGAATTTGGCAGACAGTAGGATGGTCATCATACCATTCTCTTACCTCCTCACTGTGTCACAATCACTTTAGTTTAGCTACCTCGAGAGATATGCTATGCCCACTGAATAATGAAACCCAGTGACATCTCTTAATGTCTCATCCAGTTCTGTCTCCAGTAGCGTTGTGTACAGTATAACTTTAAACCGTCCCCTCATCCATACCTGGGCTCGAACCAGGGACCCTCTGCACACATCAACAACAGTCACCCACAAAGCATCGTTACCCATCGCTCCACAAAAGCCACAGCCCTTGCAGAGATAGGGGAACCACTACTTCAAGGTCTCAAAGCAAGTTACGTCACCGATTGAAAAGCTATTTAGTGCGCACCACCACTAACTAGCTAGCATTTTCACATCCGTTACACTCACCCCCCTTTTGACCTCCTCCTTTTCCGCAACAACCAGTGATCCGGGTCACGGCACCAATGTTACAGTATAACTTTAAACCGTCCCCTCGCCCATATCCGGGCTCGAACCAGGGACCCTCTGCACACAACAACAGTCACCCACGAAGCATCGTTACCCATCGCTCCACAAAAGCCATGGCCCTTGCAGAGCAAGGGGAACCACTACTTCAAGGTCTCAGAGCAAGTGACGTCACCGATTGAAACACTATTTAGCGCGCACCACTGCTAACTGGCTAGCCGTTTAACATCCGTTACAGTTGCATAGGGAAAATCACTGGGGAAGCCAGAAAAAAAAGCCATATTACAACCTGTGACAAATGCGTTGTTTGCTCTATAAATGGAGATCTCTTCCTAGACCTGGCCACCTGGCCAAACTGAACAAGTTGGGGAGAAGGGCCTTGGTCAGGGAGGTGAGTAGGCTCTTGGACAGAGCTCAATAGTTCCTCTATGGAGATGGGAGAACCTTCCAGAAGGACAGCCATCTCTGCAGCACTCCACCAATCAGGCCTTTATGGTAGAGTGGCCAAACGGATGCCACTCCTCAGTAAAAGGCACATGATAGCCCGCTTGGAGTTTGCCAGAAGGCACCTAAAGGACTCTGACCATGATAAACAAGATTCTGTGGTCTGATGAAACCAAGATTGAACTCTTTAGCCTGAATTCCAAGCGTCACGTCTGGAGGAAACCTGGCACCGTCCCTACGGTGAAGCATGGTGGTGGCAGCGTCATGCTGTGGGATGTTTCTCAGCAGCAGGGACTGGGACACTAGTCAGGATGAAGGGAAAAATGAAAGAAACGGAGCAAAGTACAGAGAAATCCTTGATGAAAACTTGCTCCAGAGCACTCGGGATCTCAGACTGGGGAGAAGGTTCATCTTCCAACAGGAGAACAACACTAAGCACACAGCCAAGACTACATAGGAGTGGCTTTGGGACAAGTCTCTGAATGTCCTTGAGTGGTCCAGCCAGAGCCTGAACTTGAACCTAATCGAACATCTCTGGAGAGAGCTGAAAATAGCTCTGCAGTCATGCTCGCCATCAAACCCGACAGAGCTTGAGAGGATTTGCAGAGAAGAATGGGAGAAACTCCCCAAATACAGGTGCAGTGTTATACCCAAGAAGACTCAAGGATGTAATCGCTGCCAAAGGTGCTTCAACAAAGTACTGAGTAACGGGTCTGGAAACTTATGTAAATGTAGTTTTTCCAGTTTTTTTTTTGCGTAGAATTAAGTGACTTAATTCATTCCCTCCCAGTTATGGGGAGTGATGAGCTCTACAGTAGTCTCACAACTCAATCGCTGGTTGAAAACTGTTTTCTGCCCCTCCCAAAAGATAGAATTTGTAGATAATTGTCCCTCTTTCTGGGACCCACCCACAAACAGGACCAAGCCTGGCCTACTGAGGAGTGACGGACTCCATTCTAACTGGAGGGGTGCTCTCATCTTATCTACCAACATAGACAGGGCTCTAACTCCTCTAGCTCCATAATGAAATAGGGTGCAGGCCAGGCAGCAGGCTGTTAGCCAGCCTGCCAACTTAGTGGAATCTGCCACTAGCACAGTCAGTGTGGTCAGCTCAGCTATCCCCATTGAGACTGTGTCTGTGCCTCGACCTAGGTTGGGCAAAACTAAACATGGCGTTGTTCCCTTTAGCAATCTCACTGGAATAAAGACCTCCTCCATTCCTGACATTATTGAAAGAGATCGTGATACCTCACATCTCAAAATAGGGCTACTGAATGTTAGATCCCTCACTTCAAAGGCAGTTATAGTCAATGAACTAATCACTGATCATAATCTTGATGTGATTGGCCTGACGGAAACATGGCTTAAGCCTGATGAATTTACTGTGTTAAATGAGGCCTCACCTCCTGGTTACACTAGTGACCATATCCCCCGTGCGTGCATCCTGCGGCGGTGTTGCTAACATTTACGATAGCAAATTTCAATTTACAAACAAAAAAAATATGTTTTCGTCTTTTGAGCTTCTTGTCATGAAATTTATGCAACCTACTCAATCACTTTTTATAGCTACTGTTTACAGGCCTCCTGGGCCATATACAGCATTCCTCACTGAGTTCCTATCGGACCTAGTAGTCATAGCAGATAATATTATAATTTTTCATGATTTTAATATTCACATGGAAAAGTCCACAGACCCACTCCAAAAGGCTTTCGGAGCCATAATCAACTCAGGCGGTTTTGTCCAACATTTTTCTGGACCTACTCACTGTCACAGCCATACTCTGGACCTAGTTTTGTCCCATGGAATATATGTTGTGGATCTTAATGTTTTTCCTCATAATCCTGGACTATCGGAACACCATTTTATTACATTTGCAATTGCAACAAATAATCTGCTCAGACCCCAACCAAGGAGCATCAAAAGTTGTGCTATACATTCTCAGACAACACAAAGATTCCTTGATGCCCTTCCAGACTCCCTCTGCCTACCCAAGGACATCAGAGGACAAAAATCAGTTCACCTCTCTAGAGTAGGAGGCAGCATTTGGATTTTTGGATTAAAAAAAGCATGCCCAAATTAATCCAAGTTAATATATTTTGATAGAAAACACTCTAAATTTTCCAAAACTGTTACAATTGTGTCTGTGAGTATAGCAGAACTGATTTGGTAGGGAAAACCTGAGGAAAATCCAATCAGGAAGTTTTTTGTTGTTGTTGGGTTTTGTAGTTTTCTATTCAATGCCATTACAGTATCCATTGACTTAGGACTCAATTTGCAGTTCCTATGCCTTCCACTAGATGTCAACAGTCTTTAGAAATTGGTTCAGGCTTGTATTCTTATAAATGAGAGAGTAAGACCAGTCTGAATGATTGGACCCTACCGTGTCGCAAAGCTTTTTCATGCACAATCGCGAGAGAGTGCATTTCTTGTGTACCTTTTATATTGACGACGTTATCTTCCGGTTGAAATATTATATCATTTAGGCTAAAACAACCTGAGGATTGAATATAAACATCGTTTGACATGTTTCTATGAACTTTACAGATACAATTTGGAATTTTTTTGTCTGCTTGTTTTGACTGCGTTTGAGCTTGTGGATTACTGAAGAAAATTGAAGTTTTTGGATATAAAGAGACTTTATCGAACAAAAGGAACATCTTCTGAGTGCCACCATATGAAGATCATCAAAAGTAAGGGATTCATTTTATCTCTATTTCTGAGTTTTGTAAAGCTTCTGCTTGGCTGGTTGTAATAATTTGTCAACTGGGCTATGTTCTGGGATAGGTATGTTCTGGGCTAGGTATGCTTTCGCCGAAAAGCATTTTATAAATCTGACACCGTGGTTGGATTAACAAGAAGTTAATCTTTAAACCAATGCAAATATATGTTTTGTTTTCTGAATTTTAATAATGACCATTTCTGTATTTGAATTTGGCGCTCTGCAATCTCACTGGATGTTAGCCAGATGGGACGCTAGCATCCAACATACCCTAACTGAGGAACTCAATTTAACCCTAGATGCAGTTGCACCCCTAAAAACTAAAAATAATTGTCATAAGAAACCAGCTCCCTAGTATACAGAAAATACCCAAGCTCTGAAGCAAGCTTCCAGAAAATTGGAACGGAAATGGCTCCACACCAAACTGGAAGTCTTCCGACTAGCTTGGAAGGACAGTACCGTGCAGTATCGAAGAGCCCTCACTGCTGCTCGATCATCCTATTTTTCCAACTTAATTGACGAAAATAAGAATACGAAATTTATTTTTGATACTGTCGCAAAGCTAACTAAAAAGCAGCAATAAATTCATGGTCATTAGAAAGCAAATTACGGACGCCTCTTTAAATTATCATTTTCCTCCAAAGCTCAGTTGTCCTGAGTCTGCACAACTCTGCCAGGACCTAGGATCAAGAGAGACAATCAAGTGTTTTAGTACTATATCTCTTGACACAATGATGAAAATAATCATGGCCTCTAAACCTTCAAGCTGCATACTGGACCTTATTCCAACTAAACTACTGAAAGATCTGCTTCCTGTGCATGGCCCTCCTATGTTGAACATAATAAATGGCTCTCTATCCACCGGATGTGTACCAAACTCACTAAGTGGCAGTAATAAAGCCTACTTGAAAAAGACAAACCTTGACCCAGAAAATATAAAAAACTATCGGCCTATATCGAATTTTCCATTCCTCTCAAACATTTTAGAAAAAGCTGTTGCGCAGCAAGTCACTGCCTTCCTGAAGACAAATAATGTATACGAAATGGTTCAGTCTGGTTTTAGACCCCATCATAGAACTGAGACTGCACTTGTGAAGGTGGTAAATGACCTTTTAATGGCTTAAGACCGAGGCTCTGCATCTGTCCTCGTGCTCCTAGACCTCAGTGCTGCTTTTGATACCATCGATCACCACATTCTTTTGGAGAGATTGGAAACCCAAATTGGTCTACACGGACAAGTTCTGGCCTGGTTCAGATCTTATCTGTCGGAAAGATATCAGTTTGTCTCTGTGAATGGTTTGTCATCTGACAAATCAACTGTAAATTCCGGTGTTCCTCAGGTTCCGTTTTAGGATCACTATTGTTTTCACTATATATTTTACCTCTTGGGGATGTCATTCGAAAACATAATGTTAACTTTCACTGCTATGCGGAAGACACACAGCTGTACATTTAGTTGAAACATGGTGAAGCCCCAAAATTGCCCTCGCTAGAAGCCTGGGTTTCAGACATAAGGAAGTGGATGGCTGCAAACTTTCTACTTTTAAACTCAGACAAAACAGAGATGCTTGTTCTAGGTCTCAAGAAACAAAGAGATCTTCTGTTGAATCTGCCAATTAATCTTGATGGTTGTACAGTCGTCTCAAATAAAACTGTGAAGGACCTCAGCGTTACTCTGGACCCAGATCTCTCTTTTGAAGAACATATCAAGACTGTTTCAAGGACAGCTTTTTCCCATCTACGTAATATTGCAAAAATCTGAAACTTTCTGTCCAAAATGATGCAAAAAGATTTATCAATGATTTTGATACTTCTAGGTTAGACTACTGCAATGCTCTACTTTCCGGCTACCCGGATAAAGCACTAAATAAACTTCAGTTGGTGCTAAATACGGCTGCTAGAATCCTGACTAGAACCAAAACATTTGATCATATTACTCCAGTGCTAGCCTCCCTACACTGGCTTCCTGTTAAGGCACGGACTGATTTCAAGGTTTTACTGCTAACCTACAAACATTACATGGGCTTGCGCCTACCTCTCTTTCCGATTTGGTCCTGCCGTACATACCTACACGTACGCTACGGTCACAAGACGATTGTCCCTAGAATTTCTAAGCAAACAGTTGGAGGCAGGGCTTTCTCCTATAGAACTCAATTTATTTGGAATGGCCTGCCTACCCATGTGAGATTAGCAGTTTCGGTCTCAACCTTTAAGTCTTTACTTAAGACTCATCTCTTCAGTGGGTCATATGATTGAGTGTAGTCTGGCCCAGGAGAGTGAAGTTGAACGGAAAGGCTCTGGAGCAACGAACTGCCCTTGCTGTCTCTGCCTGGCCGGTTCCCCTCTCTCCACTGGCATTCTCTGCCTCTAACCCTATTACAGGGGCTGAGTCACTGGCTTACTGATGCTCTTTCATGCAGGCCATAGGAGGGGTGCGTCACTTGAGTGGGTTGAGTCACTGATGTGATATATTTGTCTGGGTTGGCGCCCCCCCTTGGTTTGTGCCGTGAACCATTTCAACATCATCAAATCACCAATGTTAAGTATAATACAGTGACCACAAAAATTTGTGCTCGTAGAAAAAAATATGTTGACACACCCTACTTGTAGAGAAATGCCATTGCCATCCTCCTCTCTTTTATGTTGGCGAAACATTTTATCACTCTGTCATGCATTACACACTTTTATTTTTGTTGTCCTAGGTTACCTGGATAACAGTATTTCTTGCTTGCCTAACTTCCATTCATGGGCAATGTTAGCTAGTTAACATTAGCCTCCTACATATAGCTACATAATGAACTTCTGTCTTCTCAGGTCAGGGACACAACAATCTATGTGTTAATAGTTGGATCAGAATCACCATTATAATCATTGGCCAGTACGGAGAATCACCATTACAATCATTGGCCAGTACGGAGAATCACCATTACAATCATTGGCCAGTACGGATAATCACCATTATAATCATTGGCCAGTACGAAGAATTAAGTAAAACCCATAAATCCAAATCCCTGTCTCCATCCAAGGCTAATTTAGTAAAGGGCCAATTTTAACAAGCTGGCCAACGGAGGACAACAACACAACCGGATGCAACAATTCAAGTTTTGTTTCTTTCAATTACGTATGCTCTCAATGTGATTTGATAGGAGAGACGCCATATCCAAGCTGGCATCCCTTGACACTTTTTTTGGTGTGCCAGGACCATTCACAGTTGAGCTCGCTCAGTTTAGCTCAACGCTGATTGGCTAGAATTTGATACTTTTTATTATGAAGGGAGGCCAAATGCTTGGTGGCTTCCATTGCATTCAATGCTACAGGCGGCAACAATGTCATACTCGTTTTGACCAGACACCATCAGATAGATAGATGGTCTACACATAGAGAGAGGGGTGCTGTTTCGCTTGCTCGGATGCTTTATCCGGTGACATACATTCAGCCTCTTGCGAAGTGAGGAAACAATATGAAACACAGAGAGATGAAAAATACAACATTGCATGTTTTGGGGAAGCATGGCTTCCCTTGGCATCCATAAATACACACCACTGTCTGTCTCAGTCCTTTTGTTGGGTGGATCATCCTCAGTGTCATGTCTCATGAGAATCACCGTACAGTCCAATGGGCAGGGTTACTCCAATGGGCAGGGTTACTCCAATGGGCAGGGTTACTCCAATGGGCAGGGTTACTTGCCTTCAGTGCATTGATTGGTAACCTTTATTCCGTAAAAGTGGAAGCTGGACAGGCCTCCCATTCACATTTAATATCATCTGAGGCACCATTTGTGACTGCAATGAAGGAGGTGTGCCTATGTGTGTGTGTTCTCTTGTGCAGCAGGCTGCTTCCACGTAATTAATACATCAGTGACTGTTTCCAGTAATGGCTTTGAGACAGAGGAAATGTGCGTATTGCACTTGGTGCGTGACTGACGGCAAGCGAATGGAAAAATCCTTCAAACTGACTTGGAGATTTACCCTGCATGAAACCAACTGGGACGCAATTATGGGAAAGACAACAATTAAAGTGTCTTCCAAGACAGTTATCCAAGACGCTATCACTAAGTTGTCACAATTCTGTATCGCCTCAATATATCACATAGTGGATTTGTTTGCCTGGATCACAGGATGTGAGACGCCAAGCCAAGAAAATATAGCATTTTATATGATTCTACAGGGCTGAGGTTGAGATGATTCATTTGCAAATTGAAATATGAAAGAAAACTGACAAGACTCGCAGAGAAATCAATTCCAGGAGATCAATTCTCTAATATTGAGATGCATGAAAGATAATCACCTGGAAATTGCTGCGGAATATTTTACTTTTTAATCAGGTTAGAGAGAATAGAATAAGTCAGACCATTCTTGAGCGAGTGAGGATATCTGGCTGCTTCGTTCTTTAGGTAGGTAGCAGACCTGGCTACATACATCATTCCAACAACGATTGCCAAGACATTGTCAAGTCCACCCTTTAGCAGGAGAGCTGGGCCATACTGACCAACAGTCTCAGAGTAGAAGCACTGATCTAGGAACAGTTTGGTATTTTACATCAAGATGAATATAATTATATGGTCAGGGGGGGGGGTTTCTGATCCTAGATCAACGCTCTTACCATGAAATGCTTTTTTACTACGTGTCATGGCTGCTTGAACTTAAGACTACATCCAAAAGCAGCAGCTGGGATCAGTTTGGTCTTTACATCAAAATGAATAGAATGATTTGCTCAGAGGGGATCTTAAGACTACAGCGAAAAGAAGCAACCGCCAAGGAATTGTCTTGATCATGAGACATCCATAGTGCATTCATTGTGTCTGGATTTCTTATGTACCTCTGTGGTTAATAGGAATTCACAGGTCTGCTACAGACTGAATGCTACTGGTACCTACTGGTACCTAATACCTAGTGCCTTAACCCCAGAGAGCCACTTGTTCTGAAAGACATGGAGGGAGAGCTTTTAATACCATTTGTTTCTGCGTGAGGTGGCTAGCACTTTTAAAACTCCATCCATCACTACAGAACAGAACACACACACACACCCAGGAGGAGAGGATGACCTGGTCTGTCAGACTGACTGTTTCTGGTAGCCTGTTATAATTGCCCCCCTTTGCTAGCATAGATCCCTCAGGCATCGTACATTGGTGGACATGATATGGGGTTTCCTCCATCATTGGACTGACATGACTGCTCTGATAGACTGAAACTGACATTTCAGCATATCTGGTGGAGGATCATAAACTATGATTATATTCCATTCCAAAATAAATGCAACTATGCTTGACGTCAATGGAGAAATCGAGTAGAAATATTTTGTTTTCCATATTTGTAAATTGTAGGCTAAAAAATTCTTTACCATAACACATTTGCTATGCTGTGTTACTTCCACAAGTTGTTAAACAGAAAATAGGGAGAGAGAGGGAATAACTGACCCAGTCTTAAGATAGGAAACCAAAAAAACAACACACGATTTACAGCAGATTCATTGTTACCCTTTTATCTTCTATCTGTCTATACGTTCTTAATGTCCCTCACTATGATGTATTGTGGCAGGGTTGGTCCATTGACATGGGAGGTCTGTGAAACAGTGCCAGTGTAGATGGATAGGGACGGGGAGCAGAGACACCTGTCACAGGGTGATCATAGCTCTCTGTGTCAGGGCTAATGACTGGGCTCTGTTACAGGGTCACTTACTTAGAAGAATGTCCCCGTCTCTCACAGCTAATGGTTGCACACTCCTGATCCGACCATTGTCACTTATTAGATCGACCGTGTGTGTGTGTGTGTGTGTGTGTGTGTGTGTGTGTGTGTGTGTGTGTGTGTGTGTGTGTGTGTGTGTGTGTGTGTGTGTGTGTGTGTGTGTGTGTGTGTGTGTGTGTGTGTGTGTGTGTGTGTGTGTGTGTGTGTGTGTGTGTGTGTGTGGCGGGACTGGAGTAGTGGAGAGAAGGATGGGGAAGGAGGGGACTGCTGGCTGGTGCAGACAGTGGCTAAATCATTGCACATGGTACTGTGCTGGCACTTATAGCACATAAACGTCAGTGGAATTGAGTTGGTTTGGAAAAACCAATGTAATATGCATGCCGACGCGCGTGGGTGTGTGTTAAGTGCGAAGGAGCGGAGGTTTAAGAGTGGTTAGAAATCTATCTTTCAAAGTATTGTTGTCTCTTACCACTAACACCAACATGGGGAAAATATTCCAAGTGATACTTTTCTATCCCACTTTGTAATTGTTTAATGCATTCTTCACAGAGCATTTATAAGCAAATGCATGAGGAAATATTATTTCAAACAGTTCAAATACTGAGAAAAGTATCCTCCAAGTCATAGCTTTCATAAATGTGTCAGAAGGATGCATGTCGGAACAAGTCCTTTATGTCTGGTTTGATTAGATAATTTATGCATTTTTGTTGATCCCATTTCCCCCTTTATGGTGTCAGCCAGGGCCAGTTGTTCACACACACACACACACACACACACACACACACACACACACACACACACACACACACACACACACACACACACACACACACACACACACACACACACACACACACACACACACACACACACACACACACACACACACACACACACACACACACGGCTGAGAGGTGATGTTTAGCTACTGGCCTTCTGCTTAATTAGAGCTGTTAAGGACATTTTCCTGAGAAGGTTATGAAAAATTTGTAAAAACAAAGCCCCAATGGAAATGTTTCCTAAGTCATTAGGAAAAGGCTGTAAATCAATATTCCCTTTGACCTGAGCTGGCAATGGACTGACAGAATGAACATACATATGATTAAACAATTAAAGGGATACTTCGCTAGTTAGCATTGGATCGCAAAATGACCTCTAAATTCCTTCATACTGGACACAGAGACATAAAAAGGATAACGACGAGTTCATGTGACAATGGGAAGTAGATAAAGGTCACATTTGCCAAAATCCTGATGTATCGCTTTAGGTTTTGAGTAAATCCTTCTGGAGGCTCAGAGAGACAGAGATCCATGTACTGTATGCACGAAAGCCATTTTGGGATCCATTTTGATGACTCATTGACCTGCGAGCATCACCTTTCTATTATGACTACTAAAAATACACATGTGTGTTTGTCAGCGTGGCTGGTGTGTCTACGTGTTACCTGTTCTGCCAGGGTCTCTATTTCTTAAATCTCCAAATTGGTTAGTTCGTCCTTAGCCATCTTGACCAAGTGAAGTAATTTATTTAAAATGGCACCCCAGCCTCCCATCCCTCCACTAAAGAACAAACAGGTCACAACCTCATTGCCTATCTGCAACGTTTCATTATTTACCTAGGCTGTTTGCTGCTTTGTTTGTTTTGATTAGTTGTTAATGCATCATTCACCCCTCTCTCACATCTCACTGACATATGTTACCAAGGTCACAAGATGTATTAGCTATTCAGAGAGAAAATCAATAGCCATAGCAGACCTTGACATCGCAGGGTCCACGGAATATGTAAACAGATCATCAGTCCATGCAGATCCATGCTATCTATCTCTAACACATTGGAATTACCCTCAATAGTTACTCCAATAATGCTTTAGTCCAGTGGTCGCCAACCTTTGAGTCAAGATCACTTTCGCAGTCAAAATGAAAGCTGAGATCCACCGCCGAGATCTCTCGCTTCTGATACAAGGGCACCTACCGCCAACAGTGTAAGATGAATAAAATAAAATATTCCTAAAACATATGACCTCAAAAAGGAGGCTGTTCTACAGAAATGTCTGGTAAACGCCTAGGAATGAATTGAAGATCAAGAGTTAACAAAAAAGGTTCATCTTGGTCATATTCAGAATGTCACAGAATAGTAGAGTTCCAACAGTCTGTTCACCTTCTTGATAATAGCACAGGAATGAATAGTGAAAATAGCTAGATTTTGCTCAACATTACAAATTGGCTAACCTTGTATCTGTCCATGCTATTAAACCTCACTTTAATATACATTTCTGGAGCCTAAATGCCACATTTGCGGGGGCCGTTTAAATCAGATTTAATTGATGGAAACTACTTTTCGGGAATTTGCACTCAATTAATGTCAGTTCTTAATACCCCATGAAAATCTGCTCAGGCAAATAGCCGCTCTGCCACTTCATCACTTCAGGTGGCTAATTCCCATGTAGCTCTTTTCCCCCTTCTTTTCCTCTGGTTTGTAATTGACTTATTTAGCGGCAGGATAACAGCACACTCTTCATGGGTTGGCCTATTTGGGTTCTGAGCCCTTACCTTTTAAATTCAAAGCATTTCATGGTGCCGTTTAAAACACCTAGGCCTCATAATTAAAACGGAACGAGGGAAAGAGCAAGGATTACACGACATCATGTATTGAATTCTATTGAAGACCAGTATGGAGTTAATAAGGTTGATTGATGGTTTGGAAGATGTCGTGTCCAATTCTGTGTGCTTTTTGCTCTCTGTAGGCGGACAAATGTTGTGTATAAGCAACTTCACCATTGATGGCCTACTTTTGAAATTGATGTTCAGGGGTATGTTTGTCCAAATAGATCCATCTAGTAAGTGACGTAAATAGGAAAGAAGTAAGGAACCACATTAAGATAAATAATGATCCTGCGGTTAGAACACATACTCTAGACAATTTGTCCTAATTGACAGTTGTTGTCTTGACCTGCGCCTGCTGTGTAAATACCATAACATACACAAACTCTGAGATAAAAACAGATGTTTGGCAGATGAACACACACACAAACACACAGGGGCGGGCTCCAGGCATAAGCAACCTAAGCGGCACTAGGGGGCCCCTAACCCAGATCATATTTTTGGTGGTTGTATTTCCATTAATCTTCACTCGACTGAGCTGCGTCATAGGTCATCAATTTGGGCAACAGCTATGTCCGTATGGCCTTTCCCCAGGAAATTTGCTTTAAAATAGCAATAATGTCTCTGCACCCCGTGGCGAAATGTGTAGAATTGCAGGAAATTAGTTGTAAAACTGCAAACCTTTTCTCTCAGCCCCATGGAAAAATGAGTAAAACTGAAAAATTGCATGACATTTGTTATAAAATTGCCACATTTTCTCTCTGTGCCATGGCAAAATTTGTAAAACGGAAAAATGTCTCTCCAACGTCAAGAGGGGGGCCACTTAAATGTTTTGTCGTAAGGTGGTGGGACCCCCCAGCAAATCTCACTTAGGGCCCCAAAAAGGCTAGGGCTGGCCCGGCACAAGAGGGAGGGGGAGTCATTTTTTCTCTCCAAATGTTTGTTTCGGTTTCTCATAGTTAGCTCTGTACCATGCTGTGTTCCTGATCCAGTAGTGGCCCTTTTTCTGAAAGAAACATTTGGCTGAATTTAAATGAACAGTATGGTGTCATTTTAACAGCCTGACCATGACACTATTTGGTACACAGAGGGTTGGGTGCTGGGGAAATGTAACCCCTCTAAAATGATTAGACTATGTGTGCAAGGGTATGTTTGTTGTTTTGAATTTGGCACCCTGCAATATCACTGGCTGTTGTCATATAGATCCCATTAACGGGATCTCAGCCCAAAGAGATTGTACCTTAAAACCTCTTTGGGCTGAGATCCCGCTAATGGGATCGATATAACAACAGCCAGTGAATGTGCAGGGCACCAAATTCAAAACAACAGAAATCACATAATTCAAATTCCTCAAACATAGAAGTATTTTACACCATTTTAAAGATACACTTCTTGTTAATCCCACCACAGTGTCTGATTTCAAAAAACTATTATGTTAGGTCAGAGCCAAGTCACAGAAAAACACAGCCATTTTTCCAGCCAAAGAGAGGAGTCACAAAAAGCAGAAATAGAGAGAAAATTAATCACTAACTTTTGATGACACGCAATACATGTACGTTTTGTTAAAGTTAAAGTTTATATAAAAAAATCTCAGTATACATTGGCGCGTTATGTTCAGTAGTTCCAAAACAACCGGTGATTCTGCAGAGAGCCACATAATTTACATAAATATTCATAATAAACATTGATAAAAGATACATTTCTCCTTAATGCAAACGCTGTGTCATGCAATAATCTGAGTACAGCGCTCAGAGACCAAAACAACCCAAACAGATTTCCGCCATGTTGTGTAGTCTACAGAAGTCAGAAATAGCATTATAAATATTCACTTACCCTTGATGATCTTCATCGGAATGCACTCCCAGGAATCCCAGTTCCACAATAAATGTTTGATTTGTTCGATAAAGTCCATAATTTATGTCCAAATAGCTCCTTTTTGTTCACGCGTTTAACCCAGTAATCCAAATTCATGACGCATGATCACTAGGTGCAGACGAAAAGTCAAAAAGTTCCGTTACAGTCCGTAGAAACATGTCAAACGATGAATAGAATCCATCTTCAGGATGTTTTTAATATATATCTTCAATAATGTTCCAACCGGAGAATTCCTTTGTCTGTAGATATGCAATGGAACTCAAGCTATCTATCACATGAACGCGCGTGGTCAGCTCATGCCTCTCTGGCAGACCTCTGACTCAATCCCCTCTCATTCGCCCCCACTTCACAGTACATGCATCAAACAAGGTTCTAAAGACTGTTGGCATCTAGTGGAATCCTTAGGAAGTGCAATATTACCCCATAGACACTGTGTATTCAATAGGGAATGAGTTGGAAAAACTATAAACCTCAGATTTCCCACTTCCTGGTTGGATTCTTTCTCCAGTTTTTGCCTGCCATATGAGTTGTGTTATACTCACAGACATAATTCAAACAGTTTTAGAAAACTTCAGAGTGTTTTCTATCCACACCTTCTAACAATATGCATATATGAGCAACTGGGCCTGAGTAGCAGACGGTTTGCTCTGGGCACCTTCTTCTTCCACGCTTCTCAATTACTACCCCCAGCTATAACAAGTTTGAACTGCTAAAGCCCCTTAGAACACGCTAGATCAAATCCGATAATTGTATGTGTAGTACACAGCACACATTATTTTGTATTGCTAAAAGAATGGTGTGAGACTCGTTGGAGCAACTTGAAACATGGGTGGATCACTCTTCAAAAAAGCAATCCTTTTAAAGAACAGAATAAATCAGTACTCTGCAGTTATTTGATGTTTGTTCAGTATATTAAATCACCAGCTCATACATGTAATGCATTTTGTTCAATTCTACACAATAGCTCACACTGCACTTTGGCAATGGACTAAGATATATTTTATCCTGGGGCTAAGCGACTATTCACACTTGCGCATTTAAAGTGGGATAGCACTGACCTTAGCCCAGGGCTAGCTGACACTGCTCCGCAGCAGGGTTAGGACCTACATTTTGAGGTTAGCCCCAGGGTTGGAAGACACAAATGACAAATACTCTACTCTATTACTGAATTTTCTGAGTACTTTCCAAAGTCAGTCATTTAACTTTTACTTAATTATGGTTTGAATGAAGTATTGTACTTCGCTACACTTTTTGTAGGCTATCCGTAATTGTAGATCACGAGGGCACAGAAAGTTTGCGAAAGCCCCTCAGAGCCAGAAAAAAGACTCATCGTTGTTTAGTCAGTTACCAATCAAACCAAATTGCATGCATAACACTAATACAGGCCAATCAAATCAAGCTGTGAATACAAACTGAAAGATAGTCGGAAAATCAAAAACAACTTAGTTTAGTTTGAGACGTAGCATGTAAGAGTGTGTGAAAACAATGAAGACGGAGGAGACAATGCATTGCAAACTTTGCCCACCCAGGATGGCAGAGGTTTTGCTGTGTACTGTACTGTTTCTGATCAATAGAGTGGAGCAGAGACCACGCTTTGTGGAATTCAGCTCTGATTATATAGATTCGCCCAAGGTCAATACTTTGTTTGCTGAAATCCAGCCTTTTTCCATAAACGTTAATCAAATACAACCACAGACTGTTTGCTTATTGATGATGCTCTATGATGGTAACTCCGTGCAAATGGGCATGCACCCATTGAATCTCCACAAGGAAACAGTTGGTGGTTCTATTTGGTATTTTATTAGGATTGCCATTAGCTGTTGCAAAAGCAGCACTCTTCCTGGAGCCCACACAAAACATGATATAACACAGAAAATGAATAGACAGGAATAGCTCATTGACAGAACTACATACATAATTTTTAAAGGCACACGTAGACTACATATCAATACATACACATAAACTATCTAGGTCAAATAGGAGAGAGGCATTAGGCCATGAGGTATGCTTCATCTGTTTTTTTTAAAACCAGGTTTGCTGTTTATTTGAGCAATATGAAATGGAACGCAGTTCAATGCATTAATGGCTCTATATAATACTGTATGCTTTCTTGAATTTTGGGACTGTGAAAAGACAGCTGGTTGCATGACTGGTGGGGTAAGAGTGTGTGTGTGTAAATTGAATTTTCTTGTAAAAAAGAAGTGATGCAGTCAGTCTCTCCTCAACTCTTAGCCAAGAGAGACTGGAAGGCACAGTATTTATATCAGCCCTCTGATTACAATGAATAGCAAGAATTGCCACTCTGTTCTGGGCCAACTGCAGCTTAACTAGGTCTTTCCTTGCAGCACTCAACCACACGACTGGACAATAATCAAGATAAGACAAAACTAGAGTCTGCAGGACTTGCTTTTTGAAGTGTGAGTTATATTTGAGTTATATTAGACAGATAGTTCTGAATCCACAATACGACAGAGGTTGAAAAGACATAATACATAAATCTTTTCAACAGGTTATGGTCAATAACATCAAAGGCTGCACTGAAATCTGACAGCTCCCACAATCTTCTTATCAATTCCTTTGTGCAGTACATGTTGACTGGCCTTCTCTATAAGCATTCCAAAAGTCTGTGGTTAATTTGTTTACATAGGAATAGCATTGTATTTGGTAAAACACATTTTTACCAACAGTTTGCAGCAATCTAATAGGTAGGCAGTAAAGGCCGCTTTACCACTCTTGGGTTGCGTAATGACTTTGGCTTCCCTCCAGGCCTGAAGACAAATACATGTATCTAGGCTCAGATTAAAGACATGACAGAGAGGAGTGGTTATAGAGTTAGCTACCATCCTTAGTAGCTTTCCATCTAAGTTGTCAATGCCAGGAGGTTTGTCATTATTGAGCGATAACCATACATTTCCCACCTCTAGCTTTACAAAGTTCTAACGTTCAACGCATGAATACGATGACTCACCATTTGTTGTTGGCATTTCCTGCCTAAGTTTGCACTCTTTGCCAGTTAAGTAATCATTAAAATAATTGGCAATATCAAATGTTTTTGTGAAAAATAAGCCGTCTGATTCGATGAAAGGTGGAATTTAATTTGTCTTTCTGCTTTGGTATCCTGGGAGGTCTACCCCGGGGGGTTGGTGATAGAAGGAAGGTACGTACCGCGACGTTGGCTCCTTCTGCTGGGAGTACACAGGCTGGGCACCCAGATGCTGATGGCTCGAAGTAAAGGTCATTTGGGGAGAGTGAAAACCAGCTGTGCAGGCCAAATAAATGGAGCCCTGTAGCACACCGTGAGGGGAGACAGGGAGACAGACACGGAGCAGAACCTGAAAAGAAACAAGCCAAACCTACAATATTTTGTTGTTATGTTTATTTCGTTGCCTGGTAAAGTTGTGTTTTCTGACTAGAACCTCCCTGGCTCTGTGTTAATCTCTGCACTCTCAACCCAACAACTCACGGTGTACCACATATGGTGGGGAACGCGGGCATCTCAGTAACTTTGGGTGCCGTTGGGGTCGAGCGTGCAGAGATTTCCATGGAGGAACTGGTGGCTCTGTTTATCCTCAGCCAGCAGAAGCAACAGGTTCTCCAGGAGCAATCACATGGCTCAGGAGTCTAGCCCGAATCAGTTCCTGGTTAAGTTAATGGCAGAAGATGATGTGGAGGTGTATTTGTGCACATTCAAGAGGACTGCGCAGAGGGAAGGATGGCCCAAGCCCAGGTGGGCCAGTCTTTTGGCACCCTATCTCTCTGGGAAGGCCCAGAAGGCCTACTTTGACTTGAACGCCAACCAGGCACGAATTAGGAGGCACTCAAATGTGAGATCCTGAGCCGTTATGGATTCAGCCTCGCACGCCCTGCACAACTGGTCCACGACTGGGCCTTTGACTCCACCATCTCCCACCCGCGCTCAGATGAGCACCCTAGTGCGCCTAACCAAGACTGGCTACTGACTGATGTACCGTCACTCCTGGTAATTGATAAAGTCGTCCTGGATTGCTACCGTCGGGTCCTCCCCTACGAGATGAGGAAGGCGGCAAGCATGCAAAAACCCCAGCCTGGAGGAATTGCTGACCGTGGTGGAAACCCACCCGAACACCCAGGACCTGCTGAAAGGGCCCTGAGCATAGAGAGTGGATGTGGCGAGGGGGAAGAAAAGCACCAAGAGAAGTGAGGGGCTGAAGGGGGCCCGGACGGAACTAGCCAAGGCCGCGAAGTGGGAGGGCTACCCGAACCGACGACGTTGGCTGCTGGTCCTAAATCAGAAGCGCTGCTATGAAAGCGGCGAGCTGGGACACCGGCCGGGAGCATTCCATGCCCTCCGCAACCACCATTTCCTGGGTAACCTGGAACCGAGATGGCCCCGCCATGGGTTACTTGACGAATCGATGGCATCAACACCAGCACTCTGCTAGACTCCGGCAGCATGGTGACCCTGGCCCAACCACAGTGGCTCACGCGAGAGAGGAAAGATGAACTTGGGGATGAGGAGGTGATAGTGTCCTGTGTACACAGGGACACGAAGAGGTACCCAACCGCACTGATGTGGATAACCACCCCGAGGGGGGAGTGCAGATGTGCGTGGTGGCTGTTCCTAACCTGGCCGTGCCCATTCTACTCGGTAGAGATTGCCCTGTCTTCCAGGCACTGTGGAGGAGGGACCTGGGGAGGCATGCGCGCGAGGTAGGAAGGAGAAGAAAATGGACAGTCTTGTAGCTCGCCCACACCCACTTGCTTGGGGCACACCTGGGGATGGAGAAAACCAGTCAGGCGAGCAGTGGAAGGACTACTGCCGTACCTGCCCGGAGTGCCAGATCACAGCTCCGAGGGCACGTTATAGAAACCCTTTGGTTCCCTTGCCCATTATAAGGGTGCCATTTGAGCGGGTGGCGATGGATCTTCCATTGGTGAAGATGGCAAGGGGACACCAATACATCCGGGTAATCGTGGATTACGCCACCCGGTATCCGGAGGTGATTCCATTAATTCTACATAAACTATTTTAAGCCAATCATATGATCTTTGCATTTCTTGGATACAGCCACTATATTGTGATCACTGCATCCGTATCATGAGTCAGGGTGAGATGCAGATGCAGTCACAGGTGGCGGACAGTTCGAATCGCAGATATTTATTATAAAACGGGGCAGGCAAAATGCAGGTCAAGGGCATGCAGAGGTCAGTAATCCAAGGCAGAGTCAATCAGGGACATAATGGCAGGCAGACTCATGGTGAAACAGATCAGGATGTGACAGTACCACCCCCTCTAGGGGCACCACCGGGCAAATACCTGGATGACCAGGATGGAGGTCAATGGCGCAGTCGTAGGGTCAATGCGAAGGAAGCGATGTGCGCTGAGAGATATCAGGCTTTTCCCAAGCCCGCAGGAGGACGTGCAAGGGAAGGCTACACCACCCTGAGACAATGCGTGTGAGAGAATGGGCTCCAACCCAGGATAGAACCCGTAGCCCATTCAATAAAGGGGTTGTTCCTCTGGAGACATCCCAAAACCACAGGTACATGGGGAGACTCATTGAGCAGAAACTGCATGGACTCACTGTGGGGACAACTTTTTACGTCTGATAAAAATCTGACAAACTCTCTTCAGTCTCAGTATCTGAGAATAAAAAGCATGCAAAGTCTGTCTTTCTTCTCATCACTGATGCCCAAAAGGTCACAAAGTACAGGGAAGATGGATGGGTACCTTGCCTGTGTGTCAGACAATATGGACCTGCTTCCTTCCGTACCATACATAAAGAGGCTGTCTCTCAAACTGAACACAGAACTGCCTACCTCTGGACTGCTCTTCACAGCAAAGACTCGATTCACTTTGAAAACCGGCTTCTGCTGAAACTAAAATGCAAGTTCAGAGGTGAAGGTGTTAGGAAAAATGTTGTGTTTGCTGAAAGAGCACAACTTAAGCTATAGGTTACACGTACAGAGTACATTAGGTTATCTAATGCAACATCTACGGACTCTTCTCTGTTTCAGGGCGGTTTGCGCGTTACTTTTTTCTCTCCATGACGTTCTGTTGTTGCCTCCAGAGCTAATTTGACACCAAATCCCTTAGGTATGTCCAGTGTGCTCCGAACTGACTTTGGGAAACCCTGCCATAACGGAGCCATGATGAAACAGTGTCAAGAAAAACTCCTGGCAGACTTATTTTTTGCTAGTCTGGTATTCAAGAGTGGAAAGAGAAAGAAAATACACAGTCAGAAAGGCAATAACAGGACAAATTTCCCAAAGGGTCCTGACACAGGCATAGAAATTAATTGCAGTGTTGTTAGGTTGAATAATGGCGTTTGTGGCATGATTAAAGAAAGCGGAGAAGGCACTCCCAGCAGGCCTGAACCAACACACTCAAAGCCCATAGCACTCACAGCACAAACCAACACAGCCAAAAGGTCTGAAAGGAAACACCAGTTCCACCCACACACACCACCCTGAAAAAAATGGAATACATTTCGCCTACTGAATGATGTTAGAATGGAAGTGTGGAATTAGAAGGTACAGTGCATTCGGAAATTATTCAGACGCCTTCACTTTTTCCAAATGTTGTTAAGTTACAGCCTTATTCTAAAATTGATTAAATATTTTGTTCCCCTCATCAATCTACACAAAATACTCTATAATGACAAAGCAAAAACGTTTTTTTGTCCCCCCTCCCGAAGTATAATAAATTAAATATCACATTTACATAAGTATTCAGACCCTTTACTCAGTACTTTGTTGAAACACCTTTGGTAGCGATTACAGTCTCAAGACTTATTGGGTATGACGCTAAGAAGCTTAGCACACCTGTATTTGGGGAGTTTCTCCAATTCTTCTCTGCAGAAGTTGGATGGGGAGCGTCGCTGCACAGGTATTTTCAGATCGTTCCAGAGATGTTTGACAGTGTTCAAGTCCGGGCTGGGCCACTCGAGGACATTCAGAGACTTGTCCCGAAGCCACTCCTGGGTAGTCTTGGCTGTGTGCTTAGGCTTGTTGTCCTGTTGGAAGGTGAACCTTCGCCCCAGTCTGAGGCCCTGAGTGCTCTGTAGCAGGTGTCCCAGTCCGTGTCGCTTAAAAACATCCCCACAGCATGATGCTGCCACCTCCATGCTTCACAGTAGGGATGGTGCCAGATTTCCTCCAGACGTGGCACTTGGAATTCAAAGAGTTCAATGTTGGTTTCATTAGACCAAATAATCTTGGTTCGTATGATCTGAGAGTCCTTTTGGTGCCTTTTGGCTAACTCCAAGCGGCCTGTCATGAGAGGCACTCTACCATAAGGGCCTGGTTGGTGGAGTGCTGCAGAGATGGTTTTCCTTCTGGAAGGTTCTCCCATCACCACAGAGGAACTCTGTAGCTCTGTCAGAGTGACCATCGGGTTCTTGGTCACCTCCCTGACCAAGGCCCTTCTCCCCCGATTGCTCAGTTTGGTCGGGCGGCCAGCTCTAAGAAGAGTCTTTGTGGTTCCAAACATCTCCAATATAAGAATGATGGAGGCTACCCTGTTCTTGGGGATTTTCAATGTAGCAGACATTTTTTGGTACCCTTCGACAGATCTGTGCCTCGACACAATCCTGTCTCGGAGCTCTACGGACAATTCCTTTAACCTCATGACTTGTTTTTTTTGCACTGTCAACTGTGGAAACGTGTGAAAACCTTGTGAAGACTTACAGAAAACATTTTACCTCTGTCATTGCCAACAAAGGGTATATAGCAAAGTATTGAGAAACTTTTGTTATTGACCAAATACTTATTTTCCACCATAATTTGCAAATAAATTCATTAAAAATCCTACAATGTGATTTTCTGGATTTTTCTTTCTCATTTTGTCTGTCATAGTTGAAGTGTACCTATGATGAAAATTACAGGCCTCATCTTTTTAAGTGGGAGAACTTGCACAATTGGTGGCTGACTAAATACTTTTTTGCCCCACTGTATAGTGCCTAGTGTATAAAAAGCTGATGGGCTCCTCTTTTTAATAGAGGCCATCGCTCTGTTTTCTCTCGCAATTGCATAGCCTATAGAAATGTTGCGCAACATGAGCTCATGGGCTCTCATGAAGTGTTTGATTAGATGTTCGATTACATTTACATTGATGTCAGAGTGATCAGAGGGACCATAGAATGCTGAATACCAGGCAGTTAGCAAGTTTGGTAGGCTACTAATGACCATCAGCAGCATCAGAGCTTGGAGAAGCCTAATTACCGTGACTAAATGGTCACGTAGAATCTGTCTGCCTTCGTGATTCGTGACCGCCGGTGTGGCGGTAAGACGGTCATCGCAACAGCCCTAACCTGAGCTCAAATTTGAGTCTCATAGCAAAGGGTCTGAATACTTATGTAAATAAGGTATGTTTTTTTTAATACATTTGCAAATATTTCTAAAAACCTATTTTCGCTTTGTCATTATGTGGTAATGTGTGTAGATTGATGTGAGGGGGAAATTATTTAATCAATTTTAGAGTAAGGCTGTAACATAACAAAATTAGGAAAAAGTCAAGGGGTCTGAATACCTTCGGAATGCACTGTATCTGTGGAACTGTGGAAGCTCCATCTGCAGTCAAATTTCCGCAGAGGCTGGGTGTCTGTCTGTGACATCTCTGATCATATCCACTGTCAGACTGTCACAGCTGTAGACTGTGACACCTCTGATAATTAAATATGTCTAAATAGGATTTAATAGAGTAGTGTAGGTAAATCAAAAATGTAATTATGTTGAAAATCTATAATAAAATTCCCCAACATATTAGGGCATGGCTTCTGTATAAATTGTTAAATATGTACAGTATGTGTTGCTCCTAGGAAGTGATACAGTATGGATTTTTACGAGCATCAAAAGGGGGGGGGGGCTTTTTGTTGTTCCTGTTTTGGTAGTCTTCTTACCTGGAGCAGTATCAAGGGAATGAGAATCTCTGAGGACTGTAGGATGAAGAGTTTACTTATTTTGGCCTGGTTTACTGACTCAGTTTGATTTGTTGCATTTGCTTTGTCTGGTTGACTTTTCCTTTATTGCTCTTCAGCTGGCTGATAACTGCACATTTATGACTAGTTTTATGTTGTCACCTCCAACTTTTCAACACTTCAGTCTCACACGTCCACTTGTTTTTTGCTTAAATAATTATTTTGGCAAACTCTTTACTTGACTTATTAATTTATCGCTGGCATTAGTTGGTGTGTTGATGTCGTTTTGAATTCAAACATCAGACCAATGTGTAAAAAGCAATCTAAAATAGCACATTTATTTCAGCATTCAGTAGTATCTAAAATGTTGATTTTAAGTACAGTCGTTCTTGTCATTAGCCTCCTCCTCAGAGTTTCTCCAGATAACTTGAACAGAGTTAAAATGTCAGAAGACGGGAGACATTGTGGAACATTAAAACCTCCCGTCACACGTCAATGGAAATTAATTGATGTCTCCTCTTTTTAAACTCACAAGTAGGACTGCAAGGACTGAAAGCCTTGCTCCCGTGGCGTGTGTCACGCTCTGAAGACTGACTGATATCTGTCAACATTAGGTAGATTCTCAGCTTTCGCTAAAATAGGCATTATTGGGCTACAGAGACTGCACTTCATGATTTGGCCTTGTTTAGATTTGGTTAATTAAGAAATGCTATTAAGAGATGCTATCAGCCATGACAGAATTCAAATGTGAGTTGGTTTTGGGGTGTGGTTTGATGTGGTTGTCTAAATAAACCCACCCCACGGAAAACTGGTACGGTTTCAGTCATTCCGTGACATTCCATTTTTTCCTATAATCTCATAAAACACAGTTTTAGTCGAGACTATAACCAAAATGATCCTATTTACACTTCTTAATCAATTTTGACACTAGAACACATGTTTCTGATTCATATTGATGCCACATAGGCCCTGTTCAAAATGAGAAGTACCTTTTAAGGGACAGTCGCTCTTTAATGTTCTGGCCCTGGTTTCCCAAAAGCATCTTAAGTCGAAGTTCATCGTTAGAACATTTCCCAAAACAGTCTTGTTTAATGTCCAACCGTCCTAACAACAGCATACCACGTGTATGGTGTTATGTTATGGGCAGGCATAAGCTAGGGCATTTTATCGATGGAAATTTGAATACGTTGAGATACCGTGACGAGATCCATTGTCATGCCATTCACCATTACCTCATGTTTCAGCATGATAATGCACAGCCCCATGTTGCAAGAATCTGTACACAATTCCTTAAAGCTGAAAATGTCCCAGTTCTTCCATGGTCTGCATACTCACCAGAGATGTCACCCATTAAGCCTGTTTGGGATGCTCTGAATTGACATGTACGACAGCATGTTCCAGTTACCGCCAATACCCATCTGAGCCGCTTCAATATTCTGTTAGGCCCAGACCAGCTACTATTATCTAAAAGTTCACACATTTCACTGTAGCCTAACCAATAATTATGGTTAATTATTTTAATTACTTAAATTGTTTATTTGTAGAATATCTGTAGGCCTACTTGAAGCTCAATTCCTGCCTGCCATTAGGCTGCAATAATTGGTTGAGCAGTTACGAAAACCATTGTCATCATATCCTATTTTTAGATAACCTTGTAACGGGGTGCTTACTGACGGCAGAGAAGTCAGGCGCAGGAGTTTTATAAACATAAAACCACCGTAAACAGAATAATCAATGAATGGGTCAAACAAAACCCAGTATCCACCAGAATAACGTATACAAGCACTACAAGAAACAATCCCGGACAAGGACATGGGGGGGAACAGAGGGTTAAATACACAACATGTAATTGATGGAATTGAAACCAGGTGTGAGGGAAGACAAGACAAAACCAATTGAAAATGAAAGGTGGATCGGCGATGGCTAGAAGGCCGGTGACGCCGCCCGAAGGAGAGGGACCAACTTCGTCAGAAGTCGTGACACACCTTGATATTTTCTAGAGAAAATGAGGGAACGAGCAACTTTGAATTTGGCTTTACTTATTCTTGCTCAGCAGTTTACACAACCTGAAGAAATGCAGAATTTATTTAAATCAAACATTGCATACAAAATAGGAAGGGAAAACACTTGGAATACATAACACAAGAAAAACAGAATACAGACACTTAAATACATAATAGGCTGCAGAACATTAACTTCATGGGAAAACTGTGTGAAAAAGATGACTTAATAATCATTTTAGAGCTACAGCGAGCTCTTTCGCCTATATTCTGGAATCATTTTCAGCACAGGACAGCTCCTGTAAGGACACGGTTAAGTTTCAATTTGTAACGAGTGCACTACGTGGTGTTTTGGGAAACCGGTGTGACATCTTCGGACGTTATATTTAGCAGGGCCCTTACGTAAAGAAAAAAAATCAGAAATCTTAAACCTGGTTCAGGCTTCGAATCCTTGAATTAATCTCCACACTTCAACCTTATTTCTGAGTTCACACCGGGCCTTTGGCTGCAAGTCTATCGGGAGATAGACTGCAATTATATAATGGTGACTTTAAAAAAGCATTGATGGAAAAAGTACTTCATTTTCACACATGATGAAAAGTAAAGATTCCTTAACAGAAAATTGAATGTCACCCAGTAAAATAATACTTCAGTAAAGGTCACTAAAAGTTTCTAGCTTTAAATGGACTTAATAAGTAGTGGTGGAAAAAGTACACAATTGTCATACTTGAGTACAATGAAAAGTAAAAGCAAATACCATGAATCAAACCATGTTATTGACCATATGGGCAGTTTGCTCAAACAAGTCAAGATTTGATCGATAAATCTATCAACCAATCAATTAATTCATGCATCAATCAATCAATCAATCAATCAATCAATCAATCAATCAATCAATCAATCAATCAATCAATCTTCACTGTCTCCAGAGGGTGGTCCTGTGTAGCTCAGTTGGTAGAGCATGGCGCTTGTAACGCCAGGGTAGTGGGTTCGATCCCCGGGACCACCCATACGTAGAATGTATGCACGCATGACTGTAAGTCGCTTTGGATAAAAGCGTCTGCTAAATGGCATATATTATTATTATATTATTTATTATATTAGGGAATTTGGCCCAGTTCTTATTGCCTCCTCTGCAGTTATCTGTCACGCTGTATGTCAGTGGCACCTCCACATCGCTCAGCTCAGTCAGGAGTCAGGACCACAGGCTCAGAGACAGCTGGATGCCATTACACCTTCACCCCCACGTATCAGTTATATCTCATAGAACACAGAACGGAGCCATAGGTATGGTGTCCATATTAGGACAGCCTCAAACTCAGGAGTTGGTATCAGCCACCAATGAGGACCACAATGGAAATAATCCTGGATTATCTTTTGAATGTGTGTATCGTTGTTATCACATAGTTGAGCCAAATCTATGTCTTTTTTTTATATATCAAATAAACATATTAGTCATTCAGGCTGTCCTAATATGGACACATTGTGAGTTTCACTTGGCATTGGAGCTGCAGGAAGGCACTCAGTGTAGATGAAGGGGAGGAGACAGGTTAATGAGAGCCAACCGTATCCATAAGATATAATGTGTGTGTGTGAGACAGTACCTGTTTCCTCTCGGGTTTCCTCAGAATTTTTTTTACCAATTACATTATTGTAAAGCTGATTGCATTATGATTGAAACCATAAACGTCTCTCTTTATGAGGTGCAGTCTTAGAAAAAAAAGTGAAAGTAGAACTGTACTGTGAGAACTGGAGGTAGGTAAAGTCAGTCACCTTATCCATCAGTGATGTGTCGACCTACTTGGGTGATTCATGGCGGCCATTTTGTTACAAAACTCTCACCACAAATCAGTTTCCTGCCATGGTTAAGGGGAATGACACACACACTCAGCTCTCAGTCAGTCAACACAGGAAAAACTTGAATATGAGTGTATGAGTGTCAGGCAAAAGAGCAAGACAAGTTTCCTGAGAAGAAATCCTGTGCTAGAGGAATCACTGCCTGCCAAAGATAGCCAAGGATAAATGTTTAGATTTTCTCAAGTCTTGAGTTGGTATTTTTCTAAAATCTTCAATTATTCAGAGGCACATCTTGACAGTAAGCTGCAATGCTGATTACATTTTTTAGGTAGATTTTTTCCCTCCACCAATTGCAGTGATTGTGTTATACAGAGGGCTTTCAGCAAGGTAACCTTTAGAAATGATTTATTATGTTCCTATCAAGTGAAAGGAGGAGAATTCACTTTGGTGTGGCTCGACATCACTCCTGCTGCACAAAGGACAATTGTCCTAACTTGTCAAAAGTCAACGTATTACTTTGAATTTATTGCTTCTCAAGTTTTAAAAGCCATAATGTCCGGTTTTCCCCATCTTTCTCTGCGAAATGAACAGTAATGTTAGCAGAATAATAGACAGAAACCACCCTGTCTATTAAAACCCGCTAAAGTCAGAATGCCAAACGACACTGAAAGCAATTACTGTGTGTTTCAACACCCTTTTTTCATAGAGGGCTCCATCTCGAGAGCAGTCGAGCCACTCGCTGCTGCAGCATATACTACTCATTCGTTTCCTCCATTACCATATCCTGTTGGAGTTTATCCAATCCAAGCCTTTACCTATCATAGATGCTCTATTCTCTTATTCTGCATATGCCACCACTGTGTCAATGTATCAGCAGGGGATTAGACACATCTTCCATGCAAACGTGTCTTTGTTTCCACCCCCCTCTCCCCTCCTCCTCCACCACTGCCCCCCCCCCCCATCCACCTCAGATGTGTTCAAGTAACCATCCCTCAAACAATGATTACCCAGAACTCTCTCTGACCCCAGATGGATGACTTCGGAGCAGTATGATTAAGAAAGAGAAAATAGAGAAAAGAAAGAGACTCACTTCTCGTCCTCCTTCGCCCATGTATTCCTCGACTTTCAGGGAGTGTGAATTTAGCACACACACAAAAAGAGATGGAAGGTGAGCATTCTCTATTCCTCTGCAAGAACAAAGCCGTTGTTGAATGTCACAAAGGCCCAAGTACTCTCCATTTAAAAACTGTTTGATTTTTTTCTCCTCCTGCTGTTTCATCTCCCATGATATTTCCTCACTGAATCTCCCTCTGGCAGTTGAACTCTGAGTGGGTTGCCTGTTAATTGGATTCAGATTGCCATAATAATATAGCGGCGCTGTGTGTGTTTGTGTGTGTGTGTGTGTGTTTTATAGCCTACCATTCGGTCTGGCTGGGGTTTAGGGTTGGAGTTATTACTCTAAGATATGTAACTGCTCATATACTGTAGTTGATTGTGTGAGAAAGTCTGCACTCTGCTGTGCGTGTGTACCATTCGGTCTGGCTGACTTGGGGTTTAAGGTTGGAGAGTTATTACTGTAAATATATAGTAGTCATATAGTTGATTATTGTGTGAGAACGTTGTCTGCTGTGCATGTGTTCGTTGAGAGCTACAGTGAAGACACTCTCTCCTAGGTCACCCGATTATTATCGCCTCAGGGCTGATGTCATTCACCAGTCAGTCAGTCCCCCCCGACTGACACGTGTGTTCTTCTGTCTGAGTGATCACTGCTGCAATTGTCCTGCTGAGTCAGCTGTGTGTGTGTGTGTGTGTGTGTGTGTGTGTGTGTGTGTGTGTGTGTGTGTGTGTGTGTGTGTGTGTGTGTGTGTGTGTGTGTGTGTGTGTGTGTGTGTGTGTGTGTGTGTGTGTGTGTGTGTGTGTGTGTGTGTGTGTGTGTTAGTATCAAAGGGTTTGTGAATCACTTCGAAATGAGAGCATGTAATTGCGGGTAAAAGTGTGTGTGAGTTTTTATGTGCTTGTTTGTGGGGAGACTTGCCTCCTTTTGGGGGATGGCGTGGGGGATGGCGTAGGGGTGTTGGTGGGAGGCGAAATTTGATTTCCCATCTTTAGAATGCCATGAAAGAATCATTGCTGCAAACAGAGTAGAGGGAAAGATAGAAAGAGTCAGCGAGAGAGGGGGGGGGGGAAAGAAGACTCGGCTAGCACATAATGTTCTGAGAACCATTTATCTCTTGGATTTTGGTGAGAGTGTGGTTGCCCTATGCTTATTTTGCATACAGCCTTCCCACAACGTTCCGTGTTGCTCAGCTATGGAACATTTTCAGCACATTTAAGGAACTTGAAAAAACAAACATTTTCTTGGTATTTCATGACTTTAGCAGAACTTTTCCTAAATGTTCGAACATTCTTACATTTAATGAAAATGTTGGCAATGTTCTAGGAATGTTCTCCAACTGGTTTGAGATTGGGAATGTTCTCAAATTGTTCGAAGAACATTAAGAAACAACGTTCTTCTGTGGGATTTTCAGTACTTCGGCATTACATTTCCGACAGGTTTCCTCATGGTTCTATTTAAAGTCATGTTCTCAAATTTTTCTGAGAACGTTAAGACAACTTTGAATAAAAACCACAAAAAAACATTCAGAGAATGTTCTAAGAATGCTAATTAAAAACATACTGATTCTGTTCTCAGCATCAACAAAACTCTCTCTATCCTCTATCTTGTTATGTGTGTTGGCCACGCCCACTAATTGGCCACACCTGATCATAATGAGTGCTTGTATCCTCTGAAATGGAAATTCAAAAAAGTTAACCCAAAATTAGCTAGCAGTGTTAATTAAAGTCTTATTGAAACATTCAGAGAACGTTCTAAGGAAGTTATTCAAAATCCTTCACATAACATATAATTTCCATCTCAGAGCGTTAATAAAAACCTCCCATGAAAACTTAAGTAACCAGAATGAAACGTTCTCAAACAATAAACGTTCCAAGGACATGTGAAACGTTCAATTCTGTTCTCAGAACCTTTATAAAACATTAAGTTTTACCGGTCATAAAACTCATGGCTTCGTTCCAACAACCAATGTGATACCAAAAATATACATTCCCACAACTTCCAAGGAACCAAATGTGCTAGCTGGGGAGAGATATATACGTGCGGTGCTGTGTCAAAGGCCCACATTTGTTTTCAATCTTCCCAAAGCAACCTTGAAACCCGAATCTCCTATTCTATTGGATGAAAGAAAAAATTGAACACAAATCTCCTTTTCCACCCCACAACCCCTCTCTCCTTTAAAATAATATTTTCTTTTGTGGACAGAGAACATGTTTGATCGTCTGCCTTATTAAAGGAGAGGGTTGCCTCAGAAGTACCTCACCGCTGTCACTGTCTGTCTCCACTGTTCCACCTGCCCTGTGCTGTGTGTGCATGTGTGCAGGGGTAGGTGGGTGGGTGTGTGTGTGCGCACCCCCTTCATTGATCAATAAGACATGTCACAGTTTGCATTAATACCACTGAGAGCACCCACTGTGGAATGTGCAACTCAAGGAAAATCTTACAAGATGTAATTTCTTTACGTCTGAGCTGAGACCATGAACAGCTCATTTAAAGCCAGGAAACTGGGGAGAACAAAGTTCCATAGTTTTTTTTTACATGTGCCCCCTTTTCTTCCCTCTTCATTTTTCAAGTGTGTCGACGGGAGGCAACTTCAGTACTTTCCTGAACCAGGTTGTAAACCTAAATTGTGAAAATAATACCAGTTGGGGCTTCTTCATTTTTCGCCTTGTCCCTCTTGTCAGAGCTGTAATGATTTATCCAAGGGTTAGGTCAAGACCATTGTTTTACTGCTGGCGTCGGCGTGTTCACAGTTCCAAAGGCATTGTCTGTTTCCTCTGATTCAGGGGCTCTAATTGGCGCATCTTGACCATGAAGATTAGAAAGTGCTCGCGCCAACGTGCACAGGGAGTAAAGCCTTCAGAGACAAACGGATAGACTAAATTCCCACTTCCTGTCCCCATTGTCCAAGGAGAATATCCTGTTTATCAGCTGGGAAGAAACTTGAAAGGGAAATAACATTGCTGGCAACGACACCTAGGCCCTACGCAGAGCATTGGTCATACTTAAGCAACGAAAGGCATTTAATCAGATAAGAGAATAAACAAATGTTTGAAACTAAACAATTATAGTCTGCTGGTCAAGATTAACCACCTTTAAATAAATATTTGTTCTATATAGAAGAAGCCAGCTGTTGCTATCCACCAGCAGTTTCCCTCCCTAACTTTTTCTGGTCATCAGAAATATTTGCGTTGTTGAATTGTTGACTTGCAAATACCGACATTATGTAATCGTATTTGTACAAAAACACCCCCGGTACACATTGATGAATCTGGATGCCTCAAGAGGAAGCAGGTGTTTATTACCCAGCGCTCCCTCTTTGCATTGATGGATTAGCTTCTACAATTGACAGGCCGGTGGATTAGAATTCATAGCTTCTCTGACCATTGCTTATAAAACTGGAATCAGGAGTCAAGAGTGTGTGTGTGTGTGTGTGTGTGTGTGTACGTATATGTGCTTGCGTGTGTGAGTAAAGCTGGGGTGTGTTGTAAAGATGGCAGTGGTCGGTTGGTGTGTACAATGGGTCTACGCATTAGTTGGACAGGGGTATTATTAAGAAAGCTGATAGGCCTATAAAGCAGATAGATTATAAAAGGCTGAGTTATTGGTTATGGACAGAATGCATCCTGTTTTATTTAAAACTGTCGAAATGAACAGGCGTGGGGGTATGGTTTTGTCAAAATGTTGCATTTATTTTATTGAATCTAGAGAGCCTGAAGAACAAATGAAAGCTGAGAAAGCTGAGAGGGCCATCTTACATGGCGTGGGCTTGTTGAGGCCTTATACTCCACAGGGAACAAGGAGAAGGAGGGCTGTAAGTAAGTAAGAGTCTATAATCCCACTATAGAAAATGAGCTGACTCTGTGCCATATTACCAAATATCTTTCAAAGTTCTCTTGACTATTCCAAAAAGTTATCCCAAAGTGACATGGAATTCCTTACTTGAACATAATTACTCATTGTGTTATTATATTAGGCAGTGAAACTACTTGACAAAAGCAATCCAGGAAAGACACGAATGTTGGGCTGAAGCCACAGTATTGAAATAGTGAACTTTTCCACGATGCATATTTCACACCAGGGGAACTGATGGGGAAAGTGGCTCTTAATGCATGGGTCTCCCTCCTCAGCTAGATGATTAGCTTCGGTATTATGGGCCTGAAATTTGTGAGAGACTCATAAAAGTTCAGTGTTTCACTTTTCTCATTAGGTTGTAGTCAACTTCGATTTCCTGCATGAGCTAGGAGTGGCAGTGGCAGTGTCAGGTTAGGCTTGGTGGCTGCTTGCTGTGTTCTAAATATAAATCATGGCTGAATGGAATTACGCTGCCGGACCGACATCTGTATTTTAACTGGCCAATGGCCACCCCTCCCTCCCATCCCCTCCAGCCCTTAGCAACGGTTATGGGCTCCCACAAAAACACTAATTTATAGCCCTGTACAAAGAATACAACCGCCCTGCGCTGTGCTGCGTCGTAGACTGGCCTACTCAGAACAGAGGAGGAATTGCTGTACAAGGCAAAAACAATATTTAGCAGATGAGGTCAGTTCTCCCATCATCCTCATGGTAGCATCAGCATGAGAAGTCGGCAGAAAATATTTTGCTTGGCAGGTTGCTTGACGTTTCGACCCGTATTTGTGTGTGTGTGCATGTGCGTTTGTCTTGGGTTTCTTCTCCTTCCTGTGCTGTGCCTTTGTTTTGACTTCAGGCTGCTTATTTTGCTATAGGCTGTCTGGCCAGTAGGCCTTCTAATTGTGAGAGTAGCTCAGTGGTATATTCGGGGAAAATGGGAGCAGCTCTCTGTTCTCTCTCATTTACCACTGGACTGTGAGAGACTCCAATGTTTTGCCCAGGGTGGTTTGTGGCTTGTCAATGAGAAAGTTCTGGGATATATAAAAAAAAGAGAGGAAGAAACGGAAAGAGAATTTAAGTTTGATTTTAAACCTCCCGTTACGGACTCAACGTGTCAATGTATGGCTCATACATGCATAGCAAAACATCTGCAGTCCTCTCTCAGTGGAGAAAGGCACAGAATCCTGTCATTTGAACCTGCAGTCATTTCACGTCATGTAGTGAGCGTGTGCTCTGAAGCAAGTGGGATTGCCTCGCTCCGTGACCGTACCATGACTTGGAAAACATCAAATCCACGCATCCTTAAAACACATTTGAACATTTGAAATGTGACGTATTAGACCTCACTTGTAGTTTTATTTAACTCTTTCAATAGCCTGCATTTCTCTGGAAGCAAGCAGAAAATGACGTGAGCCAAAGATGGCATTCTAGTCTGACAAATATATTAAAAGACAATTGTCTGTCACATGGAATGACGCTGGAGAGACGAAGCAGGTACGGGGAGTCAAACATTTTAATAAGGAATGGACACGGAACGAGACAGGAACAGCGTACAAGAAAACAAAGCCAAAAAAAACAATCAATGCAGAAAGCGGGGAACAGAGCTGGGGAACTGACAAATATAGGGGAGGTAATAACAGGTGATAGGTGGTGTATTCTGTTAGAATTGTGGAATAAATTGCTCAATAGACGTGTTTTACCAGGTATGCATCATGGGCACAACACACATATTGTTGACGCACTAGATAAATGTATACTGCAAACTTTCACCCACTAACTTTTTAAATATCGCCCTACCTTTCGGTTGTTTCAACCATCCATCCCAATCAAATATGTCCATGTGTACATTCACCTTTTGTCCTTATAAGGGCACAAAGCAGGTATTCCATGATAAGGGATGTCATAGAAAACACAGACTTAAACAGTTCATTCGGAGAGTATTCAGACCCCTTAACTTTTTACATATTTTGTTACGGTACAGCCTTATTCTAAAATGGATTAAATCTGGGGTTTTCCTCATCAATGTACACACGATACTGTATAATGACAAAGCAAAATGTTGTTTTGGTGTGCACATTTCTGGAAAAAAAAACGGAAATATCACATTCACATAAGTATTCAGACCCTTTACTCAGTACTTTGTTGAAGCACATTTGGCAGCGAATACAGCTTGGCACACCTGTATTCAGGGACTTTCTCCCATTCTTCTTGACTGATACTCTCAAGCTCTGTCAGGTTGGATGGGGAGCGTCACTGCACAGCTATTTTCAAGTGTCTCCAGAGATGTTCGATCGAGTTCAAGTCCACGCTCTGGCTGGGCCACTCAAGGACATTCAGAAAAAGTGAACCTTTGCCCCAGTCCTGAGAGCTCTGGAGCAGGTTTTCATCAAGGATCTCTCTGTACTTTTCTCTGTTCATCTTTCCCACATTCCTGACTAGTATCCCAGTCCCTGCAATTGAAAAACATCCCCATAGCATGATGCTGTCACCACCCTGCTTCACTGTAGGGATGGTGCCAGGTTTCCTCCAGACGTGACGCTTGGCATTCAGACAAAAGAGTTATATCTCAGACCAGAGAATCTTGTTTCTCATGGTCTGAGAATCCTTAGGTGCCTTTGACAAACTCCAAGCGGGCTGTCATGTGACGTTTACTGAGGAGTGGCTTCCGTCTGGTCACTCTACAATAAAGGCCTGATTGGTGGAGTGCTTCAGAGATGGTTGTCCTTCTGGAAGGTTCTCCCATCTCCACAGTTGAATTTGGGAGCTCTGTCAGAGTGACCACCGTGTTCTTGGTCACTTCCCTGGCCAAAGCCCTTCTCCCCGATTGCTCTGTTTTGTCTGGGCGACAAGCTTTAGGAAGAGTCTTGGTGGTTCCAAACTTTGTCCATTTAAGAATGATGGAGGCCACTGTGTTCTTAGGGATCTTCAATGATGCAGAAATGCTTTGGTACCCTTCCCCAGATCTGTGCCTCGGTACAATCCTGTCTCGGAGCTCTACGGGACAATTCCTTCGACCTCATGGCTTGGTTTTTGCTCTGACAAGCACTGTCAACTGTGGGACCTTATATAGACATGTGTGTGCCTTTCCAAATCATGTTCAATCAATTGAATTTACCACAGGTGGACTCCAATCAAGTTGCAGAAACATCTCAAGGATGATCAATGGAAACAGGATGCACCTGAGCTCAATTTAGAGTCTCATAGCAAAGGGTCTGAAAACATATGTAAAAAAGGTTTTTCTGTTTTTATTTTTAATACATTTGCAGAAATTTCTCAAAACCTGTTTTTACTTTTTGGGGTATTGTGTGTAGATTGATTAAGAAGAGAAAATATTTTACCCATTTTAGAAAAAGGATGCAATGTAACAAAATGTGGAAAAGGTCAAGGGGTCTGATTACTTTCTTAATGCACTGTATAAAATAATTACATGACCTTAAAGGAGTAGGTCATTTGATACTTACATATACTCTAAATAGGTTATAACTGTCCATTGTATGAATTATACTATCACAATTCCTTGCTTGCCATATTAGTCTGTACAAAACAGGAATTAGCCACGACCACGTGTGAGGGACAATTGACAGGTGGATAAGGTTGCAAGGTTAAAGTGGGAGGCGGGATCAGATCGGCACAGCATTGTCCAATGAGGTTGGAGGCCAAGCATGTGCACAGCTCATTAACACCACAGAGATTTTCTTATTCTCTTTGTGCACACTACAGATGTTCGAGAACAATGACATGATGACGGGGGTTGTGAGAGCTACTTTCAGAATTTCTGGCAACAAAAATAAACAGGTTAGTTCATCGATAAAAGTGCAAGTAGATAACTTATGAGTCACTTGATGTTTCAGCATCTCAATCCACCGTGTCCTTCTATGTCGGCCTTCCGTAACTGCGGTGGAAAGTTGGGGAGCTACAGCGCTGTTTGTCAGACCAGGAGACATCCAGATAATCGGTCTTAACACGAAAATCTCTGTAGCGTCTGAACAGTAATATGACCTACAAACCACTCTATGGAAAGATGAGACTCTCACGAACATGATGGTGCTCTCTGTTTGGTTTGTTCTGCATCCCCCCACAAGTGTCACAGGACTCGTCAGTACCGGTTTAATATATATATATATATGTATGGAAGAGGGTTAAATACAGTGCCTTCAGAAAGTAGTCAGACCCCTTGACTTTTTCCATAATTGGTTGTGTTTTAGTCTGAATTTAAAATGGACTAAATTGAGAAATTGTGACACTGACGTACATACAATACTCCATAATGTCCAAGTGGAATTACAGTTGAAGTCGGAAGTTTACATACAATTAGGTTGGAGTCATTAAACTCGTTTTTCAAACACTCCACACATTTCTTGTGAACAAACTAAGGTTTGGTCAAGTCACATGACACAAGTAATTTTTCTAACACTGTATCACAATTCAAGTGGGTCAGAAGTTTACATACACTAAGTTGACTGTGCCTTTAAACAGCTTGGAAAATTCCAGAAAATGCTTTAGAAGCTTCTGATAGGCTAAATGACATATTTTGAGTCAATTGGAGAGGTACCTGTGGATTTATTAAAATAATTTGTAGACAAGTCTGGTTCATCCTTGGGAGCAATTTCCAAACGCCTGAAGGTACCACGTTCATCTTCACAAACAATAGTACGCAAGTATAAACACCATGGAACCACGAAGCTATTATACCGCTCAGGAAGGAGACGCTTTCTGTCTCCTAGAGATGAACGTACGTTGGTGTGAAAAGTGCAAATCAATCCCTAAACAACAGCAAATGACCTTGTGGAGATGCTGGAGGAAACAGGCACAAAAGTATCTATATCCACAGTAAAACGAGTCCTATATCGACATAACCTGAAAGGCCGCTCAGCAAGGAAGAAGCCACTGCTCCAAATCCACAATAAAAAAAACAGACTACGGTTTGCAACTGCACATGGGGACAAAGATTGTACTTTTTGGAGAAATGTCCTCTGGTCCGACTAAACAAAAATAGAACTGTTTGGCCATAATGACCATCGTTATGTTTGGAGGAAAAAGGGGGAGACTTGCAAGCCGATGAACACCATCCTAACCGTGAAGCAAGGGGGTGGAAGCATCATTTTGTGAGAGTGCTTTGCTGCAGGAGGAACTGGTGCACTTCACTCACAAAATAGATGGCATATTGAGGAAGGACAATTATATGGATATATTGAAGCAACATCTCACCCAACTCATTGTGGGAAGCTTGTGGAAGGCTACCCAAAACATTTGACCCAAGGTAAACAATTTAAAGGCTACACTACAAAATACTAATTGAGTGTATGTAAACTTCTGACCCACTGGGAATGTGAAATAAATAAAAGCTGAAATAAATCATTCTCTCTACTATTATTCTGACATTTCACATTCCTAAAATAAAATTGTGATCCTATTTAACCTAAAACAGGGATTGTTTACTAGGATTAAATGTCAGGAATTGTGAAAAACTGAGTTTAAATGTATTTGGCTTAGGTGTATGTAAACTTCCGACTTCAACTGTTTGTTTTTAGAATTTTGTCCAAATGAATTACGAATGAAAAGCTGAAATGTCTTGAGTCAAGAAGTATTCAATCCCTTTGTTATGGCAAACTTAAATAAATTCAGGATTAAAAATGAATTTAACATGTTGCATCGACTCAGTCTGTGTGCAATTATAGTATTTAACATGATATTTCAATTAATACCTCATCTCTGTACCCCACACATACAATTATGTCAAAGGGTATGAATATATTCTGAAGTTATAATAATTCCTGAGCTTTCTTAAATCTCCTAGATATAGGACAGACAAATTCCAAACCTTAATTCTTAAGAGTAATTGTTTTACTGTCTATTTTGCCGCGTATGAATATGTTATTCAATCCATTTCTAAGTGCTTTAGCACTAAAGGCCAAATTCAAAATTTGATCAAATATATAGTTTTTATGTTTTCTTGATACCTACAGGGGTCCAACAATTCCAAATCAAATAGCTAAATGATCCATGGTATGAACATAAAACAATTCCATATGTTAGCTTAGACTTTTAGGAGTTAATAAAGGAAAAGAGAGGGAAATCAAATAGATTATGATCATCAGGATACATTCCAGATACTTACCCACTGTCTTGTTAGCAAATAACTCCAGACGACCACAGACAGCCGCAGATGGCTGCTGACCGTCGGCCAGAAGAATGACAATGCTGGGAAGACCGGATTGACACAAACTGACTGAGACCTTTATTGGATTTATTGTGCGTGAATAGCAGTACTATGGAATTTATTTAGCTTTTATTTCTTTTCTTACCTTTTTTCTTCTAAATCTGCCATTTTGCCTTGGGATTTACAGCCTGGTATAAAGTGCACTCAGTGGAATAAGTCCATTACTCACTCAATTACTGGAATAGCATGGCCTGCTGGGTAGGGCTGGTTGCCTGGAAGGAACAGGAAGTAAGATAGGCCTTGTGGGTAGTAGGGTTTAGGATGCCAATGGCTCGAATCTAAAAATCATTTTCAACTTTAGGTCACGGATCTCAGTGGATATTTGGAGATGTGTGTGTCAAATGTATAGAGCGAGGCTTAACCTATATTGGTTAGAAAATCACAAAAATCACATTTGTCATTCATTTCAATGTTATGAACCTTTCAAATGTGTTTCTAATAGTCTACACAGTTTGATGTTTCATCTCAGACCTCCCTAAACATGTGTACATAGATCTACTAAGACTTTGATTACAGATTCACAAATGCAAATACACTGCTGTGTGTCTTTTTTAGTGTACAAGCATTTACAACACATTGATTACAGATACAAACATATGATTTGTTACCATTTAACACAATGTGTACCCTTAAGATAATAAGACAAGTAGGGCTAAACAATTTAGTGTCTTTTGTTCAACCCCCGATACAGAAACGTGTGAATACACGTACTAAGAATACTTTGATTATAGTTTCACACGTAGAATTGACCATTATTCTACATAATATGTATGTACCCTTGAGATACGAAACAAGTACTCTGAAAATGTTTTCCATTACAAGCCATCTTGTGACACTGAGTGGGTGTAGAAACATACCAGGTCCCTTCTGTCTGTAACCGTATATAGAATAATAATTGGGTAAATTGTTCATACTGTGCAAAGATCCCTTAGAGAGAACACCCTCTTATGTCTCAGCTTTCCATCCCCATTCCCATTGTTTACTTCCCCTGTGCTGTATGAAGCTTATCAAACACTATCTCAGCTTACATGCTCTGATTCTCTACCAAGGACTTCCTCCTTGGTGGTTCCGTTTGTTCAGAATCAGACATCTGGTATTGTGGAGTCTGGGCTGGAGGCCCGGCCTGGAAAAACTCTATAGGGGAAAGGAGAGAAGAGAGGAGAGATCTTAGCATGTGAGGATCGAGAGAGAGAGAGAGAAAGAGACCCACACACAAAGCATAAATCATCACAGATCCAAAGATAATAGAAAGTGGCAGTCCCTGCAGTCTGCTAAATCAGGCTCCTGCTTCCTCAATCCGTTTTGTAATTGCGCAGAGTGCTGATCGGGTTGTTTTGGGACGAAGAGAGGGAAAGAAGAGAGCTAAATGAAAACAGGCACAATTGGAAAGAGGCTGTGTGCACTACAGTCACATCGGCCGAAACTAAAGACTGAGTGAACTTTTCGCCGAGCAAGCTGGGGGTCTTGGCTCGTTTGTGGATGCTTGGCTCGTTTGCGGCCAGAGGGATTGCTTTGCTTTGTGGAAGGGTTGTTAGATGAAGTTTGTGTGTCTAACGGTGGAGGGATGCAGACCCTGTGGATTCAACAGAGGTGTCGTGGCAGGGTCTGGTACTGTCTGGGTCTGGTACAAAATATGATCAACTTTTTTTTTTAAACCTCTGTTTTGAGCACATAAATAGTGTGGTCTTCAATGTTAAATGTGTTTGTTTGCTTTGGCTAGCTAGCTAGCTGGGTGGCTAATGTTTGCACTTAAGACATGCAGCAGCAGCTACGGCTTTTTGGTTTAACATGCCATTTGGAAGGTGGAGACTGCGGCGTCAAAGAGGCAGAGAGACTGTTTCCGACCACTGCTGATGTGTGGTTGCATTTCTGGCGCTTTACAGCTGAAGCATCACCCAGGTGGGTCAGCTACTTACGCTGGAGAGAAACTGAGAAACGTCGGACAAAGCGATGGGCCCTGATGAAGATCTTCTGGCTTGTCTGACAGACGGACTTTCTCCCTGGCTGTACCGTACCATCGATCCGCCCCCCTCTCAAGCCATACTGAATTTTACAAACTGACTCAACTCCATTCCTTTTCCATCTTTAAGTTGTTGTTCATTGATGAATAATGTATTTTTTTTAAAGAGGACCACACTGGAATTATGTTTTTAAACATCTTTGTGTTTTCCTTAAATATAAATGCATTGTCTCTACATGTTTTAAAAAATAAATCTGGAAATAGGAGTGGTATGTCAGGTTGCCTTGAGGTTAGAGAGGCCCCTCGATGTTGCATCCTACCAGCTCTCACAATATCACGTCAGAATTAGACTTTAATGCATGTTTCTCAAACGTCAAATTTCAAAGTTGTTCCAAACGTCATATGTCAAAGTTTCTAAGATTAAGTTTCATCATTAACTCTGATTTTTTTTAAGGTTAGGGTTACGTTCTGGCATTAACTCAAACTTCTTAAAGTTTGGCATTAATTCCGAATGGCTAGGGTAAGGGTTAAGGTTTGGGATAGGCTTAAAACAAAAACCAAAATTCTATCACTAGATTTGAAATTGCAACTTTAGAATCAGAGGAAGATGCTTACACCCATCTGCCATCCCCATCCATCCATCCATCCATCCAGCAAAACCAAAACCTACTTCAAGATAACAGCACTCAACGTTGTCAATAGTGCTGGTTTCCACTTCATCTCCCGACATCCGCAGACATAGATGGACCTCGAATACTGACTTGAATCACGGGTGACCTGGATGGGTGTGAAAAGCTGGGGTCAAGTCAATAATTCTGCTATTAGCATCAATTTGATGTGGATTTGAGGGACTCACTTTGATCATACTCTAGGTTGCGTGATGTAGATACAAATTGGAGGCAAAATCTAGGCACTTGCTCTCTCTCTTTGTGTATGTTATCTTTTTATACCCAGGACATCATTTGATTCATCTCCTCTAAACTAAATCCTGGCTGTTGAGAGTCTGATACTTACCAGAATTATGAATCCTTCATCCCTATTGAAAGCTGGGATAAAGAGACACAAGGGGTTGGAGTTGGAGTGGGGTTTGCATCACACCCCTTGGTAGGCCTGCTGGATGCAAAGACAATTACTGTTCTGAGTTATGGGCACTGCTCTCTCTCTCTCTCTCTCTTGGGAGAGGAGACAAACTGCACTAAGATAACGTGGGCTGTGCGGTCTTCTGCTAATCCTCATAAACTAGGCCAGAAAGCCTCTTCCAGGAATGCAGAGGTATTGTGAGGATAAATTGTTAGGAACCTTTGTTGTTTCTCTGTTCACTTGACTACCCAAAGAATATTGGTCTGTAGTGTAGTGCATTCAGGGTGGCAAGGAGTTTGAGTTTCATATGCACAGGCACTACTGTAAACAGTGCTGGTAAGATAAGAATATGTTATTTTCACCTGTATTGCAATAGGTTACTTGTTATTTCATACAACGGGTGGGTCTAACTCTGGATACTGATTGGTTAAAACCAGTGTCTATTCCAGAAGTTACCTGCAGCTAAATCTATGATCCATCCTTCTGTGCAAACCACTGTCTCATCAGCTCAGCCAGGCAATTTATAAACTTGATCTCCACTGTAAAAAGCATCTGGACATTATCTCCCATTTCCTTTAGACTAGAAATTGGTTTTCAACAGCGAAGATTTGCAACATAGTTTCAATATGGAAATTCGATCTCCAGCTGTCCCATAGTAATGAACATGTCGGGAGTCGAGATGAGACAGACAGACAGGCAGCCAGCCGAAATCATGAATCAACATAAGTTTTATGTATATACTGTATACAAAGAAATGTCAATAGAAAAACAGTAAATGTAGCTAGTTTGCTGTCATTCCAGCTTCAGTTTGAAGTGATTGTGTTAGCTGTGCAGTTGGCAAGCTCTTCTGAACATTGTCCTGTCTAGAGAGCAAATTTTTTATGCCAGGTGAAATCGCGCATCATTAGGTATGGATGTTTGATGTGACCGTGTTAGCCGAACTTGGCTAGCTACCAAACAAGAGATAAGAATGTTGCCAGAACGACTGGGTCGCGTCCATAGATTTAGATCAAAAGACTTAACGACTGGGTCGTATCTGGCAACCGAACCCATAGAACGAACAACCAGCCGGCTTGGGTAGCATCTCTAGATTTGTTTCGGGACTAGATCTCAAGGAAAGATGAAATAGTATGACTAAACGTATCAAAATATATATTTTTCATATGTTGGTAACCGGGTTGTATAAAAGTGAAAAAGCCCAAGAAGCCGGTGTTTGGAGGATATATTGGCACGTTTTGCCAGTCCTCAACTTCATCTCGGGCCTATCAACACCCGTGCCAATATCTTCCAATCACCAGCTTCTCGGGAATTATCACTTACTTGAAGTCAACCAGTACATGACAATAAATAGCAAAGCTGTAGAATTATACAAAGTTACATAAATATATTACTATCTTCAATTTTCCCGGCATTCTGGTAAATCAAAGAGGTTCTCATTCTTCATTAGTTCAATTAATTGAATATGCAAAACAATTATAAATAGGTGCTGTGAGAGCTTCACCACATTAAATCAACTGAATTCCCCGAAATGCACTTACTGAACGGAACAATGTGATACATACTGCACTTTTTATAACCTCAAGTGAAAAGAGACGCCCAAACCTTCAATTTACACGCCAAAAACTTTGTCTTTTGTTCTGGGGACAGTAGACGCTGGTTAATGTGAATCGAGTCAAATGACATTTGAGAGAAGAGATAACGTGGGCACTGGGCTTGAATTTGAAGAGTTCACGTATGGTTGAGAATGACCTGATAGCCTACCGATGCTGGAGTGATGCTTATGAGTGGCGATTACGTCGTTTTTTAATTATAGACCAGACTTAATTCAAATGTCTCTGTGACATTTCTCAGCACCTCGTAATCGCATCAATTAAAGAGTGAGTCTCACACTGTAATCCATGCTGAAGCTCTCCTCTAACAGCTCTGTCTGACTGTCCGTTCTACAGAAAGGCTATTGAAAATATGCTCTATATTTTTTATTTTATTTATTTCACCTTTATTTAACCAGGTAGGCATGTTGAGAACAAGTTCTCATTTATAATTGCGACCTGGCCAAGATAAAGCAAAGCAGTTCGACAGATACAACGACACAGAGTTACACATGGAGTAAAACAAACATACACTTAATAATACAGTATAAACAAGTCTATATACAATGTGATCAAATGAGGTGAGAAGGGAGGTAAAGGCAAAAAAGGCCATGGTGGCAAAGTAAATACAATATAGCAAGTAAAACACTGGAATGGTAGTTTTGCAATGGAAGAATGTGCAAAGTAGAAATAAAAATAATGGGGTGCAAAGGAGCAAAAATAAATAAATAAATAAATTAAATACAGTTGGGAAAGAGGTAGTTGTTTGGGCTAAATTATAGGTGGGCTATGTACAGGTGCAGTAATCTGTAAGATGCTCTGACAGTTGGTGCTTAAAGCTAGTGAGGGAGATAAGTGTTTCCATATTCACTAGATGCTATATAACAATGTAATCAATAATGCTATATGAAATAACGAGGGGCAGTCGGGGAAAAAACATCACTTTTTTGAAAAATAATATGTATGTACACGCTGCAACTTCTCAGTGTCCGACAAAGTTAAGTACTGAAATCTGATCCAGAATTGAAACTTAATCCTTGAATCAGTGGATACTTACTTGAGTCATGTTACCAACTTGTGCAATGCCTTTTTGTATGCTGACTTTAAGTGCTGAGTGCCTATCAATTTTTATTGACATCTTCTCAGAATCCTCCAGTAGTTTTATAAGTGGAGCTGCCCAATGATGTAATGGTTAAAAAAAACATGTGTGGTAAACACTGATCGCTGCTCGTGGTGCTTCCTATTCATTCAATGCATTTTTCTACACTGTTCAATTGAGGGGAGACATCATCACAGATTCAGGCAAAACATTCAACAGAATTGAATGAGCGGGGGACTATCTCTTATTTCAGAGACCCCATGGGGGCGACTGTGTGTGTGTGCATCAATGCATGCGTGCATTTAAGCAGATCCATTCAGAACATGTTCAAAGTAATGTTTGCTGCAGCCTCACCACGCCCGGCCGGCTGGCTGTACTAAACCTGGAGCCCGAACCTAATTGAGTTGGGTTATTGATATGGGAGTTTATTTAGAATATGGGACAATCTTATTATGTCTTCTCCCAAAGCTTATTTTAGACTGAGGGATACATTTACACAGCCCGGCAGTGGTTGGGTTCTACCGGCTCTCTAAGAGGACATCGACCCACAGCAACCCCAGCGTCCACCTGAAGTTATGTGAACACAACTTCCCCTTCGTGTATCGCTGCATTTCCACGGAAGGTCAATTTACTTGACATGTGCTTCGGCGTGTGATATTGGAAAGTGGGTTATGCCTGCTAAATCCAGTCAGCACTGTATGTTTCCCAAGGAAACACCCTCCTTTTATGAAGGGAAAGCAACAGTCTGACATGGGTTCAAAATCTGAAGGATGTAATGTGGACTACTGGAATATAAGCAGTGCCTATGTTTACCACATACATGACACAACTTTTCAAAGGCCTGCAGCGATAATATCTAGTCGACTCTCCATTGGTCTATAATCAGAGACACGCATACAGTGTAAGAGACACACATCTATAATCACAAATACACCAGAAGCGCGCACACAAAAACACACTCATATACATGCACACAGAATCACACACACACACAAATTATTTTTCTCTCAAATGAAACAGATTTCTGCTCTGAGACCGTGAAGTGGTCATGAGGGATTCTCCTCTGTGTTGAGTCGTGTTACGTTGAGGTGAGTATGTAAACAACATTGGACTCAAGGGCACTGGCCTTTGATAATGGATCCTTATCCCAGAGAATAGCTCCCCTATATTGATGTACTCCCTGCCCAGAAAGACTGCCCCACTGACTTAGCCCAGAACCTTTGACATAGCAATGTAAATAAGAGATTTACTGGGTACTCTCTTTGCTACCTCTGAAACCACTCAGACAAGGGAAGGGAAGAATTTACGACAGGCTTCAAAAAGTCACAGTGCAGAGGGAGAAAACACTGCATGCCGGGACTTACAGCGCATGCCTCCAGAACACATCCTTACATCTTTAAAGGAAGAGATGGAATTATTGTATTCTAGATCATTATCGTGTGTGTGTTTGTGTGTCCAACAGACAAAACCCTAAATGTTGAATATACTGTAACTGTCACATTGCATAAGGATGGGAGAAAGGTGCAGGAATACATAATAGGGATTTTTAAATCTCGCCCCAAAACAAAAGAGCGACGTGTAACCTCTAATATAATTCATGGGATGAGACCCGTAATAACAAGTGCACAAAAATACACGTAGCACCAAAAAACGTATAAAACAGAGCACAGGTACTCACAAGACCAACGGACATAGGAAAATGATTGACAAGGACAATGGGGAACAGAGGGCACATTTTTACACTTTCTAATCAGGGGGAATGGGAACCAGGTGTGTGTAATTAGACAAGACAGTCCAGGGTTGGTGGTGATGCTCCAGTTCAGTGGCACCTAGAAGGCCGGTGACGTAGACCTCCGGAGCTGGCGAACGGAATGAGCAGCAGTACCGGGGGGAAATCCGTGACAGTAACGTTTAAGACATGAGACATCAGGGCGTCAATGTAAACTCTGGCCCTGTCCAATACTGCTCTAGATTAAACATCACATCTGCGATTTTTTACTGTGTTACTGCCCACTGTTAACCGCCATCGCAATGCCCTTCTAGTACATTTATGGCTCATAAGGATACGTGCTAGAGGTAAAGTGAGATCACATCAGGCCATAGCATAGTGGTTTGCATGACTCATATGGGACTCATAGAGATTAGTAAGAGGTGATTCTGTGTAAAAGTCGACCTGAGCATGCACAAATAAAGTTAGTCGTTTCCAGATGAAACCGCTTTCATAACTATCCTTAAGGTTTATATGTTAGAGTTCAGACTTTATTTGAAAAGATGAAGTATGACATTGCCTGAAGTTTGACCTACAGAGTAGGTGGCTTTTCAGTCAATTATAACTTATGGCTTTTAGAAAGGGCTCACAAAGCTTGTTTTTTGCCCCACTAATTATGACTACTAGATGATAATTAAGCAATACAGACCACATTGAAGTGTATTGAGTTGTGTTTGCATGTTCTACAGTCTTGTCCAGATAGGGGGTGACTTGGACAGGCAATGTAACGTTGTCATGTTTTGTCATTTATTATCATGTCTTGTCCCTGTGCTTCCCATTCTGTTCGTTTCCCCCTGCTGGTCTTATTAGGTTCGTTCCCTCTTTCTATCCCTCTCTCTCCCCCTCCCTCTCTCACTCTCTCGCTCTCTCTTCTCTCTATCGTTCCGTTCCTGCTCCCAGCTGTTCCTATTCCCCTAATCAATCATTTAGTCTTCCCACACCTGTTCCCGATCCTTTCCCTGATTAGAGTCCCTATTTCTCTCCTTGTTATTCGTTTCTGCCCTGTCGGTTCCTTGTCTAGAATTCACCGTGCTGTGTTTGTGTATCGCCCTGTCGTGTCGTGTTTTCCTCAGATGCTGCGTGGTGAGCAGGTGTCTGAGTCTGTCTGGTTCAAGTGCCTTCCCGAGGCAACCTGCTGTTCACCTGCTGTTCAAGATCGAGTCTCCAGTTGTCCTCGTCATTTCGAGTGAAAGTTGTGTTTTTTTGATTGTATTTACTTTACTGGATTAAAGACTCTATTTTCGCCAAGTCGCTTTTGGGTCCTCTTTCACCTGCATGACAGAAGGAACCGACCAAGGAATGGACCCAGCGACTTCAGACGCTCGTTACACTGCCGTCGAGATCCAAGGAGCCATGCTCGGCAGACACGAGCAGGAATTGTCTGCTGCTCGCCATGCCGTGGAGAACCTGGCCGCTCAGGTTTCCGACCTCTCTGGACAGTTCCAGAGTCTACGTCTCGTGCCACCTGTTACTTCCTGGCCTGCCGAGCCTCCAGAACCTAGGGTTAATAACCCACCTTGCTACTCCGGGCAGCCCACTGAGTGCCGCTCCTTTCTCACGCAGTGTGAGATTGTGTTCTCTCTCCAACCCAACACATACTCTAGAGAGAGAGCTCGGGTTGCTTACGTCATTTCACTCCTTACTGGCCGGGCTCGAGAATGGGGCACAGCTATCTGGGAGGCAAGGGCTGATTGCTCTAACAAGTTCCAGAACTTTAAAGAGGAGATGATTCGGGTTTTTGACCGTTCAGTTTTTGGTAGGGAGGCTTCTAGGGCCCTGGCTTCCTTATGCCAAGGTGAACGGTCCATAACGGATTATTCTATTGAGTTTCGCACTCTTGCTGCCTCTAGTGAGTGGAACGAGCCGGCGCTGCTCGCTCGTTTTCTGGAGGGACTCCACGCAGTGGTTAAGGATGAGATTCTCTCCCGGGAGGTTCCTTCAGATGTGGACTCTTTGATTGCTCTCGCCATCCGCATAGAACGACGGGTAGATCTTCGTCACCGGGCTCGTGGAAGAGAGCTCGCATCAACGGTGTTTCCCTGCTCCGCATCGCAACCATCTCCCTCCTCTGGCTCAGAGACTGAGCCCATGCAGCTGGGAGGGATTCGCATCTCGACTAAGGAGAGGGAACGGAGGATCACCAACCGCCTGTGCCTCTATTGCGGAGTTGCTGGACATTTTGTTAATTCATGTCCAGTAAAAGCCAGAGCTCATCTGTAAGCGGAGGGCTACAGGTGAGCGCTACTACTCAAGTCTCTCCATCAAAATCCTGTACTACTTTGTCGGTCCATCTACGCTGGACCGGTTCGGGTGCTACATGTAGTGCCTTGATAGACTCTGGGGCTGAGGGTTGTTTCATGGACGAAGCATGGGTTCGGAAACATGACATTCCTTTCAGAGAGTTAGAGAAGCCTACGCCCATGTTCGCCTTAGATGGTAGTCATCTTCCCAGTATCAGATTTGAGACACTACCTTTAACCCTCACAGTATCTGGTAACCACAGTGAGACTATTTCTTTTTTGATTTTCCGTTCACCGTTTACACCTGTTGTTTTGGGTCATCCCTGGCTAGTATGTCATAATCCTTCTATTAATTGGTCTAGTAATTCTATCCTATCCTGGAACGTTTCTTGTCATGTGAAGTGTTTAATGTCTGCCATCCCTCCCGTTTCTTCTGTCCCTACTTCTCAGGAGGAACCTGGCGATTTGACAGGAGTGCCGGAGGAATATCATGATCTGCGCACGGTCTTCAGTCGGTCCCGAGCCAACTCCCTTCCTCCTCACCGGTCGTATGATTGTAGTATTGATCTCCTTCCGGGGACCACTCCTCCTCGGGGTAGACTATACTCTCTGTCGGCTCCCGAACGTAAGGCTCTCGAGGATTATTTGTCTGTGTCTCTTGACGCCGGTACCATAGTGCCTTCTTCCTCTCCGGCCGGGGCGGGGTTCTTTTTGTTAAGAAGAAGGACGGTACTCTGCGCCCCTGCGTGGATTATCGAGGGCTGAATGACATAACGGTTAAGAATCGTTATCCGCTTCCCCTTATGTCATCAGCCTTCGAGATTCTGCAGGGAGCCAGGTGCTTTACTAAGTTGGACCTTCGTAACGGTTACCATCTCGTGCGCATCAGAGAGGGGGACGAGTGGAAAACGGCGTTTAACACTCCGTTAGGGCATTTTGAGTACCGGGTTCTGCCGTTCGGTCTCGCCAATGCGCCAGCTGTTTTTCAGGCATTAGTTAATGATGTTCTGAGAGACATGCTGAACATCTTTGTTTTTGTCTATCTTGACGATATCCTGATTTTTTCTCCGTCACTCGAGATTCATGTTCAGCACGTTCGACGTGTTCTACAGCGCCTTTTAGAGAATTGTCTCTACGTAAAGGCTGAGAAGTGCTCTTTTCATGTCTCCTCCGTTACTTTTCTCGGTTCCGTTATTTCCGCTGAAGGCATTCAGATGGATTCCGCTAAGGTCCAAGCTGTCAGTGATTGGCCCGTTCCAAGGTCACGTGTCGAGTTGCAGCGCTTTTAGGTTTCGCTAATTTCTATCGGCGTTTCATTCGTAATTTCGGTCAAGTTGCTGCCCCTCTCACAGCTCTTACTTCTGTCAAGACGTGTTTTAAGTGGTCCGGTTCCGCCCAGGGAGCTTTTGATCTTCTAAAAGAACGTTTTACGTCCGCTCCTATCCTCGTTACTCCTGACGTCACTAGACAATTCATTGTCGAGGTTGACGCTTCAGAGGTAGGCGTGGGAGCCATTCTATCCCAGCGCTTCCAGTCTGACGATAAGGTTCATCCTTGCGCTTATTTTTCTCATCGCCTGTCGCCATCTGAGCGCAACTATGATGTGGGTAACCGTGAACTGCTCGCCATCCGCTTAGCCCTAGGCGAATGGCGACAGTGGTTGGAGGGGCGACCGTTCCTTTTGTCGTTTGGACAGACCATAAGAACCTTGAGTACATCCGTTCTGCCAAACGACTTAATGCCCGTCAAGCTCGTTGGGCGTTGTTTTTCGCTCGTTTCGAGTTTGTGATTTCTTACCGTCCGGGTAGCAAGAACACCAAGCCTGATGCCTTATCCCGTCTGTTTAGTTCTTCTGTGGCTTCTACTGATCCCGAGGGGATTCTTCCTTATGGGCGTGTTGTCGGGTTAACAGTCTGGGGAATTGAAAGACAGGTTAAGCAAGCACTCACGCACACTGCGTCGCCGCGCGCTTGTCCTAGTAACCTCCTTTTCGTTCCTGTTTCCACTCGTCTGGCTGTTCTTCAGTGGGCTCACTCTGCCAAGTTAGCTGGTCATCCCGGTGTTCGAGGCACTCTTGCGTCTATTCGCCAGCGCTTTTGGTGGCCGACTCAGGAGCGTGACACGCGCCGTTTCGTGGCTGCTTGTTCGGACTGCGCGCAGACTAAATCGGGTAACTCTCCTCCTGCCGGTCGTCTCAGACCGCTCCCCATTCCTTCTCGACCATGGTCTCACATCGCCCTAGACTTCATTACCGGTCTGCCTTTGTCTGCGGGGAAGACTGTGATTCTTACGGTTGTCGATAGGTTCTCTAAGGCGGCACATTTCATTCCCTCGCTAAACTTCCTTCCGCTAAGGAGACGGCACAAATCATTATCGAGAATGTATTCAGAATTCATGGCCTCCCGTTAGACGCCGTTTCAGACAGAGGCCCGCAATTCACGTCACAGTTTTGGAGGGAGTTCTGTCGTTTGATTGGTGCGTCCGTCAGTCTCTCTTCCGGGTTTCATCCCCAGTCTAACGGTCAAGCAGAGAGGGCCAATCAGACGATTGGTCGCATACTACGCAGCCTTTCTTTCAGAAACCCTGCGTCTTGGGCAGAACAGCTCCCCTGGGCAGAATACGCTCACAATTCGCTTCCTTCGTCTGCTACCGGGTTATCTCCGTTTCAGAGTAGTCTGGGTTACCAGCCTCCTCTGTTCTCATCCCAGCTTGCCGAGTCCAGCGTTCCCTCCGCTCAAGCGTTTGTCCAACGTTGTGAGCGCACCTGGAGGAGGGTGAGGTCTGCACTTTGCCGTTACAGGGCACAGACTGTGAGAGCCGCCAATAAACGCAGGATTAAGAGTCCAAGGTATTGTTGCGGCCAGAGAGTGTGGCTTTCCACTCGCAACCTTCCTCTTACGACAGCTTCTCGTAAGTTGACTCCGCGGTTCATTGGTCCGTTCCGTGTCTCCCAGGTCGTCAATCCTGTCGCTGTGCGACTGCTTCTTCCGCGACATCTTCGTCGCGTCCATCCTGTCTTCCATGTCTCCTGTGTCAAGCCCTTTCTTCGCACTCCCGTTCGTCTTCCCTCCCCCCCTCCCGTCCTTGTCGAGAGCGCACCTATTTACAAGGTACATAAGATCATGGACATGCGTTCTCGGGGACGGGGTCACCAATACTTAGTGGATTGGGAGGGTTACGGTCCTGAGGAGAGGAGTTGGGTTCCGTCTCGGGACGTGCTGGACCGTTCACTCATTGATGATTTCCTCCGTTGCCGCCAGGATTCCTCCTCGAGTGCGCCAGGAGGCGCTCGGTGAGTGGGGGGGTACTGTCATGTTTTGTCATTTATTATCATGTCTTGTCCCTGTGCTTCCCATTCTGTTAGTTTCCCCCTGCTGGTCTTATTAGGTTCGTTCCCTCTTTCTATCCCTCTCTCCCCCTCCCTCTCTCACTCTCTCGCTCTCTCTTCTCTCTATCGTTCCGTTCCTGCTCCCAGCTGTTCCTATTCCCCTAATCAATCATTTAGTCTTCCCACACCTGTTCCCGATCCTTTCCCTGATTAGAGTCCCTATTTCTCTCCTTGTTATTCGTTTCTGCCCTGTCGGTTCCTTGTCTAGAATTCACCGTGCTGTGTTTGTGTATCGCCCTGTCGTGTCGTGTTTTCCTCAGATGCTGCGTGGTGAGCAGGTGTCTGAGTCTGTCTGGTTCAAGTGCCTTCCCGAGGCAACCTGCTGTTCACCTGCTGTTCAAGATCGAGTCTCCAGTTGTCCTCGTCATTTCGAGTGAAAGTTGTGTTTTTTTGATTGTATTTACTTTACTGGATTAAAGACTCTGTTTTCGCCAAGTCGCTTTTGGGTCCTCTTTCACCTGCATGACAAACGTATATAAAAGAAAAGTTGAAGATGCACCTTAAAGCTCACTTTCAAAAAGCTTTTATAAGGTCTATAATTGGTTCTCTCTTCATTGTCATTACCAGCCAAGCCTTGCCTTCGAATTGGGAATCCATGTTTTGACCTAAGACTTACAAGCTTATGTAGCCGATGTGAAATGGCTAGCTAGTTAGCGGTGGTGCGCGCTAGTGGCGTTTCAAATGGGCGACGTCACTTGCTCTGAGATCTGGAAGTAGTGGTTCCCCGCGACTTTTGTGGAGCGATGGGTAACGATGCTTCGAGGGTGACTGTTGATGTGTGCAGAGCGTCCCTGGTTCGCGTCCAGGTCGGGGCGAGGGGACGGACATAAAGTCTATACTGTTACACTTATGTTCACCCCAAAAAGTTTGTCCATTTCACGTAACATCTATAACGCTTATTTTTTGAAACTTGTCAATATTTACAAGTCTGATTTTTGGGGTGTACAAAGTGTACTATAGACACACATACATCAAACGTTTAATTTCTGTTATTTCCATTCTGTGGGACATAAAAATGTGTATCCGCTTACAAAAGTAAAGTCCACAATGCACACACCCACACACACACACACACACACACACACACACACACACACACACACACACACACACACACACACACACACACACACACACACACACACACACACACACACACACACACACACACACACACACACACACACACACACACAGATGATGTGATTTTGACAGTGTGGGCCAGCAACGCTGGAAGCTGGACAATAAAGATAGATATAGGGTAGGTAGGTGTTTGACAGTAATGGTGTGTGGGCTGCGTGGCATGATGAGCGTGTTTTAAGTAAGTCAAGAGGGTCATGGTGTGTGTTTCTTTATCCAACACGCTGGCCTCCGCTTTACTTGAATAAGTGACAGGAAGAGCAGCGAACGGATGAGGGGGAGAGGGGAAGAGGATGTGAGCGTGCTCTGGTCTATGTTCATGTGTCAAATCCTTTCAACGGAAGGAAGAATATGGGGCGTGCATTTCACACATGGCTTGCTGTGGAGAGACCCTCACAAACTCGAACAGTTTTGCTATGATTGTCACTGTAAGAAGATAATACTCCCCAGCAAAGCAAGAGAGTGTGTCGTTTACACTGTGGTTGTGACCTCTTCCAGGTGAAGACAAGGCATGAAGGGCTGCTTTGATGTGGTAAATACCTGAAGGACTATTCAACAACACTCTCATCTGTCACCTTACCACCTGCTTGCATGGGAAGTGTTTCAATCAAAGATGATGAAACATACATTCACGCACACTCTCATACCGGGGTGGGCCGTCATTGTAAATATGAATTTGTTCTTAACTGACTTGCGTAGTTAAATAAAGATTCAATAAAAATAACATGCACACACACACACACACAAATAGACACAGACACACAGGTGTCTCTCCAAAATTACATGGATTTCAAATAGCAACTTCACATCATATCCTTTTCCTCATATTTAGTCCAATGCGATGCTGTAGATATTTCCCCTGAATCTCTCGTTAGGTTAGTAACGCTGACAACTATGTGTGTGCACGCGCGTGTGTGCGTCCGCACGTGTGTGTGTGTGTGTGTGTGTGTGTGTGTGTGTGTGCCTGTTTGTGTGCGTGTGTGTATAATGACAATGTAATAACTCTGTCAACTGCTATCTGAACTCTGACAATGACTAATACAGCACCCTGCTGCTGCAAATCACTATAGCACAATCAGCCTTAGTATAATGATTACAGCAACCCTGACTGAAATGAGCGTCCCAGAATTCATTTATTAAACTATTGAAATGAACGTCTCAGCATTCATTGGATCGAAAACTATTAATTCACATCTGGAGAAACTGAATAATGGTAATCTGATGTGGTGTGATAATGAGTATTTTTCCTTCTCACTGTGTTGCATTATTATTATTATTATTATTATTAAACCCTCCATTCCTTTCAAAGAAGCAATCAGTGTGGAGACGAGTTTGAAAATTAGAATTAGAACAGGGAGGGGATGGATAGCGTCTGATTCATGCTGATGACACTGTGCTTTTACTGGATAACAATTACCAGGAAAAGTCCTCCAGAGAAGATGCCGAAGATCTTCTGAACATTAAAGATGAATATTTTACCTAGGGGGGGGGTGGAATTGCGAAGGGATCTTACTTGATTCATGATGATGACACTGTGCTTTCCTGGGTAACAGAGGAATATTCCTGAGACCTGATGAAGATGGAGATCATGACCGAGATTCTACTTTACTTTGATATTATATGCGTCCTACTTCTCTAAATGAAAAGATAACAAATATCACCCTAGAGTTCTCTTTAGCACTGTAGCCAGCCTCACCTGTTCTGGTAGAATTAAGTGCAGGGTTCCCATTTGTTTTGAATACGCCATTAGTCTCAGCAGAGAAAGGGAGATCGCAGCAGAGGATCTGCCTCACCCGGTCCCTGCTCTCTTCTTCCTTTCCTCCAATGAGACTGACCAGCTGAAGGCGACATCGTTTTCCACCGGATGGTGAAACTCGAGTCGCACCGTAACTGCCTCATGCACAAATTCATGTTGTTCCTATGACCAGAGAAAGTGAAATATTTATCGATGTTAATTTTTACAAGGATTAAATGTCAGGAATTGTGAAAAACTGATTTTAAATGAATTTGGCTAAGGTGTATGTAAAATTCAGGCTACCACTGTATATATATATTAGACTTTTAAAATTATAAACTTGGATTAGCTAACACAACATGCCATTGGAAAACAGGAGTGATGGTTGCTGATAATGGGCCTCTGTACACTTATAGATGGAAAATATTTTATGAACTGTTTACAGCTACAATAGTAATATACAACATTAACAATGTCTACACTTGTCATGCCCTGACCTTAGATATCTTTGTTTTCTTTATTATTTTGGTTGGGTCATGGTGTGACGAGGGTGGTTTGTTTCGTTTTTGTATTGTCGAAGGGTTTTTGTAAGTTTAGGTGTTTATATGTCTATGGTTGCCTAGATTGGTTCTCAATCAGAGCCAGCTGCTTATCGTTGTCTCTGATAGGGAACCATATTTTAGGTAGTCATTTTGTCTAGGGTATTTGTGGGTTCTTATTCTATGTTGAGTTGCTTGTCTGCACTATGCATATTAGCTTCACAATTCGTTTTGATAGTTTGTTCAGTGTTCTTTCTTTAATTAAAGAAGATGTACGCTTACTACGCTGCGCCTTGGTCTCCTCCATACAATGACAACACTGTACTTCTGATCAATTTGATGATATTTTAATAGAAAAATGTGGCTTTCTTTCGAAAAGGCCATTTCTAAATGACCCCAAACCTTTGAACGGTAGTGTGTGTATATATATATACACACAAGTTGGAAGTAGGAATTTTACGTACACCTTAGCCAAATACATTTAAACTCAGTTTTTCACAATTCCTGACATTTAATCAGAGTAAAAATTACCTGTCTTAGGTCAGCACATTATTTTAAGAATATCAAATGTCCGAATAATAGTAGAGTGATTAATTTCAGCTTTTATTTCTTTCATCACATTCCCAAATGGATCAGCAGTTCACATGCATCCAATTAGTATTTGGTAGCATTGCCTTTAAATTGATAAACTTGGGTCAAACGTTTCGGGTAGCCTTCCACAAGCTTCCCGAAATAAGTTGGGTGAATTTTGGCCCATTCCTCCTGACAGAGCTGGTGTAACTGAGTCAGGTTTGTAGACCTTCTTGCTCGCACACGCTTTGTCAGTTCTGCCTACAAATTTTCTATAGGATTGAGGTCAGGGCTTTGAGATGGCCACTCCAATAACTTGACTTTGTTGTTCTTAAGCCATTTTGCCACAACTTTGGAAGCATGCTTGGGGTCATTGTCCATTTGGAAAAACCATTTGCGACCAAGCTTTAACTTCTTTAACTACTACTTTAACTACTGTTGTTTTGAGATGCTTCAATATATCCACAATTTTCCATCCTCATGATGCCATTCATTTTGTGAAGTGCACCAGTCCCTCCTGCAGCAAAGCACCCACACAACATGATACTGCCACCCCCTTGCTTCACGGTTGGGATAGTGTTCTTCGGCTTGCAAGCTTCCCTCTTTTTCCTCCAAACATAACGATGGTTATCATGGACAAACAGTTCTATTTTTGTTTCATCAGACGAGGACATAGTACGATCTCTGTCGCCATGTGCAGTTGCAAACCGAGGTCTGGATTTTTTTCTGGCGGTTTTGGAGCAGTGACTTCTTCTTTGTTAGGGGCCTTTCAGGTTGTGTCGATGTAGGACTCGTTTTACTGTGGATATAGACACTTGTACGTGCTTCCTCCAGCATCTTCACAAGGTCCTTTGCTGTTGTTCTGGGATTGATATGCACTTTTCCAACCAAAATAAGTTAATCTCTAGGAGATGAGAGGTATGACAGCTGTGTGGTCCCATGGTGTATGTACAGATTAATGTGGTACCTTCAGGCGTTTGGAAATTCCTCCCAAACTTGTGAACCAAACTTGTGGTGGTCTACAATTTTTTTCTGTCTTGGCTGATTTCTTTTGATTTTCCCATGATGTCAAGCAAAGAGGCACTGAGTTTGAAGGTAGGCCTTGAAATACATCCACAGATACACTTCAAATTGACTCAAATGATGTGAATTAGCCTATCAGAAGCTTCTAAAGCCATGACATAATTTTCTTGAATTTTCCAAGCTGTTTAACCTGCTATTGGTACCCCCCCCCCCCCCAACATTCCTCTGAAAAGGCAGCGCAGGAAATTCAAAAATATTATTTAGAAATATTTAACTTTCACACATTAACAAGTCCAATACAGCAAATGAAAGATAAGCATCTTGTTAATCTACCCATCGTGTCTGATTTTAACATGTTTTACAGCGAATACACAACATATTTATGTTAGATCACCACCAAATCCAAAAAAATACAACATTGTTCCCAGCCAAAGATAGTCACAAAAGCAGAATTAGAGATAAAATGAATCACTAACCTTTGATAATCTTCATCAGATGACACTCATATGACATGTTACACAATACATTTATGTTTTGTTCGATAATATGCATATTTATATCCACAAATCTCGGTTTACATTGGCGCCATGTTCAGAAATGCCTTCAAAATAACCGGAGAAATTACAGAGCCACGTCATATAACAGAAATACTCATCATAAACTTTGACGAAAGATACATGGTTTTACATATAATTAAAGATACACTGGTTCTTAATGCAACCGCTGTGTCAGAATTTTTTTTAAACGTTACAAAAAAAGCATACCATGCAATAATCTGAGACGGCGCTCAGACGTAAATATATGTCTCGGCCATGTTGGAGTTAACAAAAATACGAAATTACATCGTAAATATTCCCTTACCTTTGATGATCTTTCATCAGAATGCAGTGCAAGGAATCCTAGTTCCGCAATAAATCGTTTTGTTCGATAATGTCCATTACTAGTGTCCAATTAGGTACTCTTGCTAGCACGTTTAGTTCACATGTCCAAATGTTGGCGTTGGTCCAGGCGAACTCGGACGAAAACTTCAAAAAGTTATATTCCAGGTCGAATAGACTGGTCAAACTACGTAGAGAATCAATCTTCAGGATGTTATTTTCATATACATCCAATAACATTCCACCGGGAGCATTCGATATAATGAGTACTGCGCATAACCAGGAACTGGCATTCTGCCAGACCAGTGACTCAATCCCCTCCCATCCCTTTCCATATCACACTAGAGGCTTCATTCCACGTTCTGACTGTTGACATCTAGTAGAAGGCGTAGGAAGTGCGAACAGATCCATATCTTATTGGGATGTGAATAGGCGATGACTTGAAAATCAACTAGCCTCAGAATTTCCACCTCCTGTTTGAAAGTTTGCCTGCCCTATGAGTTCTGTTATACTCACAGACATAATTCAAACAGTTTTAGAAACTTCAGAGTGTTTTCTATCCAATTGTAATAATACTATGCATATATTAGCATCTGGGACAGAGTAGGAGGCAGTTCACTATGGGCACGCAATTCATCCAAAGTGAAAATGCTTCCCCCTATCCCGAAAAGGTTAAAGGTACAGTAAACTTAGTGTATGTTAACCTTTGACCAACTGGAATTGTGATGCAGTGAAATAATCTGTCTGTAAACAATTTTTGGAAAAATGACTTGTCATGCATTAAGTAGATGTCCTGACCGACTTGCCAAAACTATAGTTTGCAAATATATCAACATCCGATGTCAACTGTGTGTATAATATATATATACAGTGCCTTGCGAAAGTATTCGGCCCCCTTGAACTTTGCAAAATTTCAGGCTTCAAACATAAAGATATAAAACTGTATTTTTTTGTGAGGAATCATCAACAAGTGGGACACAATCATGAAGTGGAATGACATTTATTGGATATTTCAAACTTTTTTAACAAATCAAAAACTAAAAAATTGGGCGTGCAAAATTATTCAGCCCCCTTATATTAATACTTTGTAGCGCCACCTTTTGCTACGATTACAGCTGTAAGTTGCTTGGGGTATGTCTCTATCAGTTTTGCACATCGAGAGACTGAATTTTTTTCCCATTCCATTTGTGAACAGCAGTTTTCAGTTCTTTCCACAGATGCTCGATTGGATTCAGGTCTGGACTTTGACTTGGCCATTCTAACACCTGGATATGTTTATTTTTGAACCATTCCATTGTAGATTTTGCTTTATGTTTTGGATCATTGTCTTGTTGGTAGACAAATCTCCATCCCAGTCTCAGTTATTTTGCAGACTCAAATCAGGTTCTTCCAGAATGGTCCTGTATTTGGCTCCATCTTCGTCTGATGAGGAGTAATAGGAATCATCGGACCAACAGCATGGTAAGTGTTCATCGTAATTTTAATGAAATGAACTGAACACAGAATGACAAAAAAAAAAGAGCATGACCGAGACCGAAACAGTTCTGTCTGGTACAGAATACAAAGACAGAAAACAACTACCCACAAACACAGGTGGGAACAGGCTACTTAAGTATGGTTCTCAATCAGAGACAACGATTGACAGCTGCCTCTGATTGGGAACCAAACCAGGCCAAATACATAGAAGTACTAAACATAGAACAAAACGTAGAATGCCCACCCCAACTCACACCCTGACCAAACCAAAATAGAAACATAAAAAAAAGGAACTAAGGTCAGGACGTGACAACTCAGCGATAGTATAATTCATAGAGGCAGATATGAGACCCTTCTGTGGTTGTAACGGTTTTCTAGGTGTGAAGGAGAGTCGGACCAAACCGCAGCGTGTAGATTGTGATCCATGTTTAATAAACAACGTAAACACGAAATAAACACAAACACTACAAAAACAATAAACGTAACGAAAACCGAAACAGCCTATACTTGTCAACTAACACAGCGACAGGAACAAAGACACTAAGGACAATCACCCACAACACAACCAAAGAATATGGCTGCCTAAATATGGTTCCCAATCAGAGACAACGATAAACACCTGCCTCTGATTGAGAACCACTCCAGACAGCCATAGACTTTGCCAGATACCCCACTAGGCTACAATCCCAATACCAACACCAAAACCCCAAGACAAAACACACAACAATACAAAAACCCCATGCCACACCCTGGCCTGACCCAATACATGAAGATAAACACAAAATACTTCGACCAGGGCGTGACAGTGGTAGAGAATGCAGGGTTCAGAAACATGTTTAAAATGGTCACGCAGCTTCACTATTCCTTCCTGTACACATTTTTGCCCAGACATTAATACCTACCTTACTGTAACGGCTCATTTCATTACGGCAGAGTGGGAGATAAAAAGCCATGTGTTTCAAACACGTCCCCTTGAGAGGAGTCAGTCACCAGTCTAAACTTGGGGGAAGAGCTAAGGGAAGTAGTCGCAGTGTGGCAGTTGGAGAGGGATAACGTAATGATTCCTGTGACCACTGACAACGCTAGAAATATTCTAAATGCAGTCGCACTAGCTGAACTGGGGCCACAGAATGGATGCTTTGTTCACGTTATTAATCTAGCATCTCAGAAAGCAATGTCAGTGAATCCAATCTCTCGCCTCCTAGCAAAGATCAGGAAGGTGGTATCCTTTTATAAAAGCACAACTGCTGCACATGTTTTCAAGACGAAGCATGAGATGCTGGAGCTGCCAAACCACAAACTAGTCCAAGATGTCCCTACTAGATGGACTTCAAGCCAATATATGGTTGCGAGATACCTTGAGCAGAACGTTGGTGTATTCTACAGTGACTGATCAAGTGAGGAAGAATGTCAAAGATATTGTGACCTTGTCTGAAAATGACATAAGATGAGCAGAGGAAGTTAGCAAGGTGTGCAAACCTCTCAGAACAGTCACACTGATATGCACTGAGAGCACTCCATCAGTTTCCATGGTCCTGCCTATGAAAACAATGATCCTGAAATCAATGGTGGCATCTGATGAAGATGAACCCACAGTAAGGGAGGTCAAGACTGCTATCAGAGTTAACCTGGAGCCTAGATATACTGACCCTGGTGTCCAAGACTTCTTAGACAAGAGTACCGCGTTGGATTCTCCTGCTCGTGTGAGAGTCTGCAATGAACTAGCAACAGAGATTGTGACTAATATACAACAGGTGTTGTATTTATTTGGTTAATGTGACATTTATCATTTTATTAATTAGTTATTTAACAATTAATTATAAAGTAATATTTGTAATTGTCATAATAGTATCTTATACATATTTCTAAAAACAAATTATAATTTTAAAGCCACAGAGATAGTAATTGAATTATGCAGGGTCGAGCCACAGATGCCACAGGAGCCAACCCCTCTCCAGAGACGGCAGACAACCGGGGTTCTCCTCCAGAAAATAAGTCTGCCATGGCTGAGCTTTTTGGGGAGTTGTTCACAACCCAGGAGCAGGGAACTAAGGTCAAGGTTATAGAGGAGGAGGTGACCTCATACAGGGAAGTGGACTTTATTCCCCTGGATGCTTTGGAAGACCAAATAATTAATATACCCTCATGTTTCCATGTTAGCAAGGCGCTACCTGGCTGTGCCTCGGACCTCTGTCACTAGCGAGAGGGCATTCTCCACCGTGGTTGACATTGTCACAGCAAGCCGATCAGTGCTCACTGCAGATAGTGTGGATAGACTAATCTTCTTAAAGAAAAACTAGAAGATCTGATAAAAAATTATACCTTTTTTTCAAGTAACCATTCTCAAATAGTCCTATTTTGTTTAAGACACTGCTTTGTGACCTAATTTCGATATATGCTGCTGGACTTTGTACTGTTGTTGAAGTTCTGTTTTAAATTACTATATTACTTCATGTTTTAAGGCAGGCACTGCTGTTTTTTGTTGTCCCTTTGTTTCCATATGCTCCTGGGAATTGAAGCTACCCATGTTTACTATTGTAATAAATGGAAAATCTAAATTACATATTTCTCAGGCATTTATTTTGGCGATGTGCCGAAACTGTACCAAACCGCGACACCACTGTACAGTATCGTACCGAACTGTGAGTTTTGTGAACCGTTCACATGTTCCAAGGCATTTCTGTCAAAAAACGGATTACATTTTTTAATTTTTTTAAATTTTTTAATCGTTCAATTGTCTCTCCTGTGAGGTAGTGACACACGACATATGTCTAGTTTCCTGAAATGAGTCACATAGCGTAGTAGAATCCCCCCTGGCTTAGACAGGGCTTAGACTATTATGAGTTATAGGGAAAATACGAACTGGTTATTCTTTTGCGGCATGAAATTACGTTTTGCATCTTGCCTTTTTTGGTTTTTCTGTGTCATGGTTTGAGTGCCCGTAGTATAGTAGGCCTAACAGTGTATATATTATATTGTAGCAAATACAACATTATAGCTGGAACTTAATTTGGCCAAGATAAATAGCTCAACAGAATGAAACCTTCAAAATCATTTTGAACAAGCTTGGCCTAAACCGACTGTACAAACTTTAGAATCACCTTCCTAATACTGCGTTCCACCCACTTTTTCCCTCAGAACAGCCCCAATTTGTGGAGGCATGGACTCTACAAGGTGTTGAAAGCGTTCCACAGGCATGCTGGCCCATGTTGAGTCCAATGCATCCCACAGTTGTGTCAAGTTGGTTAGATGTCGTTTGGGTGGTGGACTATTCTTGATACACACGGGAAACTGTTGAGCGTGAAAAACCCAGAAGCGATGCGGTTCTTGACACACTCGAAACAGGTATGTGTTCCTAATGTTTTGTACACTCAGTGTATGTTGCAGCTATTACCAACAAAGGCGATTACCTACCGTAGGCCTACCCAACAAATAACAGCAATAGGCTAATGCTTTTTATTTTACAACAGGCCTACTTTTAACCTCAAACTAAATACGTAGCAAAACATTTTAGAGACAGAACTTAAGTTAGCCAACAAAAATTTCTAACAAAAGAAATAAAACATAGCATAGGCTATTTAAAGAAATTATGAAATAGGCCTACAATAATAATAATAACTAAACAATTGATCATACATGTGAAAATAAATAAATTAAAGGTAGAAAATTGCATCAAACCTGAATAGGAAGTTGCACACGATCCAGATGCCCGCGACAAATGTCTTCTCATCTTTGTCTACTAAAATATGAAAACTTGTCCCGGAGGACATTCCCCTTGTCGGCTGACTATACTCTTTCTCCTCTAACTGTTGTTTTACTTCAGTGAAAAAGGACTCCATCTTTACAATCAACGGCAGCTGAGGCCAAGGCTCCTTTAACTTGCTCTCTCTCTCTCTCAGCAGCGGGCTCACGTAAGGTGAGCAGCCGGTACCAGTTCCAGCTGGACATAAGCTATAGGTTTAATTGAGTTGCAATTGGCTAACACAGATAACAAGCTCGCACAGTTCTCGCCACACAAACACTGAATTAACTGAGGACATGTCCAATCGGGCATTTATTGTGGCATTTATTTCAGACCCGACCCAGATCCAAGACAAAAGTCCGAATTTAGGACCCGGATCTGCAAGGTTCCTGAGCTGGATTTTGGCATTTCAGGTCTGTTGAAACCATGAAGACATCTACTGTGAAGCATGGTGGTGGCAGCATCATGCTATGGGGATGCTCTTCTACAGCAGGGACTGGGAGACTGGTAAGGATAGAGGGAACCATGAATGGAGCCATATACAGGCAAATCCATGTGTAGATGGGTGAAAACATGATTTATTTCATCCATTTCAAATTCAGGCTGCAACACAACAAACGTGGAATAAGTCAAGGGGTATGAATACTTTCTGAAGGCACTCTACGTTGCTGCTACACTGTTTATTATATATCCTCAAGCCTAGTTACTATTGTATTGGCACTGACCCTGGAGCTGAGCCTGGAGCTGAGCCTGGAGCTGAGCCTGGAGCTGAGCCTGGAGCTGAGCCTGGAGCTGACCCGGTACTTACTTTCTCGTGTTCTTCTTATTTTTATTTCTCATGTGTTTTTGTTCTGCTTGACTTTTTGATACATTTTTCTGATACCGATTACTGCTTTGCTGGGAAATAGCAAGCAAGAATGGCTTTGTACTTGAAACATGGACACACACGGGCACAAACACACCCCTCCACTCCGACAGATCACAGGGAGTTATGGAGTTCTGCGGAGTTCACGGTCATGACAACCTGAGACAAGGCTTGTCAGATCTACTCTGGTGCGTAATGGAGGAGCACACACATACACACACACACACACAGCAGCACATCCTGTGAAGTACATTAAAGACCTCAGGGTTAGCCTGTCGACCTCCTGACCGGGGTCAACCAGGATGTCTGATTCTCAATGCTCTTAGCTGATACAAAATGGATGTCTTCAACTAACCATTAGATAATCAATCAAATCTATTTAAAGCCCTTTTTACATTAACCGATGTCCCAAAGTGCTATACAGAAACCCTGCCTAAACCCACAAACAGCAAGCAATGCAGATGTAGAAGCACGGTGGCTAGGAAAAACTCACTAGAAAGGCAGGAAACTAGGAAAATACCTAGGGATGAAACCAGGCTCTGAGGGGTGGCCAGTCCTCTTCTGGCTGTGCCGGGTGGAAATTATAACAGTACTTGACCAAGATGTTCAAACGTTCATAGATGACCAGCAGGGTCAAATAATAATCATCACCATGGTTGTAGAGGGTGTAACAGGTCAGCACCTTAGGAGTAAATGTCAGCTGGTTTTTCATAGAGACAACAGGTGCAGTAGAGAGGGAGCGAGTCGACAACAGCAAGTCCGGGACAAGGTAGTACGTCCAGTGAACAGGTCAGGGTTCCATAGCCGCAGGCAGAACAGTTGAAACTGAAGCAGCAGCAGGTGGCCTGGGGTGGACTGGGGACAGCAGGTGTACTGGGGACAGCAAGGAGTCATCAGGCCAGGTAGTCCTGAGGCATGGTCCTAGGGCTCAGGTCCTCCGAGAGAAGAGAAAAGAAAGAGAGCGAGAGTTAGAGGGAGCATACTTAAATTCACACAGGACACCGGATAAGACAGGAGAAAACCTCCAGAAATAACAGACTGACCCTAGCCCCCTGTCACATAAACTATTGCAACATAAATACTGGAGGGGTCGGGAGACACTGTGGCCCCTACTGACGATACCTCAGGACAGGGCCAAACAGGCAGGATATCTTCAAACTACCAACTTACTACCCTGGGACAAGGCCGATTAAAGCCCATGAAGATTTCCCCCATGGCACGAACCCGAGGGGTGCCAACCCAGACAGGAAGATCATGTCACTGACTCAACCCAGTCAGTTAACCCTCCCTCCAAAGGACGGCATGGAAGAACACCAGTAAGCCAGTGACTCAGCTCCGTAATAGGGTTAGAGGCAGAAAATCCCAACGAAGGGAGGGGAACCGGCCAGGCAGAGACAGCAAGTGCGGTTCGTCACTACTGTGCCTTTCCGTTCACCTTCATGCTCCTGGGCCAGACTACACTCAATCATAGGACCTACTGAAGAGATGAGTCTTCAATAAAGACTTTTAAAGGTTGAGATCGAGTCTGTATCTCTCACGCAGACAGGCAGAAAGCCCTGCCTCCAGCTGTTTGTTTAGAAATTCTAGGGACAATAAGGAGGCCTGGGTCTTGTGAACATAGCATACGTGTAGGTATGTATGGCAGGAACAAATCGAAAAGATAGGTAGGAGCAAGGTTAGCAGTAAAACCTTGAAATCAGCCCTAACCTTAACAGGAGAGTGTAGAGAGGCTAGCACTGGAATGCAGTGCATTCACATTTGTTGGTTCTAGTCAAGATTCAAGCTTCCGTGTTTCGCACTAACTGAAGTTTATTTAGTGCTTTATCGGGTAGCCGGAAAGTAGAGTATTTTTTATTTTGAATTGTTTTATTTATTTCACCTTTATTTAACCAGTTAGGCTAGTTGAGAACAAGTTCTCATTTGCAACTGCGACCTGGCCAAGATAAAGCATAGCAGTGTGAACAGACAACACAGAGTTACACATGGAGTAAACAATTAACAAGTCAATAACACAGTAGAAAAAAAGGGGAGTCTGTATACATTGTGTGCAAAAGGCATGAGGAGGTAGGCGAATAATTACAATTTTGCAGAATTAACACTGGAGTGATAAATGATCAGATGGTCATGTACAGGTAGAGATATTGGTGTGCAAGCGCAGAAAAGTAAATAAATAAAAACAGTATCGGATGAGGTAGGTAAAAATGGGTGGGCTATTTACCGATAGACTATGTACAGCTGCAGCGATCGGTTAGCTGCTCAGATAGCAGATGTTTGAAGTTGGTGAGGGAGTTAAAAGTCTCCAACTTCAGTGGTTTTGCAATTCGTTCCAGTCACAGGCAGCAGAGAACTGGAACGAAAGGCGGCCAAATGAGGTGTTGGCTTTAGGGATGATCAGTGAGATACACCTGCTGGAGTGCGTGCTACGGATGGGTGTTGCCATCGTGACCAGTGAACTGAGATAAGGCGGAGCTTTACCTAGCATGGACTTGTAGATGACCTGGAGCCAGTGGGTCTGGCGACGAATATGTAGCGAGGGCCAGCCGACTAGAGCATACAAGTCACAGTGGTGGGTGGTATAAGGTGCTTTAGTGACAAAACGGATGGCACTGTGATAAACTGCATCCAGTTTGCTGAGTAGAGTGTTGGAAGCAACTTTGTAGATGACATCGCCGAAGTCGAGGATCGGTAGGATAGTCAGTTTTACTAGGTTAAGTTTGGTGGCGTGAGTGAAGGAGGCTTTGTTGCGGAATAGAACGCCGACTCTTGATTTGATTTTCGATTGGAGATGTTTGATATGAGTCTGGAAGGAGAGTTTACAGTCTAGCCAGACACCTAGGTACTTATAGATGTCCACATATTCAAGGTCGGAACCATCCAGGGTGGTGATGCTGGTCAGGCGTGTGGGTGCAGGAAGTAGTCTAGAAGTGACAAAAGCATCGATTCATTTTTCTACATCACTTTTGGACAGAACGTTTCAGATTTTTGCAGTGTTATGTAGATGGAATAAAGCTGTCCTTGAAATAGTCTTGATACGTTCGTCAAAAGAGAGATCAGGGTCCAGAGTAAAGCAGAGGTCCTTCATAGTTTTATTTGAGACAACTGTACAACCATCAAGATAAATTGTAAGACCCAACAGATTGTCACTTTGTTTCTTGGGACTTAGAACTAGCGTCCCTATTTTGTCCAAGTTTAAAAGTTAAACATTTGCCGCCATCCTCATCCTTATGTCTGAAATACAGGCTTCCGGGGAGGGCAATTTTGGGGCTTCACCATGTTCCAACTAAATGTACAGCTTTGTATCGTCCGCATAGCAGTGAAAGTTAACATTATTTTTCCAAATGACATCACCAAGAGGTAAAATATATAGTGAAAACAATAGTGGTCCTAAAACGGAACCTTGAGGAACACCGAAATGTACAGTTGATATATCAAAGGACAAACCATCCACAGAGACAAACTGATATCTTTCCGACAGATAAGATCTAAACCAGGCCAGAACTTGTCCGTGTAGACCAATTTGGGTTTCCAATCTCTCCAAAAGAAATTGGTGATTGATGGTATAAAAAGCAGCACAAAGGTCTAGGAGCACGAGGACAGATGCAGAGCTTTGGTCTGACGCCATTAAAATATAATTTAACACTTTCAGGAGTGCAGTGTCAGTGCTATGATGGGGTCCAAAACCAGACTGAAGTATTTCGTATGCATTTTTTCTATTCAGGAAGGCAGTGAGTTGCTGAGCAACAGCTTTTTCTACAATTCTTGAGAGAAATGGGAGATTCAATATAGGCCGATAGGTTTTTAGATTTTCTGGGTGAAGGTTTGGCCTTTTCAAGAGAGGACAATGAATTGGGAGAAGATTATCTGCGCCCTTGACATTTTCGCAATTGTCTCCTCTCGATTCTGACAGGACTGAACTTGCTTAACAAAGTACGATGTCAAATCAAATCAAATTGTATTTGTCACATGCCGAATACAACGGGTGTAGACCTTACAGTGAAATGCTTACTTTACAAGCCCTTAACCAACAATGCAGTTTTAAGAATTAGAAAAAAATAAGGCAGCAGTAAAATAACAACAGCAAGGCTATATACACGGGGTACCGGTAGTGTGGGGGCACAGGGAGGGCACCGGTTAGTCGAGGTAATTGAGGTAATATGTACATGTAGGTGAAGTTATTAGAGTAACTATGCATAGATAATAACATAAAGTAGCATCATCCTAAAATAGAGGGGGTGGGGGAAATGCAAATAGTCTGAGGAGCCAATTTATTAGATGTTCAGGAGTCTTATGGCTTGGGGTAGAAACTGTTTAGAAGCCTCTTGGACATAGACTTGGCACTCCGGTACCACTTTCTGTGTGGTAGCTGAGAGAACTGGCTATGACTAGGGTGGCTGGAGTCTTTGATAATTTTTAGGGCCTTCCTCTGACACCACCTGGTATAGAGGTCCTGAATGGCAGGAAGCTTGGCCCCAGTTATGTACTGGGCTGTATGCACTACCCTCTGCAGTGCCTTGCGGTCGGAGGCCGAGCAATTGCCATACTAGGTAGTGATGCAACCCTTCAGAATGCTCTCAATGGTGCAGCTGTAAAACATTTTGAGGATCTGAGGACCCATGGGTTTTGTCATGCCCTCTTCACCACTGTCCTGGTGTGTTAGTTTTTTTGTGATGTGGACACCAAGTAACTTGAAGCTCTCAACCTGCTCCACTATAGGCCCGACGATAAGAATGGGGGTGTGCTCGGTCCTCCTATTCCTGTAGTCCACAATCATCTCCTTTGTCTTGATCACGTTGAGGCAGATGTTTTTGTCCTTGCACCTCGCGATCAGGTCTCTAACCTCCCTATAGGCTGTCTCATCGTGGTCGGTGATCAGGCCTACACCACTGCTGTGTCATCGGCAAACTTAATGATGGTGTTGGAGTCATGCATGACTGTGCAGTCATGAGTGAACAGGAAGTACAGGAGGGGACTGAGCACGCACCCCTGAGGGGCCCCCGTGCACGACATCAGAAGTGACATATGGCTGCGAAATATCCTTCTGTATTTTTTCAACTTGGAGTTAGGGACGCAACTCCATGAACCCTGTCGCAAAGTCATCTCATCATGTCAGCTGTAGGGCTGTGAAAGGTCACTAGCAGCAGGAACACTAAGGCCACATCTGGTGTAAACCTGGCCCAGGAGAGACGTACACAGAGTTATCCCTACAGACCCAGGAGGAGTGAACTTGGCCACGGCAGAGTACCGTTCAAATAAACAGGCTTGTTCTACATTTTACCCAGGGTTTTCTACCCAGGCTTTTTATGCTGCATGTTTTACTGACTGTGTGTGCATCCGTGCGTGCATGCATGCATGCGTGCATGCGTATGTGTGTGTAGCTGTCCTGTCCAGGGTTTATTAGTGCTTCTCGACTCCCAAATGATAGACGGTTGCCCTCTGGAGCATGGGCCTTGTAAAAAGCAGAAGCGCAATACATATGTTAAAAAATGACAATTATTTTAGCTTGTAGCTCCCTCTCTTTCTCTCTTCTCTTGATTGTTGATATACTCTCTCTCCTCAGTCAACTCTCTCTTTATCTCTTTGTTGGGGTATTCTCTCTCTCTCTCTCTCCTCAGTCAACTCTCTCTTTATCTCTTTGTTGGGGTATTCTCTCTCTCCCTTAATCTATGAATGGCACAGTAGACCACGGTGGGGCTTGCCCTTGACATTCTGTATTCTGTCAGCAATGCGTGTTGGCTGTTAAATGCATGTACCTAGATGATCACCTGGGAAACAGCACACAGATGGAAAGACGGGCACACAGACACACCAGGCTGTGGGACATTTGTTAAATATGGTGCACGACAATTGTTCAGATTTACACGCAAACAACCTGGTCAACACATCTCTCAAGTGATAAAATGCAGTCTTATCCATTGTAAATACTATACATTACACTACAGTCAGCTGTGTAGAGCATACTAACATAAATTTGTATCATTCATAGTTAAATATCTACTACACATATTGCAGGTATCAAATGTATTATTCACTCAACAAGATAATGGCTCACATGCACCAAAGATAATTTTATGAATCTGAAACATGCATGTCAAGGTAACTACTGCAATGGTCAAGGCAGAAGAGGATGAAATCTGACCAGTGTGAGATATATCTGTCACGGCTACTCCCTCTCTCCCTCCCTGGCGATCGAGGGCGCCAGGCTGCCCAGCATTACGCATTCCTGCCACCATCATTACACACACCTGCTTCACTCGTCAAGCGAATACAGTCATCTGTGTTATTCCCTCCTCTATATCTGTCGGTTCTTGTCCTTTGTCGCTCTGTAATTGTCCTTTGTCGTTGTGTTACCCGGTTCTGACGCTGTTTTTATCCTGTTCCATGTCTGTGCAATATTAAATGTCCACTCTCCGTACCTGCTTCTCATCTCCAGCGTCGGTTCTTACAGAATGCTGAAGCCAACAAATGAAGCATCGGGGAGTGCTGTTTTTTTGGTTGGTGGTGGTGCCGGGTCCAGGGTCCGCCGCCGATGGAAACAGGGGTGCCTCAGCTGGCTCGTCGGGCTTCCACACCCTAGCTGGCTTGAAAGGTTTCCTTGCCCCGGTGGGCTTGGCAGGTTCCCATCCCACGTCAGGCCTCAGCAGGATTGTCATGTTTTTACCCCTCAGCAGGCTCGTCAGGTGTATACGGCTCAGCCGGCTCAACGGCCTCCCACGCCTCAGCGGGACCAACAGGATTTCACGCCTCCGCTGGATTGCCAGGCTCCCACGCCTCTGCCGGTTCGTCGGGATGTTACACCCAGCCGGCTTGTCCGGCGCCCGTGCCTCCTCCGGCCTGTCAGGCTCGCCCAGGTGGGACACCGGGTGACGCCCCTATAGGGGTTTGTACTGTCACGCCTGCTCCCGCTCTCCCTCCTTGGCGCTCGGGGGCGCCAGGCTGCCCAGCATTACACACTCCTGCCACCACCATTACACACACCTGCTTCCCTCGTTATGCGCATCAGTGATTCATTGGACTCGCCTGGACTCAATCACCTGTGTTATTACCTCCTCTATATCTGTCTGTTCCCCAGCTCTGTTCGCTGCTTCTGCATAATTGTCCTTTGTCGTTGTATTACCCTGTTCTGATGCTGTTCCTGTCCTGTTCCATGTCTGTGCAATATTAAATGTTCACTCTCCGTACCTGCATCTTATCTCCAGCGTCGGTTCTTACAATATCTTAAATTGTCATGGTATAAATATATTTTTGAATGCCGATGTCCAGCAGCCCGGTAACAAACCTGAGGAAAATGCACTACCCTTCTCTGTGCCCCAAAAAATAAATAAAAACACTCCTTAAAGCTAAAAGAAAGTTCCCTTAGGCAGTCACTTTGTTATTTAATACAAAAGTCATGCCTCTGTCACTAACAAACACAGTCATGGGTGGGTATCTCTCACATCACTCAAACCCCATGCTGGGTAATATGTAAATACGGCTTTACACCATACAGTTTTAAAACAACATCCCCCGTGTTTAGTGTTTAACACCTAAATGCCATGTGCTGAATAAACGTGTTTAAAACGTGTTAGAGCACATTAACATGTTCTGGTGTTTACAATCTAAACGCTGTGATGCGATTTCTTTGAAATTCTAAATGCCTTGACATTTTTAAAAGTGTTACAAAAAAGTGGTTAGATCCTAAACACTTGGTTTTACATTGTAAAAATGTATATATACAGTTTATTGATTACAGATTCAGACAATACTGTAAAAGTATTGATATGGGAAAACCTCAGAGCCTCCCTTGTCTAGATTCCCTTGTCTAGAGGGAGAGTTACTGCCTGAACCTCTGAACCTGAACCTACACACAAACAAACACACACACCAACAGAGATCAGAGTTATCTGAGCTTCAATTAGAAGATACATTTGGATAGAGAATAGTTTAATAGAGAGCCAATACATATATCCCAATACTGTGTGTTCAAATCAAATCAAATGAAACATATTTTTATTCATCATGAACACAGTTTACAGCAGGTATAAAAGGTGCAGCGAAATACTTGTGTGCTAGCTCCCTCAACCTTTCAGTACAATAATCAATATCAATAATAACTGGTCAAATTAACAATAACAAGTAATAATAATAATATAAGAGGTAGTATGCATAGTTGTAACGGCGTTCGTCTGTTGAAAGAAGAGAGTCGGACCGAAATGCAGCGTGTAGGTTACTCATGACTTTAATGAAAGAACTCGGTACATGAAATAACTGAATACTAAATACAAAAACAACAGAACGGAACGTGAAACTAATTACAGCCTATCTGGTGACTACAACACAGAGACAGGAACAAACACCCACGAAATACAAAGCGAAACTCAGGCTGCCTAAATACGGTTCCCAATCAGAGACAACGATAAGCACCTGACTCTAATTGAGAATCGCCTCAGGCAGCCAAGCCTATACCACACCCCTAATCAGCCGCGATCCCAAATAATACAAACCCCAATACGAAACACAACATATAAACCCATGTCACACCCTGGCCTACCCAAACATATAACAAAAACGCAAAATACAATGACCAAGGCGTGACAATAGTAATAGCCTGATATGTACACAATAAGATTTCCAGGACCATAGTTAATGAACGAGCTATGTCAGGTATGACTGTATTTACAAATAGAAAGTGGGTAGCGTATTGTTTCAGCCATTGAATACATATTCTGTACATTTTAGGCAATTAGCACAGGGTTTCCCACACTCGTTCCTGCTTCCCACACTCGGTCCTGCTTCCCACACTCGGTCCTGCTTCCCACACTCGGTCCTGCTTCCCACACTCGGGCCTGCTTCCCACACTCGGTCCTGCTTCCCACACTCGGTCCTGCTTCCCACACTCGGTCCTGCTTCCCACACTCGGTCCTGCTTCCCACATTCGGTCCTGCTTCCCACACTCGGTCCTGCTTCCCACACTCGGTCCTGCTTCCCACACTCAGTCCTACTGGACGAAGACACACAAAAATGACATTTGTGAATCCATCCAACATCGTGCAAGCAGAAAAGGGCCCAACTGCCAAAATCTAGCACCATCCCTCAAAGAGTAATTACATTACTCAATATATTTCACCTAAATTTCTCTTTGTGCATGACTAACTTAGAAATCCTGCCAACCCTTAACGTGTACTAATACCTAAAGTTGCATTACAAAAGTATTTCGAAGTGTTTTCTGAAAGTTTATCGTCAACTTTTTGAATTTAAAAAAATGACGTTACGTTATGAAAGGCTCTTTTTTCTCGTTTATCATACAGTCTACATAGAACGATATCTAGGCTATATATGGACCGATTTAATCGGAAAAAAAGACCCAATAGTGATTATGGGACATCTAGGAGTGCCAACAAAGAAGATGGTCAAAGGTAATGAATGTTTTATATTTTATTGTGCGGTTTGTGTAGCGCCGAATATGCTAATTATTTTGTTTACGTCCCCTGCGGGTCTTTTGTGGTGTTACATGCTATCAGATAATAGCTTCTCATGCTTTCGCCGAAAAGCATTTTAAAAATCTGACTTGTTGCCTGGATTCACAACGAGTGTAGCTTTAATTCAATACCCTGCATGTGTATTTTAATGAACGTTTGAGTTTTAACTAATACTATTAGCATTTAGCGTAGCGCATTTGCATTTCCAGAGCTCTAGATGGGACGCCTGCGTGCCAGGTAGGAGCAAGTGGTTAATACATGTAGGGTTCAGTAATGGCATTACCTAAATGACAGGAGTAAGATGAGCAGTATCATACCCATGCGTGACGCTGTGTCTCGCCAAGTGGTGGCGCTGATAAAACCTCTTGTCACATATGAGTCATATGAGTGACGCTGTATCTCCAACAACAGTCTCACGTCATTTCTTGACCTCCTTGAAGAAACATCCTATTTTTGTCTAGTAAACTGACTTCATCTCCTGATGTCCTGTATTTAGGTAAACAGCTCCCGCATGAGCTCCAGACGATTTAGGCTCACAGAAACAACTCTGGGGTTAAGTTAAGGCATTCATTTCCGGTTGGTTAACAGTTCAGGAATTCATTCTGATTGGTTAAGTTAAGGATTACGGTTTGGGATAGGTTTCATTACATTCGGGCATTAATTAAGTTAAGGACGAAGGGTTAAAACAAAAAACAACAAGAACTCCACAGTAAAGTTTTGTCTTGCTAATTCATTGTGGATGGGTGGCGCAGTGGACTAAGCAGCAAGCTTCTACTCTGTAGACCAGGGCTTCTGAAACTTGTTCTGACAGTGTAACACTGAGGTCATGCTCAGCCTTGAAACTGTTTATGTGCTTGTTTTTTTTAAGTATGTCAGAGTTGAGAACCTTGACTCGCATAGGTATGTTGCCAAACTGGAACATCTACAGCTTCCTCAGTTAGGCGGGAGACCGCTTCCTGCTGTAGATGAGCAACCCAGAACTGTGTGTGTGTTTTCCCCAAAAAAGTATCCTGCTTCAATCACTTTATTCCAGTTCAGAATAAAAATAATTACTCATATTTTAACAGCAACAGTTCCAACCTAGACTTGTTTTCAACAGTAATTTCTATGGCAAGATGTACAGTAGGCCTGATCATCTTCATCTGTACTGTTACTTAAGGTTGCGCACACAGTAGCTAGCTAGCTTGCTTTGGCTAACGTTAGCTATTAGCTGCGTACAAGGCCTGGGGATTGTTACAATGAGAGATAGTAGTCCCTTATTTCTGCTTATCATCAACTGTTATAAAATGACAACAGTGCCTCGCTAGCTGACTTAATCTTCCACCGAAGCATTCTGACCTGTTCTGAAGTAACTCCCTGGGTTTACCGTCATGCTGTGGATGTATGGTCAGGACGTGTCGTTATTATTCATTTGTTCGTTTTGATTTGACTCATCACAAAGCACTTCCCCGCACAAGACACATTGTGGGCGTTCCTCGTTATTTCTCAAAGTTTGTGTGAAAGGGAGAGAAACTCATCAGCGTTACTTGTGTTTCATGACAATTGAGTTCAGTCAGAACTTTGATGTCCCTTTGATGACCGCGGTGAGTGATGGCGATTGGGAATGACAAGTCAGTGGCTGACACGGCATCATCCGCTGCTGAACGACAGCGCTGCCGTGTGTGTTGTGGAGTGATCTTCAAGAAAGAAATCGGGTAAATCACAAAGCACACGGGCAACTCCCTCTCCCGCTCGTGCAGTTGCCAAACTCAGCAGAGACCGTTGCTAAGAAGAGAGCGCAGTTGCACTTGGCCAAAGTAATTAAATAATTATACATTTACTCTGACACATCGCAACCCACCATTAACAGGTCGACCCACAACTTTAAGAAAGGCTGCTATATACTGTGTGTTCAATCCAAGCTCTGGTCATCTATTTTGATGATATTTTTTTGGAAGGCGTATCCCAATGTCCTGAAAAAAACTATTGTCACACATGGTGGAAGCATACGGCTTCATCCCCATATGAGTGATGCTGGCTCCACTGGCGTTGGCAAAATAAAACAACTTTTGTCACATGGTGCAAGGGTATGGCTTCACACCCATATGAATGCAGATAGTGTCTGCAGTGCAAATAGTCTCTCAAGTTAGGGTTAGCTGTTCAGTAGTCTGATGGCCTGGTTGTACAAATTGTCACCAGGCCTTTTTGTCCAAGACCCGATGTCCGATACTGCTTGCCACATGGTAACAGAGTGAACAGTCTGTGGCTCGGGTGACTAGCGTCCTTGACGATCTTCCGGGCCTTCCTCAAACACAGCCTGGTGTAGATGTCCTGAAGGGCAAGGAGCTCACCCACAGTGATGTATTGGGCAGTCCGCACCACCAGACGGCGTAGAGCCTTACGATTGAGGGCAGTGCAGTTACCGTACCAGACGGCGGTGATGCAGACAGTAAAGACGCTCTTGATGGTGCAGCTGTAGAACTTCTTGAGGACCTAAGGGCCCATGACACATTTCTTTAGTTGCTTGAGGTTCAAAAGGCGTTCACCATGGTGTCGGGGTAATTGGTCCATATATGGTCCTCTGTTACGCATACGCTGAGGAACTTGAAGCTTTTGACCCTCTCCAATGCAACCCCATCAATGTCATATTTCCTTTCATCCATGATCAGCTCATTGGTTTTTCTAACATTGAGGGAGAGGCTGTTTTCCTAGCACCACTACACCAGGGCTCTAACCCTGTAAGCTGTCTCGTCATTGTCAGCGATCAGGCCCACCACTGTTGTGTCGTCTGCAAACTTCATGATGGTTTTGGAGTTGTGCGTGTACAGGGAGTACAGCAAGGGGCTGAGCACACACACCTGGAGGGCCCCCATGTTCAGAGTCAGCATAGCTGATGTGTTGTTTCCTACCCTCACCACCTGGGGTCTGCCTGTCAGGAATTCCAGGATCCAGTTGCAGAGGGAGGTGTTCATACTCAAGACCTTGAGCTTAGTGACGAGCTTAGAGGGGGCTATGGTGTTGAAAGCTGAGCTGTAGTCAATGAACAGCATTCTCACAAATGGTATTCCTCTTGTCCAGGTGGGATAGGGCAGTGTGCAGAGCAATGGCGATTGTGTCATACGTAAATCTGTTGGGTTGGTTTGCAAATTGTAATGGGTCCAGGGTGTCAGGTAAGTTGGAGATGATATGTACCTTGACCATTATATCAAAGCACTTCATGATGACAGAAGTGAGTGCTACAGTGTGATAGTAATTTAGGCAGGTTAACTTTGTGTGCTTGGGTACAGGGACAATAGTAGATACCAGCATAAAATTCAGCATACCAACATAAAGTTGAACTTCTCCCTTCCCTTGCTGTGAGAAGTTGTACAGGGAGGATTCTGTCGTGATGTAGTAGAGTGAATCAGAAGTTCAGAGGAAGTGTGTTGGCTAATTAACCGATGCAGACCCCAAATCAACACTTCTGTGTCCTGCCATTGCACCTAAGCAGGGGCGAACTTGCTATCTAGCATTTCGAGCAAATACCAGATGGGCCGCTCAATTTTTAGCCCAGTGAGCCTGTCTAACTTGTTTTTTTTGGGGCGCAAAATTAGAATTATCTGGCTAATAATGGGAGCCGCGAGGAAAATAATGGGCCAGTGTGGAGGACTCAAGGAAAATAATGGGTCTGTGTTTTAGAAATGCCAGGGCCGAGTTTTGGTCCCAGTCCGCACCTGCCCCTAAGCCTCTAGTGTGTGTAAACCTCTGTCTGTTAATGGGCTTCTTTATAATCCTAATCCAGGAGAGAGCAGTCCCTTTAGTGGTTACTGTGCGTGTGTGCGTGCGTGTGTGCGTAGCCCAGTGTGTGCTCATATTGGTGTCTTTTAGGTCCCAGTTGTTGTTGCTATGCAGCTTTCAGAATCCCTCCTAAAACCCCACCTGTTTCGTATTGGTTGTTGTCAGTGACTCTCTTTGTTTGGTCCCCTTTCTGTTTGAGCGTCAATTTTTGGTTTTCTTGCTGGTGGACGTAATGTTGTAATGACGTTATCTCAACCTGTCTTCAACCGGTCCGTTATTACATGATTGCCACCAGATTTCAACCCGTCCGTAATGACGTCGTTAGAAGCAGCTACTGCAGCATAGCATAGCAACTGTCCGTCACTGTATGTCAGTCCTTTAAAATGTGTTGATTTCCTTACGGACTTATTAACTTAGAATTTAAAAAACACCAGGTCTCACTCATGATATTTTGGGTTCTGTTATTCAGGGTCAGGTACTTCTGTTATTAACAGGATATTGGTGAAGCACGACAAAATCCTTTCCGATACTACTTTTTTGACGATGTAATACAGTGATCTTTGCTCCTCTATGTTCATGATGAATTATGATAATAAAATATAGTACAAACAATAGACATGACCGGGGGCTAGTTTTCACAGCAAGCCAGACAGCATTAACCTTTGTAAACAGACAACAGGATATTTTCCAGCAGTGTGGGTATATTGAAGGGAATATGAGCATGGGCCTGTCTTGTGTGTTGATGTACAGTCCCTTGTGTGTCTGTGGGGATCCACGGGTTGGGAATGAAACCTGACATTGGCCTCTGTTTAGCTTCCCGCCTGCTGTGTGTGTGTGTGTGTGTGTGTGTGTGTGTGTGTGTGTGTGTGTGTGTGTGTGTGTGTGTGTGTGTGTGTGTGTGTGTGTGTGTGTGTGTGTGTGTGTGTGTGTGTGTGTGTGTGTGTGTGTGTGTGTGTGTGTGTGTGTGTGTGTGTGTGTGTGTGTGTGTGTGTGTGTGTGTGTGTGTGTGTGTTCATTACAGACCCCTGCCTCAGTCAGTACCAGTCGGACACTGATGCTGCCTACCCTCTCTCCCCCGTCCCCCCTTCCCCCTCACCCTCTCTCCGTCAGTTCCCAACACTCTCTCTGCTGTGTGGCTAATCCCATGGCTACAGCGAGCAGAGCGGCCCTCCTCCTGGTCCCGTCTCCCAGCAGCGTACCTGTCAACCCGTCGGCCCCCGGAGGCTTGTTTCTCAGGAGGCTAAATGAAAATATGCAGGAGAACCAGTAGGGAGTGGGACGAGGTTTTGGAGAAAACGGCGTATAGCTCGGCTCAGAGCCCCCCACTCTCCCATCTAGCTGTCCACCCCAATCACGCATGCAAAACTTCAACACAGATATGCATGAATATGTATGCTCAAAGGCAGGCAGGAAAACACACACATACACATGCACACACACATGCACATCATCTCAACCACCATCAGCTATAGCCAACGACAAACAGCCAGATAGGCCTAAACTGGCCTTTCTTGGAGAATGGGGATTGTGTAGGAAAATAAGGTTATTTGTCCCTGCCTCCATGTCACTTTGGAGGAAGGGAAAGATTTTGTTAAAGTGTAATCAGTCTACATAGCATTATAGAAAAACTTACACTGACAAATATGTTGTGTAGTTTGGTGTTATCTTTCAAATACAGTTCACAAGTCATTCCTTGCATACTCAGAGCCCAGTGGATCTTTATATAGTAGAGAAATCCAATTAGTTGTCTGTCCCCCCCCCCTCTTTCCGACTCTGTGTGACTCAATGACCTCTCTCGTCTATGACACGTCGACTGTGACACAGAGCCCTTCAATGTGTATGTTTCAATATGCTGTCCCTGTGGCCTGACTCAAACATCTCCATCTATTGAAGTGACACCTCTCTCTCTCCCTCACTCACTTCTCCTATCCCTCTCTCTCTCTCTCTACCTCTCCCTCGCCCTCCTTCCTCAGTTTATTGACATGACACCTTCTCCATTTCAAACACCATGCTTTCCCCTCTGACATGACCTTGTCCCCAGATTCCGTTCCACATAAATGAACACAAGGAAACAGACGATCCCTAGTGGGAGATTAACACAAATGTTGTTTTCTTTCCCATAGCACCAGGGGTGGGTTTGGGGCGGGTGGGTTCCAGGGTTGGAACTGCATATGAGGAAACCGAGGTCTAATTTGAAAAATAATTAAATAATACAAATATATACACTTTACACAATAAAGAAAATGTATTACGGGTCAACATCTAAATATTGCTCTAGACTTTATCAAAGCTCAGAACTCTTATATTCTTGATCTGACTGAGTTCTAATTGTAACTGCCTCTTTGTGAATGAGTGGAATCATGATGAGTGGTTTGTTTGTTATGTTCGCCTGCATCCCCCGGATTTACCTTTAGTAGCACATTCACCACTCTCTCAAACGGCTAACTCCGCCCTCTCGTGGCAAAGGCTGAGGGCCTGTGATGTGACATTAACTACCCCAGCTCGGAGTAGGCTCAAAAGGTAACTAGAGACCCTGCTGACAATGTGTTTGCGATATGCTGGACAAAGGGCAATTTTAAAACAGTCCAGTGACTCTTTCCCTGTCTACAGATATTCCCCAAACAAACAAAAAACAATTCTTGAGAATGAGTACACAACTGGTAAATCGTTGGTTAATGATATGTCAGTCAGTCAGGTGGCTAGCTCCCAGAGAAAAATGTACATTGTAGAAAAATGCAAGGGCTCGGGCTGGTATTACTTAGCAAGCTAGTGGGATGAAGTAAGATGCTAACGTTACACGGAGCCTACTTCAGCAGGAGCAAAAAATACACTACTACGTTCTCATAATAACTTTTCTTTACAGAGAGTAGGCTAATGAGACAGACAGTGGTGTGGAGCTCAGTGGTGAGGCTGAGGCAGGCTGCAATGCATGTGACAGAGAGAAAGAGAGAGAGAGATTTTTAAAAATCTGTATTATCTTTTTTTTTTTAAACGGAGATACAGTGAACATCTCCGCATGGCTTATCTTTCCTATATAGCCAAGATTCAAATGCTATCAAAATGCAAACAATAACAGTTGTAAAAATGTCTTACGTTTTCGTATATATCGGTGGTTGTTCGTCTTATCTCGATCGCCCACTGGAGTTTATAGTCGACCCATTACCTACCTTTTCTTATTTGACCACTACATCACTGATATTAACACAGAATCATAAGTAATATTCTAATAATTCCGTTGAATGTGATTATGCTATTACTGATGTCTGTTTGTGTGAACGTCTGTTTGTGCTCCATTGATGTCTGTTTTTTGCAGAGGTTGATTAGTAATGCCTAGGAATACAAATGTGAATGCCAAAGCAATTTGAGAAAATAAATATCTACGTAAAGAGTTTGATGATTTCATGCAGTTCATCCTTACAACTGACTGAACAGTCGCTGAGTGCTACGTGTCAGGGGTATAACATGACAATTGTACGGCTAATAGGCTATGTGTTTGTAGATCGGCTGAAGTGAATGAACCTACAGCAAGCCAAGATGATAATGGCTGGGGTCAGTTGAGCTTATTTATGCTGTTCTCCGAGTAGCATTTGAAAGTGTTTAATTGTACAGACATGCAGTAAATGCTCCCCTTCCAAAAAAACCTAATTACCATCTTATCTTTGCTCCTCTCCTCCCCTCTGCAGATGCTGGGTGCCATATCTGATGTTTTCTTTTCTTACATCAAACCAGAGGGCATGTCTGTACGGGTACCTTAACCAGATGCATATGTGTCACCCCGGTTACCTCGCAACCCTCTGCAGATGGAACGTTGTTACACTGAAACAACGTAAAGGACTTTGTTTAGCCAGAAAATATGTATACTCCTCATATAGGGGTGTAGGGAATATATATATATATGATCATTACACATTATCTTAAAATGAAGTAGTATACTGTATATGTTTAACCAATACAACCTCAAAATCATATATATAAATCATATATATCATATATATATATATATCATATATATATATATTATATATTATATTATTTTATTTTTTTGCGAGATTACTTGTTTTAAGAACAGTTTATTCAATGTGGAATGTAGCGAGTTGATCACCATAATGTGTATAGAATTTCAGGAGGGAGGAAGGGGGGTCACTGGTTTTCAGAATATGTATCACTGGCTCATCATTTATTGAACATTTTGTTTGTGTGTTTATTTACAGAGCGAAGGGAGTCCCCACGGTACCAGCAGAGCCTCTACTAAAGGCTGGAGAGAGCACACAGACCCTTGTCAGCATGTGTTTTGCTGTGTCAGATTAGCATGTTAAGATATGTGCATACTTAAAACATGTCGAGATTTACATGATGAGCCATGTCTCATGGCATGCCTTGAAGCATGACTTCCACGTGACGGAACGGGCGGTTCTGAGAATAATTATATGTTTTCGAATAGCAGCTCCAATAATGAGATTTACATCCTACTTTTAGCATTCCGCCTATTATAATCTCCATGGCTATACGCCAGAACGTGACCGAAACTCCAAATAAGCTCATTTAAATACAAAGTGGATCAAAACATTCCTCTTTTAGAAGGATTTTCCGGAGTGATTTTGTAGATTTCCTGAGGCCTATAGACTTGACCCTAATCCTGTTAGGGTGAGTCAATATGATAATAACACGTTGAATGTTTACTCATCACAGAGACAGCCATGACATTAATATTCCTGATATAGTCATTAAAGATGCATGGCCATGCACTATGATAGGCATAACAGACAGGCTAAGATTTCATATCAGACTTCCAAGGCTTGGTCTATTTGCAATAACGGTCTGTTTTGGGCGATATCATTGGTCAAATCAGATACAGTAAATGTACCCATTTGAAATGGCTGTATGACCTCCATCTCTAAATAGCTGTAACCGCTTGAAGTGTGGATTTGTCTGTGTAAATTTGAACGGTAAAATGTTCAATCACTAAAACGAAATGGCAAGGTGTCAATGAAGATACATCTTAACTTGACGATAGCGGCCCTTGTACTGTCATAGAAGGGACTCTGTTTTTGTATTTGAGTGTGTGAGTGTCAGAGAGAGAGAGAGAGAGAGAGAGAGAGAGAGAGAGAGAGAGAGAGAGAGAGAGAGAGAGAGAGAGAGAGAGAGAGAGAGAGAGAGAGAGAGAACAACTGCACAACTACATTGGTATCCAATGGAGCCTGAGTCAGACGTGATGTAGTCTTTGACCACTTCCACTCCCAGAGGATCAGCTGTAACCTGGCCATACAGTTCAGCTGCCAGGAACACTGTTCTCCGCTGACCTCTAACCCCTGGCCCTTCAGCTCCCCAGGCTGATCTGTATTTGCTTTGATTGGTTAAACAGGGAGAAAAGCCAGACCAGGAAGCCATACTCTCGACTCCCCTCGACTGATACTCCTGCCGGCCAGCCGATTGGCCAAATTGGCCTTCCCCTAATTGCAGTACTCCAGATCTGGTACCATATAGTGCCTGCACACACGCGCACACATACCGTTCCTCAACCTGACCCTGGACATATTTTAGCCCAGCCATCAGGAGGTCATGATGGAGAGTCATTACTGTAACTAGGGGACAGACATCTGCAGCCAGGTTCAGGCCCGCATCAATCCAAAATGTATAGTTCACTCACACCTGGGTTGGAATGGGACTGACCATGGCAGTTCCAAACCCTGTCTCTGCCCAGCCTCCTTCTCCCCTAAAAGGGTTTTTTGTTTTAACCCAGACTGTTCTTATTGATTGAGGTCAGGAGGAACGTGACTTAGAATTTTTCCGTTTCCAAAATAGCAAAATCATGACACATTTTCTTAAAAGGAAGTAGTATACTGTAGATGTTTAACCAATACAACCTCCAAAAGCAACATAGAAGAGTACATGTGAGTATCATGCTATACAGAGTGATGGAAGTCTGATAGAAAGTTAAGTAGCTTTCCTCTGCGTGCAAATGTATCTTAATTAGAGCTAATATCGTCAGCATGCTCTTTATGTTGTGTTGGGAGGCTTTCTGACTCTCTCTCTCTCTCTCTTCCTCTTTCTCTCACCTCTGTACGCCCTTCCTTCCCCAATTAATTATTAGCATATGTAGTTCATTTGGTTCGGCAATGAGCCATTCTTGGTGTCATCTCACACACGTCTTAACAGATTTATACTGAGGGGAACAGTCAAGATATTCCTCTATTTTCCTTATCAGAACCCTTGCCACGAACAAGCATATGTGCATTTAGCATTTTCTGGTTTTGTATGTTATTGGTGTACTGTAATAAAATTGATTATTCTTATTGACGAAACAACTAGAAATATGTCATATCACCATAAATTCTCCAAACTGGAGATATATGGTTCTTCTTTGCAAGTGTTTATTAGTAGGTAAACAGTCCTCCATCTCCTTACCACTTCTGTAGAAAGCAAGCTCATCAGTATCATACCTGCTTTGGTCATAATTCTCCTTAATGTCCTAAGTTAATATATCCATATCATGTACGACAAGGAAGGTGGATAATTTGGCATAGTGTTTTGGTTAGAGGATATTTGGAGGTAAATGTTAGCTATCCATGCAACTTTCAGTGTTTAATTTCACTCTGTAATGAGTCAGATGAAAAACAGTTTCTGCAAATGATACAGTCTGTGTTTTGACTGGGGGGACCACACCTGGGTTCAAATAGCACTTCAACAAATGGAGTAGTCTGAAAAGTGAACACTCTGCCATTCTGGCACTCCAGGCAGACTAAAACAAATGCTCAAAGTATTGTGAAAGAAGATTGTCAAATACGATCTGAACCCAGATGTGCTGGGAACGGATGTTTTCAGATTTATATCTTGGACATTTTTTTGCTCTTAGCATCAGTGACATGATCAACCCCCTTTCCTTTCTATGATGTGACCTCAGTGACTGGGTTTCCTTTCATGTGTTTCAGCGTCACACACCCAAGGCCCACAGGCACACACACTCAGCCCACAGACGGCTGCAGAGTTAAAGGTGAACTATTACTCACAGACAACCTTTCCTTTCTCTCCATTATGCTTTATTTCTTCTGTGGACTCACACATGCACCACATGGTAACATCGTGAAACTTGATAACGTGTGTGTGTGTGTGTGTACGTTTATGCATGTGTTTGATATTGAAAAGACCCACTTCCCCTAGTTTAAGGGGTCACAGTCTTCAGTGAGGTAGGTGCATGACATGTCCACCTCATCCTGCATACCCAAACATACACACACTTATGACGTGTTCACATGATATGAACCTCTAGTGGGCCCACAAATGACGTGTTCATATGCTATCTGGACAAAGGGAATGCTTGAGAATATACACTGAGTGTACAAAACATTAGGAACACCTGCTCTTTCCATGACATAGACTGACAAGGTGAATCCAGTTGAAAGCTTTGATCCCTCATTGATGTCAATTGCTAAATGTACTTCAATCAGTATTGATGAAGGGGAGGAAACAGGTTACATAAGGATTTTTAAGCCTTGAGACATGGATTGTATATGTATGCCATTGAGAGGGTGAATGGGCAAGACAAAATATTTAAGTGCCTTTGCACGGGGTATGGTAGTAGGTGACAGGCGCTCCGGTTTGAGCATGTCAAGAACTGCAACGCTGCTGGGTTTTTCACTCTCAACAGTGTGTATCAAGAATGGTCCACCACCAACCAAAGGACATTCAGCCACTTCGAGAACTTGTAGAGTCCATCCCCTGATAAACTGAGGGTGTTCTGGGGGCAAAAGGGGGTGCAACTCAATATTAGGAAGATGTTCCTAATGTTTTGTACACTCAGTGTATGTGTAGAAAACACACAAAGAGTGATTTAGGATTAATATTCAGTCTCTAATTACAGTAACTAAAAGTGGAGTAAAGGAAAACATTCCCGGCATTTATTATTCTTATATTCTGACTTTGTCACGATAGCTATCTATATTCTCACTATGTGAGAAATCTCTTGTAGGATGCAATGAAGGAGCAATGATGGAGCTTTGTAACTGTTGTAACTGAGCTCTCTCTTTCACTCTCTCCCTCCATACCCCATCCCACTCCTTCTCCCCTATTCTCATCATACTGTAATATCTGCTAATGAAGATGTTTTATCAGCCTCCCTGCCTCTCACATATATTGTATATGATCTCTGGGAGCCCATCAAGATGCCATACATTCACTAGGATTCTGAAGATAAAGTGTAAAGAACCTGCCATCCTCATCTCCCCACAACTCCAGCAACACCCACGGTAGCTATTCTATTCAACCAATATGTTGGCACAGAGCTGGGGTTTTGAAACGAAATAATGAAGGCAGGCATTCTTTCTATATCATTCCAGTTTTTATTTTTGCCTGTAAGTTGAGTCTGGCTCTGCCTGTTTAATAATACATTTGTTTCATTAAAGCCGGACTTCATATAGTGAGGAGGTCGACTGGAGAACTCTGTTTCACCTTTCACCTTTCAGAACTCACCATCAGCCCAACATGCCTTTGCCTTATAAAAAAAGAAAATGGTTAAAAATGGCATTATATGGGGCTTATGGTATTCCTGACAACACACAGTGTTATTCAGCGGCTCACAGCTCTCACTAATGACCATGAGACTGGAAGCATTGGAGCAGAGAGTCTCTCGGGGAGTCTCCCCTGTCTCTCCAGCAGAGCCCTGGAACCCGGAACCAGCCCACCAAGGAGCTGCTGCTGCCACGTGGATATGCAGTCATTATTTTATATTAGGACCTATGATGATGCCACACTTTCCATGGGCCCAACCAACAAGCCTCGCTGTACTGTGGCACTCACTGCATGGTCTGTTCTCACTCCTGGCCACGTGTGACCATGTGTGGCGGAGAAGGGGACTGGGGGGCATGCATCCGTGTGTGTGTGTGTGTTACTGTCTGTCTCTTTTCCAACAAGCTCTCACAGTGTCAATGCAGAATTAGACGTTTAGCAATGTTCCTCACATTTCTAAATTGCTCCTAGAGTTTTTTAAATCCTGGATCGACTACTCCTACTCATTATCGTTCTGTTTCTCCAAACGTCTATTCGCTCCAAATGTCAAATTTAGAATATTAAGTGTTAAGGTTATTGGATAGGGTTAAAACATTACGCTTAAGCAATCATTCCGATTGGTTACGGTAAGGGTTAAGGCTTGGTATATAGTTAAAGCAAACAAGTGGCCACCACTGGGATCAAAGGCTCAACCTTCTGATCCAGAGTCATGCGATGAATCCCTAGATCCATGACTCAGGACAGGCAGGTTGCGTGTTTGATCCCAGTGGTGGATACTTGTTTTACATGTTTTTGTTTGAACCCTATCCCAAACCTTAACCCATGTGATTAACCCAAGCCTACTTGATGGTAATAGCGCTCACTGTTGCCCCTAGTGGCCGGCTTTGAAGGCATTTCCCGACGACCTAGGGACATGGGTAGACATCCAGTTTTGAAGTCACTCGAGCAATCTGCCTGCTCTTTTCTACTTTTGTCTAGCAACACACTCCAGTCGTACAATATAATGGTTGTGTGCTTTGTCTGTATTCGCCATTAGTATTATAGTAATTGTTATACTGTACAGTACGTTGTATAGTATATCAGTTTGTTATTACTAGGAGTATTAGTTTTACAACCAGAACCTCAAATGGCTTCACAGTGCCTGACATGGCTGGTTTATTTATTTCAGAGAAACACAAGGCGTGGCTCAGTGTGTGTGTGTGGACATAAACTATATCTGCGAGCTGGGTGCTCCATCTGGATCACCCGAATAAACAGCAGGCATCTTGGTGACCTGGAGGAGATGATGAGGAGGTTGAGTGCAGGCAAGCCCACCGGCTAAGGCTATGAATAAACATAGCGAAGGAGATGTGACTGTCGTCTTATCAGACCGGTGACTGGGTGAGGATGGTATGGGATGTGTGTGTATGGAGGGGAGTATAATGTGTGTGTGTGTGTGTGTGTGTGTGTGTGTGTGTGTGTGTGTGTGTGTGTGTGTGTGTGTGTGTGTGTGTGTGTGTGCGTGCGTGCGTGCGTGCGTGCGTGCGTGCGTGCGTGCGTGCGTGCGTGCGTGCGTGCGTGTGTGTGTGTGTGTCACTCGCGGCCCATACGGTCCCAGCCTAAAAACTGAATTAGTCAAATCAGGGCCAGTGCTGATGAGGAAAAAAACTGATTCAGGGGCCGCTCAATCTGAACGCCTCGCCAGAGGAACAAAGCAAAGAACACAGAACAGCATCCTGGGCTTTGTGCAATGCTGGGCGGCAAGGCTGGCGTGTTGGTAGGTGTCGGGTTGCGTCTGGCCAGCGTGTGGTCTATCTCTACTCCACTGGGCATCAGACGGTCGGGTAAGGTCACACCTTGCATCAAGACACACAATGCAGCAAAAAAATACAGCCTGATTAGTTCCTTCTTCCCACAAAGCCAGCTTAATCCCTGGGAAAACAGCCTGTCTGTGGGGAGAGTGTAAAGGGAGGACTGGAGTCCAACCTGCCTTAGCCCCGTTGGAGAGGCGAGAGGCAAGAGATGATAGATGAATGGCATTACTCACGCTGACCTGTGCGAAGGCTCAATGTCTGTCTAGGAAATGGAATTGCGCTGGAGGCTGATGAAAGCGGCTTCACTTGCTCTTATTTGCTGTTATTTGCAAGGCTAATGTTCATACACCATGGCGCGTGAGTGTATGCACGCGTGCGTGCGTGCATGTGTGTTTGACAGGAACTGATTTGACAGCTTAGAATGACCTCATTGCCTCAGTGGCAAACATGATCCATCACTAATTTCTATTGCAACTGAATCCTGATGTTTTCAGTTACTGTCATTGTGTAAAACTTTGTATCTGCAGCCCATATGTAGCACAGACACAGACAGACGCTGTGGCGCAGTAGAACTCTTATTACACAGAGGTCAGTGTCCTTACTTTCTTTATCTATCAAAGTGCAGCACTTCTATTTGACTGCTTTGTGAGATACACACCAAATGGGTTTCTAACAGTCAAAAGACTGACAGTGGCCCATTTTCTAAATATTTTAAGTGACAGGTACTTCAACAACACCTTACTGTGATCATTTAAGCCAGATCAAAGTGGAACATAAACATGAACTGAGGTTGAAGTGATCTGGAAGATGTCAATGAGGTGAGTTTTCAACTCAAGTAACTAACACACTATCGAGGCCATTAAAACCAACTTTGATAGCCGTTGCAACCTTAACACACACACACAGACAAGCCTCTGCTCTCACAGATCTGTGCTGTGCCAAGGGTGGCTGTCAGAGAAGAGAAAATGGACAGTCACTGCCATCTCTTAAATAGTTAGTAATGATATATATGATATCCATATAGCCTCTCTCCATCCCCCATCCCTCCATCCACAGCAGTCCAGCAGTGGCACAGCAGTGGCCTGGGTCACTCTCTCTTCTAGTGCCTTTGGAACACCCCGGGGCCTCTTTACATCCCTCCAGTGTTTATTTGGAAAGAAAGACCTTTGATAGATGATTTCCTGTCTCTCAGATCAGGAGAGTTTACTTCCTCTCTTTCTCGCTCGGGGTCTGTTTTGAAGACCTGCTCGCGTAGCGGTTAAAAGCATTGGGCCAGGGACCAAATGGTTGGTGGTTGGAATCCCAGAGCCGGCAAGGTGGAAAATCTGGTGCTCTGTCCTGGTTCAAGGCAGTTAACCTCCAACAACAAGCACTCCCAGGGTGCTGATGATGTGGACATCGATTAAGGCATCCCCCCCCCCACACTGATTCAGAGGGGTTGGGTTAATTGTGGAAGACACATTTCAGTTAAATCAAATCACATTTTATTTGTCACATGTGCCGAATAACACAGTGAAATGCTTACTTACAAACCCTTAACCAACAATGCAGTTTCAATAAAATACCTAAAAAAAGTAAGAAAATCACATTTATTTAACTAGGCAAGCCAGTTAAGAACAAATTCTTATTTTCAATGACAGCCTAGAAACAGTGGGTTAACTGCCTTGTTCAGGGGCAGAGCAACATGTTTTTACCTCGTCGGCTCAGGGAGTCCAACGCTCTAACCACTAGGCTACCTGCCACCATGATAAAAGAGCAGCAGAAAAGAACAGAGTCAATATGAGGGGGCACAGGTGTCAAGATAATTGAGTAAATATGTACATGTAGGTAGAGTTATTAAAGTGAGATAATAATGTAGATAATAACTGAGAGTAGTAGCAGCCATTTGATGAGCTGTTCATGAGTCTTATGGCTTGGGGGGCTGGACCGTACAGCTTGACGTGCAGTAGAGAAGGTATAGAAGTCCTGGATGGCAGGAAGCTTGGATCCGGTGATGTACTGGGCCATACGCACTACCCTCTGTAGTGCCTTGTGGTCGGAGGCCGAGAAGTTGACATACCAGGCAGTGATGCAACTTGTCAGGATGCTTTCGATGGTGCAGCTGTAACAGTCCAGGATCCAGTTGCAGAGGGGGATGTTTAGTCCCAGGGTCCTTAGCTTAGTGTTTAGCTTAAAGGGAACTATGGTGTTGAACGCTGAGCTGTAGTCAATGAATAGCATTCTCACATAGGTGTTCCTTTTGTGCAGGTGTGAAAGGGCAGTGTGGAGTGCAATAGAGATTGCATCATCTGAGGATCTGTTGGTGGCATATGCAAATTGGAATGGGTCTACGGTTTCTGGGATAATGGTGTTGATGTGAGTCATGACCAGCCTTTCAAAGTATTTCATGGCTACAGATGTGAGTGCTAAGGGTCGGCAGTCATTTAGGCAGGTTACCTCAGTGTTCTTGGACACAGGGACTATGGTGGTGTGCTTGAAACATGTTGGTAATACAGACTCAGACAGGGAGAGGTTGAAAATGTCAGTGAAGACACTTGCCAGTTTGTCAGCGCATGCTCGGAGTACATGTCCTGGTAATCTGTCTGGCCCTGCGGCCTTGTGAATGTTGACCTGTTTAAAGGTCTTACTCACATCAGCTGCTGAGAGCATGATCACACATTGTTACTTGCCTCGAAGCCAGCATATTTAGGTTGTCTGGTAGGCTTGTGTCACTGGGCAGCTCTTGGCTGTGCTTCCCTTTGTAGTCTGCAATAGTTTGCAGGCCCTGCCACATCCTACGAGCGTCAGAACCGGTGTAGTACGACTTGATCTTAGTCCTGTATTGACGCTTTGCCTGTTTGATGGTTCGTCAGAGGGCATAGCAGGATTTCTTATAAGCTTGCAGGTTAGTTCCGCTCCTTGAAAGTGGCAGCTCTAGCCTTTAGCTCAGTGGAAATGTTACCTGTAATCCATGGCTGGGGTATGTACACTACCTTTCAAAAGTTTGGGGTCACTTAGAAATATTCTTGTTTTTGAAAGAAAAGCACATTTTTGTCCATTAAAATATCATCAAATTGATCAGAAATACAGTGTAGACCATTTTTAATGTTGTAAATTACTATTGTAGCTGGAAACGGCAGATTTTTTTATGGAATATCTACATAGGCGTACAGAGCAGCCCATTATCAGCAACCATCACTCCTGTAATGGAACCCACAAATTCTGATGCTCCAGATACTCAACTAGTCTAAAGAAGGTCCATTTTATTGCTTCTTTAATCAGACAGTTTTCAGCTGTGCTGACATCATTTCAAAAGGGTTTTCTAATGATCAATTAGCCTTTTAAAATTACAAACTTGGATTAGATAACACAACGTGTCATTGGAACACAGGAGTGATGGTTGCTGATAAAGCCAGTGACTGATGTGGTGTACCCCTCAATGCCATTGGAAGAATCCCAGAACATATTCCAGTCTGTGCTAGCAAAGTCCTGTAGTTCAGCATCTGCTTCATTTGACCACTTTTTTTATAAACCAAGGCACTGGTGCTTCCTGCTTTAATTTTTGCTCGTAAGCAGGAATCAGGAGGATAGAATTATGGTCAGGTTTGTCAAATGGAGGGCGAGAGAGATCTTTGAATGCGTCTCTGTGTGTGGAGTAAAGGTGGTCTAGAATTTTTCCGTCTGGTAGCACATTTAACACGCTGATAGAAATGAGATAAAAACTGATATAAGTTTCCCTGCATTAAAGTCCCCTGCCAATAGGAGCGGCGCCTCTGGATGAGCATTTTCTAGTTTGCTTATGACTGTATACAGCTCATTTAGTGGAGTTTTAGTGCCAGCATTCATATGTGGAGGTATGTAGACAGCTGTGGAAAATACAGGTGAAAAACCTCTAGGTAGATGGTGTGGTCTTAGTTTATCATGAGATACTCTACCTCAAGCGAGAACAACCTTGAGACTTCCTTAGATAGCTGTTGTTTACATAAATGCATAGGCCCCCGACCCTGTGTTTTACCGGAGGCTGCTGTTCTGTCCTGCCCATAGAGTGTATAATCCGCCAGCTGCATGTTCTTAATGTCGTCGTTCAGACACGACTCGGTGAAACATAAGATAATATCGTTTTGAATATCCCGTTGGTAGTATAAACGTGCTTTCAGTTCGTACCATTTCTTTTCCAGCGATTGAACGTTAGCTAGCGGGACGGAAGGCAAGGGCAGATTAGCCACTCGTCGCCTGATCCTCACAAGGCACCCAGGTCTCTATCCGCAAAATCTCAGTTTCCTTCTCCAGCGAATAACGGGGATCTGGGCCTGGTCGGGTGTCTGTATTATATCCCTCCCGTCTGACTCTTTGAGGAAGAACTCTTTCGTCCAGTTTGAGGTGAGCAATCGCAGTTCTGTTGTCCAGAAGCTATTTTCGGTCATAAGGGACGGTAAACAGCAACATTATGTACCAAACAAGTTACAAACAGCGCGAAAAACAAACAAAATATCATGGCTGGATTCAACCCCTTATTCAGCACCCTATCAATGCATTCTATTGTGCAACTGACTAGATACCCCCTGCCATGCTGACACTCTTTCAGTCTCTAGCTAGCTGCATGTTGACAAAAACCGGGAGAAAAAGGGTCCTATTGATCAGGAGCAGAGTGTGTTTTGTTGTCATATAATCCAGCTCCAGGTCTACTTCCTATGCAACTCTTTCAACTCAAATTTATAGACGTGAATGATGTCAGGCTACTGATATTTCAAAGGAGGGCTCGCATTAGGAGTAATTAAGAAAAACTGCTGATCACATTACAGGGATATTCTGTTACAGAGGAGGCTGGTGAGGGGAGTTATAGGAGGAGAAGATCATTGTAATGGTTGGAATGGGATAAATGGAATGATGTCAAAATCATCAAAACTATGGAGACCACATGTTTGACTGCATTCCAATTGTTCCGTTACAGCATTACATTAAGCCTGTCCTCCTATTGCTCCTCCCACCAGCCTACTCTGGTGTTAAACATACAGGAAGCTAGCTCGGATCTAAAGTAAAGGAATGTAGAATAAGGCTTTTTGTTCAGTAAAAAAACGGAGCAGATTGCCAACTCATTGTCACATAATACATCTGAAATAACATGGATGAAAGTGGTTTGTTCAGTGAATGTGTTACAAGGTTACCTCGGGAAAAATACATATCTGATTATAATTATCACCTTTTGCTTCTGCGGGAGAAGTTTCATGACAATTGGTTTTGTTATGAGCTGATGCACTTGGCACAAGGCTTTTTAATAAAGAATAAAGAATGCATTACCAGCGTGTGGCAATCACAGTGACTCAACTCACAGAATAATTTAAAGCAAGGGCTTAGAGCAAAGATTCACAAACTATACTGCTCCGTAAATATGCAAATCAAAGGTCAGAAAAGCTACAGACCAGTAGCCAGCAGTGGATAGTGTGGGAAGCTGAGGACCTGTCCAGTCTGCCTCTGCGCCTTCACTGTGCCCTCACTGTGCCCTCCTGCTCTGCTGTCTTACCCTCTCTAGTGGAGACGAACGTGTCCCTCCTGCAGCTCTTTCTCAAACTATCCTCCTTCCTCTCTTCCCTTGATTCTACTGTTTTTTGTAGCCTAATGTTTTCCGCTGTGTTTGGCGGGGCCCTAGCAGGCCCTTGGGGGATGTGTGTGTGTGCTTGCGTATGATGTGGAGAAGGAGTGCTTAGCAGTAAAACTGTCATCTTTAAATCAAGCCGAGTGGTTCGACTACCCCTGGTGCAGTTGTGATTTACACAACCCTGCGGTGCCTCACTCTTTTCTCAGACCTCAGAATTATAAACGGTGGAGGAATAAAAACTGCATATTTACTTAGGTGCAATATTAATCACTCATTAGGTCCCATATTTAACAGGGAGGAAAGGTGCTGAGCATTTGTACACTCGCCGGCAGACAGAGTGCTGGTTTATTGTCTTGTTGAAAGGGCTGGCTATGAATGGAACATGGAAGGAAAGGCTACTTATTTCTGAGAGGAGGAGGGAAGTAATTACCACTTTGAGCAGCTGGGAGAGGTCCAAGGCTCAGCACATCAATCAGAATTACTCTCCCTATAGTGGAATACATATGTAAGAGTGCCCCCAGGTGGGAGAGTGCTCCATTACACCAGGGAGTTGTCCATTTGTGACTCGTTTCTGGAAACTATGCGTATGTTGCGTGTCACTACTTCACAGGAGAGATATTTGAACATACATTTTTTACCAAAATGCATTTTTTGGTAAAAATGTCTTCGGGAACACGTGAACTTAAATGTGCCTTAAGAACAAACTTGTACGCCATCTGTAAATATGCATTTTTTAAATTACGAGACAAGTTGGTTTATCCACGGAAAAAGCCAGGAGCCTTCCGCTAGCTATGATTGGCTGAGATAATGGATGAGCTGAACATGCCGAGAGATGAGTTTGGATTGGCCTGCGATGTAGCACACTTCTGTCCATAACATGAGCTTCTCAGTATGTGTAGGTGATCCTTTCTACTGCGGCTTTTTTGAAAGATATCATGAAGAACGGCATAAGTGTTGTTAATGCTCTCCACTTTCTGGACAACCAAGTTTTGACATCAGTGGAATGCCCGGTGGAAGCAGAGTATGATAGCTGAGGAGAGAGAGAAATTCTGGAGTTTGATTGCACATTTTTTATTTTACCTTTATTTAACTAGGCAAGTCAGTTAAGAACACACAGAAGAAAGTTGTTCGATAAAAAACTGTCTCCAGATTACATTTTCAAACTAAGGGCAACCATGGCTTCTATGACAGTGAGGAAGAAGCGTTCATCCTTGTATTTGGGTCAGAGAGTCTAGCTAGCTACATTATCAGTTATTATACGTTTCACATTTTTTTCAGAAAGTCGTTTTTATTGCAAATTAGCTAGCTAGCTAAAGTTAGCTGGCTGGCTCGCTGCCCAATGTTAGGTGTATGATCTGTATAGTAATATTATTTGTATCTCAAAGCTATTTGCATTGATAGTTATAGCCTAATGTTACTGTAGTTAGCTTGCTAATATTGAACCTAAGTAGTTGGTTAGCTTTAGCTATCTGCAGATTCATGCAGGGTGGTTACGAGTTGGAATTATGGTTAATTGTTTAGCTAGCTATGTCTACATAAAAGACACTGTGCAATTTACATATTTTGTATCCTGTGAATGTGACAAATAAACTAATATTTGATTTTACCAGAGATGGTAACGTTACCAGAGATGGTAACGTGAAGAACAACGTAACCTGCACCAAAGTCAAATTAAGATAGAACGTTAGGCTAACGAGACAAGTTTTAAAATTCTCTGGTAGAATGCCCTGATTTTATTTCGTCACACTCACAACCGTAAGCTATTTTCTGTAGCTTGCCAATAACTTGGAAGTAATAATCTTGTTGTGAGCTTATTTTCCTGTTATAACTAATACAAATTAAATAAGGTTAAGACAAACTCAGAAATATAATATGGTCATCCTTTTAGCTGTCTAGCCAGCAAATTTAATGTTAGCTTGCTAGCTAACAAGCTAGAAACAAACCAAAACATTGTTTAGAAAGTTCCTTTTAATTGCCTGGTTTGCTAGATTGACATATACTAAATTCATTTTTAAACGGATGGGTTTATAGGTGTTAAAATACACCAGTGATGCTATTTTGGACCACCAGGCTGCTGATGTCAATCAGCCTGTAGTTTTTGTGTTTATACTTTTTCATAATGACAAGTTTGATGTCGGACGACAATAGAATATAGAATGTTCATAATGTCACTATGACAACTAAAATGAGATGATCGTGGACTACAGGAAAAGGACCGACAACCACATATCACAGTCAAATATACAAGATATGAACATTCCATTCCAGCTAGACATTTGGTATATAGCCTTTTGCAAAACCAAAAAAATGTACATACACATCTAAAATCTATGAGCAAAAATTCTGAGAATGGTAATATTTTACACACACATGAAGGTACCCATCCAAAAGCAATCACTTCTGGTGAAAAAACTCAAATGTGAAAAATTGGTGGATGTAGCATTTTGTAAAAAAACTTAAATTGCTTTTTTCATTATTGGGGTACAATATGTCAGATAACCACTGTAACCCATTTCAATGTTATTTCCACAGCGAATGTTACATTCATTGGAATAAAAGTAGTTTTACCGCTGCATCTGAATAGCCTATAGTTTGAACAGAAAGTGGTGGTCATTGACATTAATGTGGAATGAGTGGAGAGGAGAAGGGGATGGAGCGATAATTGTGTGTGTCAAACATTGAGTCCTCCTTAGTTTGTGTTCTGTGTGACAAAGCAACTTTCCACTTCCTCCATTAGCAATTAACGACAATGACGAGGCAAAGACAATGGTCAGCACTTCAGCCCACAGCTGTGGTAATTCTGCTTGTGTTTCTTTCTCACTCTCTTTAGTCTGTAATTTTCCATTGGCTGGTCCGGTGTGTTTGAGCCCTGTTTGATGTTCCTGAACTTTTGTATACTTTTTAGTGAGCAGTTCTGAAAGTAGAGCTCATGAGCCAAAAGTGCTCCACGAAAATTGCATACTACATTTCGTCATATACACAATATACCACAAAAGTATGTGGACATCCCTTTCAAATGATTGGATTTGGCTATTTCAGCCACACCCATTTCTGACATGTGTATAAAATCGAGCACACAGCCATGCAATATCCATAGACAAACATTGGCAGTAGAATGACCTTACCGATGAGCTCAGTGACTGTTAGCGTGGCCCTGTCATGGGATGCCACCTTTCCAACAACTTAGTTCATCAAATTTCTGCCCTGCTAGAGCTGCCCCGGTCAACTGTAAGTGCTGTTATTGTGAAGTGGAATGTCTAGGAGCAACAACATCTCAACTGTGAAGTGGTAGGCCACACAAACTCACAGAACGGGACGATCGAGTTCTGAAGAGCATAGAGAGTAAAAATCATCTGTCCTCGGTTGATACAATTGCTACCGAGTTCCAAACTGCCCCTGGAAACAACGTCAGCACAATAACTGTTTGTCGAGAGCTTCATGAAATGGGTGTCCATGGCCGAGCAATTGCACTCAAGCCTAAGATCACCATGCACAATGCCAAGCGTCGGCTGGAGTGGTGTAAAACTCACTGCCATTGGACTCTGGAGCAGTGGAAACACGTTCTCTGGAGTAATGAATCACACCAACCATCTGGCAGTGAGACGGACTAATCTGGGTTTGCCGGATACCAGGAGAAAACTACCTGCCCCAATGCATAGTGCCAATTGTAAAGTTTGGTGGAGGAGGAATAATTGTCTGGTGCTATATTTCATGGTTTGAGCTTAGTTCCAGTGAAGGGAAATCTTAACCCTACAGCACACAAATACATTCTAGGCTATTCAGTGCTTCCAACTTTGTGGAAACAGTTTGGGGTTTGTTGAGATCATTGTGGAAAAACTTGACGACCTGCACAGAGCCCTGACCTCAACCCCATTGAACACCTTTGGAATGAATTTTGCTACACTATAATATATGCTAATCATGTGAATATGACCAATAAAATATGATTTGATTTAAATTACACCGCCAACTGCGAGTCAGGCCTAATCGCCTGCAGCAATTTTTCAACATCTAGCGGAAAGCCTCTCCAGATGAGTGGAGGTTGTTTTAGCAGCAAATGGGGGGACCAACTCTTTTGGAATAAGATGTTTGATGAGCAGGTGTCCACATACTCTTTTGGGCATGTAGTGTATGCACAGATATGTGCACCAGGTCATTTCTCTCTCTCGCTCTCTCTTTCTGTGTGTGTATGGAGTTTCCACTAAGTCGTTGGGCGTGTCCTGAAACCTCATTGGACAATGCTCCTGGCTTGCCTTCTTCTTTCACAGTACAAACTAATTGGACCTGATCACATGACTCTGTCTTCTCCAGAAAAAGAATCATGCACATAGTTCTCTCAAACACTCACTCACTTAAGCCAGCCATAAAGTAAGGTTACTCCAGTCATAATTGTGTTAAAATGTAGCCAAATACATTTAAACTCAGTTTTTCACAATTTCTGACATTGAATCCTAGTAAAAAATCCCTGTCTTAGGTCTGTTAGGATCACTACTTTATTTTAAGAATGTGAAATGTCAGAATAAGAGTAGAGAGAATGATTTATTTCAGCTTTTCTTTCTTTCATCACATTCCCAGTGGGTCAAAAGTTTAGATACACTCAATTAGTATTTGGTAGCATTGCCTTTAAATTGTTTAACTTCGGTCAAACGTTTCAGGTAGCCTTCCTCAAGCTTCCCACAGTAAGTTGAGTGAATTTCGGCCCAGTCCTCCTGACAGAGCTGGTGTAACTGAGTCAGGATTGTTTTCAGTTCTGCCCACACAGTTTCTATAGGACTGAGGTCAGGGCTTTGTGATGGCCACTCCAATACCTTGACTTTGTTTTCCTTAAGCCATTTTGCCACAACTTTGGAAGTATGATTGGAAGTATGCTTATCCTTCCCTTTTTCCTACAAACATAATGATGGTCATTATGGCCAAAACAGTTCCATTTTTCTTTCATCAGACCAGAGAACATTTCTCCAAAAAGTACAATCTTTGTCCCCATGTGCAGTTGCAAACCGTAGTCTTGCTTCTTATGGAGGTGGTCCCATGGTGTTTATACTTGCATACTATTGTTTGTACAGATGAACATGGTACATGCAGGCATTTTGAAATTACTCATAAGGATGAACCAGACTTGCAGAGGTCTACAATTTTTTTCTGAGGTCTTAGCTGATTTTTTCAAAATTTTCCCATGATGTCAAGAAAGAGGCACTGAGTTTGAATGTAGGCCTTGAAATACATCCACAGGTACACCTCCAATTGACTCAAATTATGTCAATTAGTCTATCAGAAGCTTCTGAAACCATGACATCATTTTCGGGAATTTTCCAAACTGTTTAAAGGGAACCTCTTAGGGCTATTGGGCAGTGTTCGGAAGTTCGGATGATTGAGGTGCCCAAAGTAAACTGCATGTTACTCAGGCCCAGAATTTAGGATATGCTATTGGTAGCATTGGATAGAATACACTCTGACATTTCTAAAACTGTTTAAAAAATGTCTGTGAGTATAACAGAACTGCTATGGCAGGCAAAATCCAGAGGAAAATCCATCCGGAACATTTTTTGCTTAGGTCACAGGCCATTTAAATGCTAGTCTATGGGATATACAAATAAATAGCTCCCAGATTACAGTTCCTATGGCTTCCAATAGATGTCAACAGTCTTTAGAAAGGGTTTCAGGCTTGTTTTTTCCAAGGTGTCTCATTAGAAAAGTAGTCTTGTTGCACGCGTGAATGAGGTGCGCGCTCTCCGTTATTTATCTTCCCTATTGAACATACTATTCTCGGTCTTACATTTTATTGTTTATTTAGATATTAGAGTACCTGAGGATTACATAGAAACATTGTTTGACTTGTTTGGACAAACTTTACCATAAACATTTTGGATTTGTTTGTATGCAGTTAAACGAGTTGATTACTGAAATCAAAGGCGCCAATTAAACAGACTTTTTTGGATATAAAGAATGACTTTATCGAACGAAACGACCATTCATTGTGTTGCTGGGACGCTTGGGATTGCAAACTGAGAAAGATCTTCAAATGTAAGTGATTTATTTTATCGCTATTCTGGATTTTGTGACCCCTGTGCTGGTTTGAAAAAGTATTTTGATGTTGGGCGCTGTCCTCAGATAATCGCATGGTATACATTCGCCGTTAAGTATTTTTAACAAGAAGTATCTTAACAAGAAGTTAAGCTTTTAAATGATGTTAGATACTTGTATGTTCATGAATTTTTTATATTACAATTTTGTCATTTGAATTTGGCGCGCTCCAGCTTCACTGGATCTTGTCGATTTTGCTGCCGATAGGGGGATCCGTGCACTAAGTTATTAAAGGCAAAGTCAACTTAGTGTATGTAAACTTCTGACCCACTGGAATTGTGATACAGTGAATAATAAGTGAAATAATTGTTGGGAAAATTACTTGTGTCATGCACAAAGTAGATGTCCTAACCGACTTGCCAAAACTACAGTTTGTTAACATAAATTTGTGGAGTGGTTGAAAAACCTCAAATGTAGATATCAAATGGCGGGGCCATTCATGAAAGACAACTGTCTTAGTAGCTAACTCATGTTAAACGCTAACTCATTTTGTAAGGAGCTAATGTCATTCTCCATTACCCAAGACAGGATAGGTACATCATTTTTGACCAACCTTAACTTTGCGATACTATCTTGACCCTCAATTGAGCCAAATTTGTATCTTCTAAGATGTCTGTGTAGAGTTATAGGTGGTTTGTTTGATTTTTTTTAAATGATTTGTTATTAAAAAATATATATATTTTGCTCCATGAAGTGATCAAACCATGTGTACTCTGCCATCTAGCATATTTCAAATCTTCTCTCATTGATTGAGACAGGTGGGTCCACCCCAAAGTTCCGAATATCATGATGACACTTACCTGTCTCGATCACTGAGAGAAGATTTGAAATAGACAAGATTTCTGCATAAAATCACTTGCTGGCTTGAAGGGTGGAAATTGTTGTTGTTTGTAGCTTGCTGGCTAGGCTATGTTTACAAACGGTTGTCTGTAACTATATGAAACTGTGGGATTTGTTGCTAGCTATATTGTTAGTATTAGTCATTACCTAGTACAGGAAGAGCTGAAAAGTAAAAACCTTTTCCCTCTCTGCAGCTTGATTTCAAATTTTGATCTGCCTCCTAATTGACGGCAAGCCCCTGACTCAGCCTCAGAGTTGTACTTTTACTTTTTTGTATCTTTTTTTAAGTAATATGTTCATTTGCTACTGACCCGTAGCACTGTAGCCATGAAATGTTTGAAACCCTAGACCCCCTCAAATTTGCATACCGCCCCAACAGATCCACAGATGATGCAACCTCTATTGCACTCCACACTGCCCTTTCACACCTGGACAAAATGAACACCTATGTGAGAATGTCACACCCTGATCTGTTTCACCTGTCCTTGTGATTGTCTCCACCCCCTCCAGGTATCGCTGATTTTCCCCAGTGTATTTATCTCTGTGTTTCCTGTCTCTCTGTGCCAGTTCGTCTTGTCTTGTCAACCAGTGAGTTTTTCCCATGCTCCTGCTTTTTCTATTCTCTCTTTTGCTAGTCTTCCCCGTTTTGAACCTTGCCTGCCCTAACTCTGAACCTACCTGCCTGCCTGACCATACTGCCTGCCCTGACTTCAAGCCTGCCTGCCATTCTGTACCTCTGACCTTGTTATGATCTTTTTGCCAGTCCACGACCATTCTCTTGCCTGCCCCCTTGCATACAAATAAATATCAGAGACTCGAACCATCTGCCTCCGGGTCTCGCCCTGTGCCCTTATAGAGAATTCTATTCATTGACTACAGCTCAGCATTCAATACCATAGTGCCCTCAAAGGTCATCACAAACCTAAGGACCCTGGGACTAAACACCTCCCTCTGTAGCTGGATCCGGGACTTCCTGACGGGCCGCCCCCAGGTGGTGAAGGTAGGTAACAACATCCACCACACTGACACCCTCAGAGGTGTGTGCTCAGTCGCCTCCTGTACTCCCCGTACACTCATGACTGCACGGCCAGGCACGACTCCAACAGCATCATTAAGTTTGCAGATGACACAATAGTGGTAGGCCTGATCACCGACAACAACGAGACAGCCTATAGGGAGGAGGTCAGAGACCTGGCCAGGACAACAACCTCTCCCTCAACGTGATCAAGACAAAGGAGATGATTGCGGACTACAGAAAAGGAGGTCCAAGCACGCTCCAATTCTCATCGACGGGCTGCAGTGGAGCAAGTTGAGAGTTTCAAGTTACTTGATGTCCACATCACCAACAAACTAACATGGTCCAAACACACCAAGTGTCACGCCCTGGTCGAAGTATATTGTGTTTGTCTTTATTTATTTGGTCAGGCTGGGGTGTGACATGGGTTTATTGTGGTGTGTTTTGTCTTGGAGTTTTGTTAGGTATTGGGTGTGTGGCTTAGTGGGGGTATCTAGCAAAGTCTATGGCTGTCTGGAGTGGTCCGAGGCAGGTGTTTATCGTTGTCTCTGATTGGGAACCATATTTAGTCAGCCATATTCTTTGAGTGTTTTGTGGGTGATTGTTCCTGTCTTTGTGTTTGCACCAGATAGGGCTGTTTCGGTTTTCACATTTCATTATTTTGTAGTTTCTTCATGTATAGTTTTTTCCTTCATTAAAATATCATGAATCATCATCACACTGCATTTTGGTCCGACTCTCCTTCTCCACAAGAAAGCCATTACAGAATCACCCACCACAACTGGACCAACCGGCGTGTCAACAGGCAGGAGCAGCAGGTGAAGCAACAGCGGAAGCAGGAGATACGTAATAAGGAATTCTGGACATGGGAGGAAATCCTCGACGGGAGAGGACCCTGGGCTAAATCAGGGGAGTGTAGCCACCCCAAGGTGCAACAGGAGCAGCCCAAAGAGGAGTACGGTTTGGACTACAAGAGTATGGACTATACTTCTTGGGAGGAGATAGACAGATGGGCGGTCGACCCAGGGAGAGTGCCGGAGCCCGCCTGGGATTCGATGGAGCAGTGCGCAGAAGGTTATCGGATAATGGAGTTGGCAAAGCAAGCACGGCGATGCGGACGGAAGCCCGAGAGTCAACCCCAAAAATGTATTGGGGGGGGGGGCTCACAGGGAGTAGGGCTACGCCAGGTAGGAGACCTGCGCAAACTCCCTGTGCTTACCGGGGGGCTAGTGAGACCGGGCAGGCACCGTGTTATGCTTTGGGGAGCGCACGGTGTCCCCAGTGCGGGTGCATAGGCCGGTGCGGTACATTCCAGCTCCTCGTATCGGCCGGGCTAGAGTGGGCATCGAGCCAGGTAAGGTTGAGCAGGCTCGGTGCTCAAGAGCTCCAGTGCGCCTGCACGGTCCGGTCTATCCAGTACCACCTTCACGCACCAGCCCTCGGGTGGCAGCTCCCCGCACCAGGCTTCCTGTGCGTGTTCTCGGCCCAGTCCCACCAGTGCCAGCACCACGCATCAGGCCTACAGTGCGCCTCGCCTCTCCAGCGCTGCCGGAGTCTCCCGCGCTGCCGGAGTCTCCCGCCTGTTCAGCGCAGCCAGAGCCTTCCTCCTCTACAGCGCTGCCGGAGTCTGCATGGAGCAGCCAGAGCTGCCAGTCTGCATGAAGCAGCCAGAGCTGCCAGTCTGCATGGAGCGGCCAGAGCTGCCAGTCTGCAAGGAGCTGCCAGTCTGCAAGGAGCTGCCAGTCTGCACGGAGCCGCCAGAGCTGTCAGCCTACATGGAGCAGCCAGAGCCGCCAGTCAGCGTGGAGCAGCCAGAGCCGCCAGTCAGCATGGAGCAGCCAGATCCGTCAGTCTGCCAGGATCCGCCAGTCAGCCAGACTCTTCCAGATCTGCCAGTCAGCCAGACTCTACCAGAACCGCCAGCCAGCCAGGATCTGCCAGATCCAACTACCTGCCTGAGCTTCCTCTCAGTGCTGAGCTTCCTCTCAGTGCTGAGCATCTTCTCAGTCCCGAGCTTCCCCTCAGTCCCGAGCTTCCCCTCAGTCCCGAGATGCCCCTCAGTCCCGAGCTGCCCCTCAGTCCAGTGGGGTTCGGGGTGAGGACTACTAGGCCATGGTTGGCGGCGAGGGTGGACTATCCTAGGACGCGAGGAGGAGGGACTAAGACATTGATTGAGTGGAGTCCACGTCCCGCGCCGGAGCCGCCACCGTGGACAGACGCCCACCCGGACCCTTCCTATTGTTTTGATGTGCGTCCGGGAATCCGCACCTTAGGGGGGGGGGGGGTTTCTGTCACGCCCTGGTCGAAGTATATTGTGTTTGTCTTTATTTATTTGGTCAGGCTGGGGTGTGACATGGGTTTATTGTGGTGTGTTTTGTCTTGGAGTTGTGTTAGGTATTGGGTGTGTGGCTTAGTGGGGGTATCTAGCAAAGTCTATGGCTGTCTGGAGTGGTTCTCAATCAGAGGCAGGTGTTTATCGTTGTCTCTGATTGGGAACCATATTTAGTCAGCCATATTCTTTGAGTGTTTTGTGGGTGATTGTTCCTGTCTTTGTGTTTGCACCAGATAGGGCTGTTTCGGTTTTCACATTTCATTATTTTGTAGTTTCTTCATGTATAGTTTTTTCCTTCATTAAAATATCATGAATCATCATCACGCTGCATTTTGGTCCAACTCTCCTTCTCCACAAGAAAGCCGTTACACCAAGACGGTAGTGAAGAGGGCAGATCCTCATGGTTCTACAGTTGCACCATCGAGAGCATCCTGATTGGTTGCATCACTGCCTGGTATGGCAACTGCTCAGACTCCAACCGCAAGGCACTACAAAGGTAGTGCGTACGGCCCAGTACATCACTGGGATCAAGCTTCCTTGAATGGGGTATGGAAGTACGTGCCAAGTGTACCGGTTTGTGTCAAGAATTGCAACGTTGCTGGTGTTTTCGAGCTCAACCTGTTTTCCATGTTTATCAAGAATGGTCCACCACCCAAAAGACATCCAGCTAACATTGGAGTCAACATGGGACAGCATCGCTATCAAATGCTTTCACCATCTTGTAGAGTCCATGCCTCGAGGAACTGAGGAAGTTCTGAGGGCAAAAGGGTGGGTGCAACTCAATATTAGGAAGGTGTTCCTAACGTTTGGTATACTCAGTGTTTGTGACAATATGTACTTCTCTAAGAAATCCATAGATTTTTCCTGAGCAAGCTGTCCTTATTAATGGGTAGAATCTGAAATGCACCTTGTACTGTGTAATCATCTGCTCTCGTATTCTCTCGGCCCTAGAACATTTATTTCAGCCCTCACTGCTCGACTCGGAGCCGGCCCTGGGGTGCAGTCACCTTGCACAGCCTGTCCTCGTCCTCCTCTCATCTGTGGACCACATCCTCTCCCTCGGCTAGTCTGATGACGACCCACATTAAAAATAAATTCATTGTCAGTATGGGAATATACTAATAGATTTAGGAATTTTAGATTTTATATGTAAATGATAAGTAATAAAAAGTCATGACTGAAGTTATGAACCGGCAGCGCTAATCTTGTAGCTTTATCAGTAGTTAATATTTAATATTTTAATTCATATTTTAATTAGCTACAATCTGATATTATAAGGTGAGCTAGCTAGCTATAGCCAGAGCCATGTTTTTCATTTTTCTAAATACATGGCACTATACACTCAGTCAACAGTTTATTAGGTACAACCATCTAGTACCTGGTCGGACCCCCCTTTGCCTCCATAACAACCTGAATGCTTCAGGGCATGGATTCTACAAGGTGTGGCGTTCAAACGTTGCACAATTGGTATCAAGGGACCTAATGTGTGCCAGGAAAATATTTTCCACACATTACACCACCGGCACCAGCCTGTACCGTCGAACCAGACAGGATAGAACCATGGACTTACGCCAAATCCTGACTCTGCCATCAATATGACGCAACAGGATTCCATCATCCTAACCTCCAAGCATTTATTTAAGTTAGATAATCTTTGGATGCCGACAGCACTTTCACAATTGGAAGACATAGCTTGGACTGTAGCCTACAAAAGCCTATTCCTGCTCTTTTCCCACAATCCATCAAACACATTTGGTGTGTCATCATAGCGGTCTCTGACTTAAGGTCAGACTCGCTTACGTTGAACAAATTCAAACTCGCAGCTTTTTCCAATGCTGATTTGAATGTCATTGAGAGAAAAAATTCAAGCAAACATCCTTTCTGAATTTAAAAGTAATCCTCTAAATAATCATCAGTAATCTGATTACAATATTTTTGCTGGTATCTGTAATCCCTGTGTAAGTATGAACTACACACTGACACATCCAGCCCAAAGCGGGGAGTTTAAAAAAATACTGACACCAAAGTTCCGGAACATCTCATTAATTACAGAGCTATCAGAGTAGAGTGGATCATTGTGACATTTCACTGTTGGTTTAGCTACATTAGTTCTTTGCTCTCAATTATGGACATTTTACATTAGTATTTTCATCATCATTTTAAATGAGGCCGGCGTAGTTGGATCGAATTGCCTTAAATTGCAGAATCATGGTTGAAGAGTACTTTCATCATTCCCCATATCACTTTGAAATTCTGTGTTGCCACACACTTAATATTCTTGAAATAATTAAAATGGCGTAAAAGGTGAGAAAAGATCATCCTTTCTTGATGAATTTTCAGCTCTCTCTGTCCTCCATAGTTACCTACTGAGCGTTACAGCCACGGAATACAAAAACGACAAAAACCCGAAAAAGAACATTACCCAAAACTTATTTTCCTTGTGTGTCTATGGAGCTCCCACCAACTCTAATTTACAGTTACAGATGCAGGCAAAAGAAGAGAGTCAGGAGTATGTATTATCATAATCAGCTCATATTTCAAGGCCAAATTGAATGAGATAAAAGGAAAATGGAGTGAAGTTGTATAACAGTGTGAATGATTATGAGATATGGCTTACCCTTGGAGGTAAACAAATTGGGTTTTAGTTGATTGTGCAGCAGATAAATGGGTCAACTTGACAATTGGATCAAGAATTTTAAGTGTTCCATCAGAGCAGTTTAAAAGGGAGACAATTCAGACCGATAACGGATCAATCTGGAGTACATGTTCACACAGCTATCTGACAGGCTTGTAGAGGCCAGGGAACAGTACTAGTATAAAACTTTGGAACAAAGTTGCTTCCCATACATTTCAAGTGTGTTTGTCTTTATAATTGTATATGGATGGGACATGAAAGACAGCTGTCATACCAAACAGAAGGTATCAGGCTAGAGGCGTCATCAACCTCAGTAATGCATCCTATTAAACAATTCCGATATCCCACTGAAATAGAGGTCGCAAAAGATTAAGGCTAAACGCCCATTTTGAAGCTATTATAGTCCGTTATATGAAAAGAGCAGTAATGTAAAGGGAAAGACTTTATCACCATGACTCATGTTCTATTATCCTCCCTTATATCCTACATGACAATCACTTAGTGTGCCCTCAATTATGGTAGTTTGCCGTACGTAATGCTTTCATACCAAAAAAATATTCAATTGCGAGAAAGGAAACATATTTCCTCTAAGAATCAAACAGAATGCCAAAAACTAAGAAGAGAAACAGCTCTTACGTGCCATTACTAGAAGAGTGTATCCTCCCTGATAGTTAAGTGTGGGAGAGGAGTCATAAAGGAAGTGTGTACAAGCAAGAGATAGAGTACCCCTGTAATTGCCCCTCAGTCTCCATTTCCATCATATCTCCCCCTTCCTTACTCCTCTCACAATAACATCCCCCAAATAAAAGTGTTTAGAGGGGGCAGACAGCATGTGTTGCAAGCCATCACAAAATAATGAATGATGTTGTTCCTTTACCTTCCATTGTGAATAATGCTTTTTGGCACTGAACATTCCAGCGTAGCATTGCTTGGAGACTTCTATTCCAGTCAATGAAATAACACATCTGTCATGCTGGTTTGCCCCTGGAGACCTACAGGGCCCGCAAGGAGAGGAGAGGCCCCTATGGTGCTGATTCAGAGGACTCAGAAAGGCCCAGCATCACCTCGGCTATAGGCCTTCTCACTTAACACCACACACACACACATACTGTATATACAAATATAACATCAAATGTCGCTCTGGGAAATCTCCCTCCTCTGTGTATCACAAGAAAAGGCAAACCTTGTCACACTGACAAGGACAGAGACATAAAACATAGCATTGACCTGCTCAGAGAACAAATGTGAATAGCTACAGGGGATTCTTAAGGAGATGGGTTCCATTGATGGAGGGGTGGGTCTTGGTGGGACAGTTTTACTGTCACAATCGGTGATCATCAGCATTGTCCTTAAAGTCACAGTGTGTAATAGCTTTTTTTTCTATTTTTTTCACAGCACCAATCCACCTGATTCAGCTAGAAATGAATAATGACAAGACAATAATGGGCATTGCAGGTTTAACACTGGAATTAGTCAACATTAGTGTGCAGCAAATGTTACAGTTACTCTGAAAAGATAATGTGTGTAAGTGATGAATGATCTTCGGAATTTGATGCACTACAGATGGTCATACTATCAACAAACTATATTTTGATAAGAAACTGCTTGCTAAGGTTAGGGTTATGTTTAGAATGAGGGCTAGATTAGGGTTAGGATAAGGTTTAAGGTTAGGGCTGGGGTTAGCAGAGAGTTAGTTGAAGTGGTACTGGTAGTCTGCAGATCAGCTGTAGAGCATCTACAGATGGACTATCCAAAGAAAGTGTTACCATGATTTCTATGTACATGACTTGTGTCCTTGCTGTAACATGTTGTTATTTGTCAACTTTGCTTCATGGTGATCCGGCATGCATTTATATCCCATGTTAATGCACGCAGCCCTGAGGATCGATTGTTGATGCTTGTTGCCGCCTCAAAACACCAGAAATATGCGCCAAACAAACGGAGGTGCACATACAATATAACTAGGACATCAATCTCCAAATAGCTCAGCAGGGGTTCTGCTTTTGATGCAAGGAATGTACATAAGTCCAATATTTTAATGTTTTTCTAGGTCTCAAAAAACTTTGAGCCCATCTCAAATGAGGCTGTGTGTGTGTGTGTGTGTGTGTGTGTTGATTAATGTGAGGAGATTAGTCCTTGAATGAGGACAAGTGGGAGTTCATAGACAAGTGTGTGTTTGTCTGTCAAAACGCAACCTGATTTGCTCTTCAACACAAACATTCTGCAGTAGCACACAGTAATAGATACACTTTATTTAAATGCACGTAGTTTAGGCTTCAAAAGCAGCAAAGGAGGACATTTGAGTAAGAACCTCCCCCACAATCCTGAAGATGATTGAATGTTTGATGAGATTTATATTTTCAAGCAATTACATGAGCTTAGAGAGTGTTGGGGGGGGGGGGGGTTATCCAGGGGGCTCTGAGGTATCGGAACACATTTAGGTAAAAAAAAACACAACGTAGCAGTGCAGCAGACAGAGTAAACAGTCAAGTAGCCTACTATCTATGGTGGTGAAACGGACAATTAATTAGGTGCTGATTAATTGAAAGCATTTTAGACGTCACTGCAGTATGCCCACATACTTGAGATTAGCTGTGGAGCTTGTACAAGTCCAAATGTCTTATGGCCTATTTTTCTAGACATCAATGGAGAGCAACATTTTTCGACGACACAGCAGAGTACCCGTCATATGCGTAGGCAAACAAACTCAGCTGTGGAGCTTACAAGACCCAGAATGCATTACATTTTCTAGAAATCAGTCTAGCAGTGTAAAAAATGCCACAACATTCAAATCAAATAAATCAACGTTAGGCTGCAGCGGAACACACATATGGGAATGTACAGTTGAAGTGGGAAGTTGACATATACCTTAGCCAAATACACTTCAACTCAGTTTTTCACAATTCCTGACATTTCATCCGAGTAAAAGGTCTTAGGTCAGTTAGGATCACCATTTTATTTTGAGAATGTGAAATGTCAGAATAGTAGTAGAGAGAAGGATTTATTTCAGCTTTTCTTTCTTTCATCACATTCTCAGTGGGTCAGAAGTTTACATACACTCAATCAGTATTTGGTAGCATTGCCATTAAATTGTTTATTTCTTGGGTTAAATGTTTCAGGTAGCCTTCCACACCCTACCCACAATAAGTTAGGTCAATTATGGCCCATTCCTCCTGACAGAGCTGGTGTGACTGAGTCAGGTTTGTATGGCTCCTTGCTCGCACACACTTTTTCAGTTCTGCCCACAAATTTTCTACAGGATTGAGGCTTTGTGATGGCCACTCTAATACCTTGACTTTGTTGTCCTTAAGCCATTTTGCCACAACTCTGGAAGTATGCTTGGGGTCATTGTCCATTTGAAAGACCCATTTGAGACCAAGCTTAACCTTCTCGACTGATGTCTTGAGATGTTGCTCAATATATCCACATGATTTTCCCACCTCATGCTGCCATCTATTTTGTGAAGTGCACTAGTCCCTCCTGCAGCAAAGCATCCCCACAACATGATGCTGCCACCCCCGTGCTTCACGGTTGGGATGGTGTTTATCGGCTTGCAAGCCTCCCTCTTTTTCCTCCAAACATAACAATGGTTATTATGGCCAAACAGTTATATTTTTGTTTCATCAGACCAGAGGACATTTCTCCAAAAAATACAATCTTTGTCCCCGTGTGCAGTTGCAAACCGTAGTCTGGCTTTTTTTATCGCAGCGGCTTCTTCCTTGCTGAGCGGCCATTCAGGTTATGTCGATATAGGACTCGTTTTACTGTTGATATAGATACTTTTGTACCTGTATCCTCCAGCATCTTCACAAGGTCCTTTGCTGTTGTTCTGGGATTGATTTGCACTTTTTGCACCAAAGTACGTTCATCTCTAGGAGACAGAACGGGAGTCCTTCCTGAGTGGTATGACGGCTGCGTGGTCCCATAGTGTTTATACTTGCGCTCTATTGTTTGTACAGATGAACGTGGTACCTTCAGGCGTTTGGAAATTTCTCCCAAGGATGAACCAGACTTGTGGAGGTCTACATGTTTTTCTGAGGTCTTGGCTGATTTCTTTTGATTTTCCCATGATGTCAAGCAAAGAGACACTGAGTTTGAAGGTAGGCCTTGAAATATATCCACAGGTACACCTCCAATTGATTCAAATTATGTCAATTAGCCTATCAGAAGCTTCTAAAGCAATGACATAATTTTCTGGAATTTTCCGAGGCACAGTCAACTTGGTGTGTGTAAACTTCTGACCCACTGGAATTGTGAAACAGTGAATTATAAGTGAAATAATCTGTCTGTAAACAATTGTTGGAAAAATTACTTGTGTCATGCACAAAGTAGATGACTTAACCAACAAAAAACGTAGTTTGTTAACAAGGAATGTGTGGAGTGGTTGAAAACTGAGTTTTAATGACTCCAACCTAAGTGTATGTACACTTACGACTTCAACTGTATAAGCCTCCTGCCTATGTGATAATATGAAGCACGTATTCAGATTACCTTCAAAGTACAGAACAAACCTCCCGCAGTGACTCTCCCCATCTCAAGTCCATTTAACTTCTTAGAGTCTATTTCATGCTCAATGCCATGAGCTGGCTTGTGGTGTGACGTTTAGACTTTGGCTTTCGTGTCTATTTTTTAATTTTGAGTGTTAACATTAAAGAGGACACCCGGGTTATAGTTAACACTAACAACGACACCAGGGTGTCGTCTTTAGTGTTAACTATAACCCGGGTGTCCTCTTTAATGTTAACTATAACCTGGGTGTCGTCTTTAGTGTTAACTATAACCCGGGTGTCCTCTTTAATGTTAACTATAACCTGGGTGTCGTCTTTAGTGTTAACTATAACCCGGGTGTCGTCTTTAGTGTTAACTATAACCCGGGTGTCCCCTTTAATATGAACTATAACCTGGATATCGTCTTTAGTGTTAACTATAAATCGGGTGTCCTCTTTAGTGTTAACTATAACCTGAGTGTCGTCTTTAGTGTTAACTATAACCCGGGTGTCGTCTTTAGTGTTAACTATAACCCGGGTGTCCTCTTTAACTATAACCTCGGTGTCGTCTTTAATGTTAACTATAACCTGGGTGTCGTCTTTAGTGTTAACTATAACCCGGGTGTCCTCTTTAACTATAACCTGGGTGTCGTCTTTAGTGTTAACTATAACCTGGGTGTCGTCTTTAGTGTGAACTATAACCTGGGTGTCGTCTTTAGTGTGAACTATAACCTGGGTGTCGTCTTTAGTGTTAACTATAGCCTGGGTGTCGTCTTTAGTGTTAACTATAAACTGGGTGTTGTCTTTAGTGTTAACTATAACCTGGGTGTCCTCTTTAGCCTTGCTGCCACCAAATGCACCTTGTTTCGGGCATGTTCAAAAAAATAAAAAATTCTGAGGGCTCTTTGTTGTTTTGGTTTTTTTCTGAGACATAGGATGTTAACTCACGGGACATTACACCTACTCTTTTGCTAGTTTAATCCCTCCTGTCATTTCTAGACCCAAACCCTCTACCTTTTTGCATGTTGTACAGCCCAACTTTGAAATCTGCATGACTAGCTCTGGGTTATACTGTACTTTTGTTTGTTCTTGAACTGCAAATTGCACCTTTTCTGAGCACTTTGTTGGTGGATGCCCTGGCCCCCTCCCCCCAGCTCCCCGTCTCCCTCTCCCACAAAGTCTGACTCGCTAGTAGGCCTACTAGCTAGTGGAGATGTTGGCGGTGATGCTGAACTAGCGGGATTAGCAGCTATGCTAGCTAAAGCATCGCCACCAGGAAATAACGAGGAGGCAACTTCATTTAACACTGATAGCTTTTATTAGAATGTCTACAGTACGAACAGTGAAACAATTAATAAATCATGCCGGATCTGGGCAAATAGGTGCCTGAACAAACAAAGTCAAATCTGAGAGGTGCAGGATCCTGTTCTGGCAGGATCAAGCACTGGTCTTGAGAGTAAGATTACATATAGAATATGACTGAATATAAGACTACCCAGTGTTAACATGAGGCTGAACTGAGGTATTGAAGGAGAAGGTATGCTCGGGAAATATTGTAAACTGTATGAACAGTCTCATTCTAAAGTCTAAGAACGAAATGCAGCCTTTGTGTTACATGCAGCTCAACTATGTCTCTTCTCCCACGAATCTCTCTTAGTAATGTTCTAGAAGCATTATCAGTAACTTTACATCACTGCAATTTCAAACATTGTCCAGTGGTGTTCTTCTACAGCCTGTCTCCTCTGTAGAAGGGCAGAACTACTATTGTCCTGACCACTGTACAGCTCTGAGCAAGGCCACAATGGATGTTACAATATAACATTATACTGATGGTGTTATACAAAAGACAATTAATACAATATGAAATAGAATCACACATGAATGATGAACTGGATCAGCGTGAGAAGGAATAGTGAAGTACGTGATCTCCTTACCGCTATGATGAAAATGTAGGGCTGCCTTTTATAGGGCTGCACAATGCACTACAGAGCAACCGTCAGTGACATGCATGGTAGCGTATGGCACTGTAAACAGCATAGCTCATGGGTCAATCAAGGGAATATTCAATGTTAATCATTTAACATGCACGGTGCCTGAAATATCCATGTTCAAAGCCGTCTGGCGGGGGTCTGACTGGTCTCTAGGCAAATCTTGATCATGTGTGAGGAAAGGGCAAATTTACAGTACATGTGAAAAGGGGTGTTACTGGCAGAACGTACTGTAGGAATCAGTATGCACGATGCTCTATTTCAAACTGTTAGAGGAGCTAAATATTGTAGTCCAGCAGAGCTGGCTCTAGTGCATGGTCCTTTGACCCACTGGTCTCTTTTCACATAGGCTGAAACATTCCCACTGACACACATATCCTGCTACTTTCCGTGAGAATTCATACATTTTAACCTGCGTCATGTACAGCATGTAAAACGTGTCCTTTTTAAAATGATGTTCTTAGAACCTCCTCGTAGAGCACAAGTAGGACTGGTCTGGTCTGCCTTGTTAGGAATGCTTCCCCAGACCTCCTTCGTACCCTCTGTGTGTCTGCCAGAGGTCCTGCACTGTTCCCCCATCTGTATTCCATAGGTGTAGCCCATGTCTCTCTCTCCCTCTCATTGTATGATTGTGGTACTGTTCCTTTGCAGTGAATCGGGGACTAAGGGAATAAGGTCTTATGTGTCTGTCTGCTGGTATATGCCAGGTCTCCTGAGCCCATCACTAGAGCACGGCTTAGCCTCAGCCCCTACACAACACTGGATCTGTGTAAGGCATGGTACACAGTGTGTACACACAAACACACACCTGCATGGACGCACACACACACACACATACACTCTGTCCATGGCATTCCATAAATCATGAGTTGTAGGATCTACTGCACCAGCCCTTTAAAGGCTACACAAAGGATTACCTGTGATTCTGGGCTTATTCTCTATCTATCAATAAGTCTATCACCCTGCTGCAAGCTCCTTACTTGGTACAATCACAACAGAAGTGACTCAACATCCATAGTTGGAGTTGGAAAGCCTGCAAACTATTGTAACAGGGCTCTTAGAAAAGGCTGTGTAATTCAGCGGTGCTCAGTGCCATTTAAGAATTTCATAAGCATGGCCTTTTTTCTATTACATCATATTGGATGACAAATTCATATTCCATTCATCCAGTTTAATGTAACAGCTATAGGTTTAGGCTACTGCATGGTAGTCTAATTTTCCCTATACCCTTCATGTGGTTGCTACAACCTGGCCTATGAATGAAAGTTTACAATTAGGTGCACACAGGTTAAAAGAGACAAATTTGATATTCAATACTCTTGCCTGCATCTAGCGGATATAGGGTGTTATCATTAGTCCAACGTTTGCAAACAAGAGTTTCTGTTTGAAAAATTCAGGTATGTTTATCCCTGTTTTGTTCCGTTTGCTTCCGTTTATTAAGCAACGTTTTTCAACAGAGTCGGCCCGAACGAATACATCCCTGATCACGCGTAAACAGAGTTCACTCTCATAACAGCCACGTTGTATTCTTTTTCTTCCCTTCGCTTGTGGACTTCAATGCAACAACACATCAGCTGTATGTGAGACGAAAGCCAAACTGCTACACACAGACTACATTGTTGTCAACATATTAACTAAAGTAACGCCATAGTCAGCATTGCTAATAGAACTAATGCGTTAGTAAACCCTCTACAATCATGCAATAAGGTTAGTGTACAGTCAGTAAGCAATTACATCGGCGGACCCCAGGGCTATAAATTAGTAAACAAAAAGCTCACGTTGACTTGGAAGAGTTCAAGGGTTTTGTTGGAAATTCATAGCCAGCTACAGTAGCTAACATACAGTAGCATCCCTCTGTTTGAGCAGGGTTTTTCAGAAGGCTAAACTAGATAGCTGCATTTGCTAGCTAAGTATAACTGAAAAAAAAGAACTCTTGCTTTTCCATTTTGGAAGAAATTAATTTGTTCAAAACTGTTCAACTATTGTCTTTCTCTCTCTTTGAGTCAACTACTCACCACATTTTATACACTGCAGTGCTAGCTAGCTGTAGCTTATGCTTTCGGTACTAGACTTATTCTCTGATACTTTGATTGGGTGGACAACATGTCAGTTCATGCTGCAAGAGCTCTAATAGGCTGGAGGACGTCCTTTGGAAGATGTCATAATTACTGTGTAAATTTAAGGAAGGGGGTAAGAACCATAAGCCTCCTAGGTTTTGTATTGCAATCAATGTACCCAGAGGAGGAGAGAAGCCAGCTGTCCTCCGACTACACCATGGTGCTATCCTACAGAGCGCTGTTGAGACTACTGTAGACCTTCTTTGCAAAATAGTGTGTTTTAATCAGTTATTTGATGATGTGGTTATATTTAGTATAGTTGTGTCTAAAAAGTATAACTTTTTAAATGTTTTACAATTGTAATTTTTATGAAATTGGTCCACCCTTTTCTCCTCTGAGGAGCCTCCACTGGTGCAATTACATCTCTTCAGACTGGGTTCAAATACTTAGGCACTCTAGACGGACTAGAGAAATTGCTAATGGACTGGGGTTTACTGTTTTGGAACTATTATATTGGTCGATTTAAGCCAGACGAGCTCAATCAAGCACAGATAAAGAATTCAAACATTGCAAATTGTGTTCGAACCCAGGTCTGCTGCTACTTTGCTCTGCTAATCACAGAGAGTGTTAACTTATACCTCTGAGAAAGCTCTCACAGCCCAGTGAAAGTGTGTATGCACAGTCACGACTGAAGGGGAAAGATAAATGCCTTCTATTACAGTGTGGTTAATTACATCCTTACGAATATGAAGGCATCAATTATTTGCCTTCACCTTCCAAATGTTCTGCATTGAAAAGGGATACTGTTTATTTTCATACAAATGTGTTCCAGAGAGTATGAATAATGTTGAAGGACACCACCTCCGCCTCGCAAAATATTCATATTTATGGAGGCAATTTAGTTGCTTAATTCTTGCTGAGAGACATGCATTAGCGCAGGTTTATGGGGGTTTATAGGAGAAGAATCAAGACGACGAGAAAGGATATGACAATATAATCCAAATGTTTAGGTTTTTAAAATCTTTATTTCCCACTTACAGCTCGGACTGGAACCATAACATGGCCCAGTGCCCGAACCCATGGATCTTACCTAACGTCACTTAGAGGTCTACTCCGCTGGCTGGCACACACATTTGCTATAGGCCTATTGTTTACATGTTTGTTGGTGACACTTTGATATCTCAACTATTTGCAACTGTTTAATTCTATCAAAGTCTGCAGTGTGTCCATTAGATTTATGGATTTTTTGGGGGGAATGAGCTTGAATTAGATTGAGCAATAAAAGCCCCACTTGTTGTGTTGTTAAATTAAACACATTTTTGAAGGTATGCAGCACAATACCAAAGAGAAGTTTATTTAAACGTGTATTCCATGGTCTGGGATCTGCACTATTCAGCTGTTGCAAGAGCTCATTATTCACTGGCTGTACACTGGTCACAAAAACAATGAATGATAGGCAGCTTAAATTCTTCAATTCAACCATTATTGGGTTCAAATAGATAAATAAATTGAACAGCCATCCACAACCACAATCCGTAAGGTGCAAATTTCTAAATGAGAGAACAGCAGTGTGATTCACATCAATGCACATCAATGTAAATATAAATAATAAGTTATATCCATATTGCCTGTAGGCTACACCATTGCTGTCCTCCTTACCTCCAAGCGTTTATTCAAATTGGATCATTTTTGGATGCCAACAGCAGTCGCACCATTGGAAGACAAATTTTGGACAAATGCCTATTTCTGCAATCCATCAAACGCATTTGGTGTGTCATCATAGTGGTCTGACTTGTGGTCCGACTCGCTCAGGTGGAACTAATTTAAACTTGTGCCTTTTTTCAATGCTGATTTGCATGTTATTGAGAGAACAGAAAGCTGTCAAATAATTATTTTCACAAACATTCTTTCTGAATTTATAAGCAATCCTAGAAGAATTTGAAAGAATTTGTATTCTGATTAAAATATTTTAGCTGGTAATTTAACGGATTAGAGTTGCAGTTTTTTATGGATTACATGTCATCTGTTACTCCCCAGCCCTGGTATCTATGCTCACACTGCCATTCAAATATGCTCCAGTCCAGAGTAAAGGAGATGACTTGAGGTGAAGCGAGGAGTTTGGATCAGGATGGAGATTTTTACTGTCCTTGGAAAAGTCTTGGATCTGTTGCATGGGATACTTCTGGGGAAGAGACAGAAGGAGAAGAGAGAGATGGAAGAAGAGAGAGATGGAGAGGGAGGTAGAGGACAAAAGAGACATTTGAGAAGAGAGAGGTGGACAATGCATTTAATTAACCCTTATAAACCCGGATCCAGTTTTCACAGGAGTAAACAAATCTGAAATTCCTGTGGCATCATCAGGAACCCAACACACCCCAGCGATGCGCTGTTCACTCCCTAACCAGACAGTACCGGAGCATGAGGTCTGATAGAAACTGTCTCTGAGCCTGTTGGTATCTACAAGCCATTAGACAGCTGAACACTTGAACTAGACTGACCACCTTTACTGACTCTCCACACTTTAGCACACATGCACTTAATCACACACACACACCCACACAGACATACACTTATCCACACACACACACCCATATATATACATTCATGCTACACACACATCACAGCTGCTGTTGCCATGCTCTTATTTGTTATTGCTAAATACTGCACAATTTAAACCTGGCTCCCAATCGCCCCGTTCCCAAAATACATGTGCATTTGTACTATAAATTGTGCCAACCTGTATTATACTGATGTTAACATGTTTATTTTGTTCTACTGAGCCATTTACTTTAGTTGTACTCTTATTTCTTCTTATTTCCTATTATTGTTGCATTGTCAAGAAAGAACCTGCTAGGATGATGTATACCATTTTTAGGGGTTAGATCAGCTTTAATATTGCAGATAGATTGTAGCTTCCATCAATGTAATTGTCTGCATCATTTCCAATCCCCCACATATTTTTTTGGTAAATATATACATATTCATATACAGTATGTATATACAGTACCAGTCAAAAGATTGGACACACCTACTCATTCATTTATTTTTACTATTTTCGACATTGTAGAATAATACTGAAGACATCAACACTATGAAATGACTCATATGGAATCATGTAGCAACCAAAAAGTGTTAACTTGACGCACCCATCCCTTTAGCGGGATCACTTTCATCAACACCCGCTGAATTGCAGCGCGCCAAATTCAAATTTAATTACCACAAATATTTCATTTTCATGCAATCACAAGTGCAATATAGCAAACACAGCTTAGCTTGTTGTTAATCCACCTGGCATGTCAGATTTCAATACAGCTTTTCGGCGAAAGCATAACAAGCATTTATGTAAGAACATCTCTCTCTGTAGACAAAATATTACAAACACTAGCAGCCAAGTAGAATGGTCACGAAAGTCAGAAAAGCAATAGATTAAATCGATTACCTTTGATGAACTTCGGATGTTTGCACTCACGAGACTCCCAGTTACACAATAAATGTTCCTTTTGTTCCATAAAGATTATTTTTATATCCAAAATACCTCCATTTGATTGGCGCGTTATATTCAGAAATCCACAGGCTCGAGCGGTCACGACATCGCAGACGAAAATTCCAAATAGTATCCGTAATGTCCACAGAAACATGTCAAACGTTTTTTATAATCAATCCTCAGGTTGTTTTTAAAATATATAATCGATAATATATCAACCGGGACTGTCGCTTTTTCAATAGGAGGAGGAGAGACAATGGCTGCCCCACTCTGTGCGCAAGCAAAACTCTGCGAACACCCAGCTATCCACTGACTCGATGTTATCTTTCTCGCTCATTAAAAAAAAATAAAAGCCTGAAACTATATCTGAAGACTGTTGACACCTTGAGGAAGCCATAGGAAAAGGAATCTGGTTGATATCCCTTTAAATGGAGGCAAGGCTTCCAATGGAACAGAGAGCTTTCAGGAAAAACAGCACTTTCTGGTTTGATTTTCCTCAGGTTTTCGCCTGCTATATCAGTTATGTTTGACAGTTTTGGAAACTTTGAGTGTATTCTATTCTAATCTGCCAATTATATGCATATTATAGTGTCTGGGCCTGAGAAATAGGCAGTTTCAAATGGGTACGTTTTTTAGCCAAAAACGAAAATCCTGCCCCCTACACTCAAGAAGTTAAACAAATTAAAATATGATTTATATTTGAGATTCTTCAAAGCAGCCATCCTTTGCCTTAATGATAACTGTGCATACTCTTGGCATTCTCTCAACCAGGTTTATGTGCAGGTCACCTGGAATCTATTTCAATAACAGGTGTGCTTTGTTAAAAGTTTTTGTAGAATTGCTTTCTTTCTTAATGCATTTTAGCTAATCAGTTGTGTTGTGACAAGGTAGGGGTGTTATACAGAAGATAGCCCTATTTGGTAAAAGACCAAGTCCATATTATGGCAAGAACAGCTCAAAAATGCAAAGAGAAACAACAGTCCATCATTACTTTAAGACATGAATGTCAGTCAATGTGGAAAATGTCAAGAACTTTGAAGTTGTTTCAAGTGCAGTTGCAAAAACCATCAAGCGATATGATGAAACTGGCTCTTATGAGGACTGCTACAGGAAAGGAGGATAAGTTCATTAGAGTTACCAGCATTCATGGTCGAATTGCTGCAAAAACCACTACTAAAGGATGCCAATGAGAAGAAGAGACTTGCTTGGATCAAGAAACACGAGCAATGGACATTAGACTGGTGGAAATCTGTCCTTTCGTCTGATTAATCTGATTTTTGGTTCCAACCGCCGTGTCTTTGTGAGACGCAGAGTGGGTGAACAAATTATCCCTGCATGTGTGGTTCCCACCATGAAACAAGGAGAAGGAGGTGTGATGGCGTGGGGCTGCTTTGCTGGTGACACCGTCACTGATTTATTTAGAATTCAAGGCACACTTAACCAGCATGGCTACCACAGCCTTCTGCAGCAGTACGCCATCCCTTCTGGCTTAGTGTGATTATCATTTGTTTTTCAACAGGACAATGACCCAGCACTCCTCCAGGCTGTGTAAGGGCTATATGAACAAGAAGATATGAGTGATGGAGCACTGCATCACATAACCTGGCCTCCACAATTACATGACCTCAAACCAATTGGGATGGTTTGGGATGAGTTGGACGGCAGAGTGAAGCAGCCAAAAAGTGCTCAGCATATGTGGGAACTCCTTCAACACTGTTGAAAAAGCATACCAGGTGAAGCTGGTTGAGAGAGTGTGCAAAGCTTTCATCAAAACAAAGAGTGGCTACTTTAAAGCATCTCAAATATAAAATATATTTTGATTTGTTTAATACTTTCTTGTTTACTACATGATTCCATATGTGTTATTTCATACTTTTGATGTCTTCACTATTATTCTACAATGTAGTAAATAGTACAAATAAGGAAAAACCCTTGAATGAGTATGTGTGTCCAAACTTTTGACTGATACTGTACTTTATTGGTTTTGTCGAACACAGCAGTCTGTTTCTCGTGAATCCTCCTTGTCCCTTCTTTAACATCTTAATTAAATCTCCCCCCCAGTAACTGCTTGGACAGGTCGAGTGCTCTATCCATATGCAGCAGCTCTCCCAACCCAAGCCAAACACACATCACAGGTTGGTAATTACCACAAGTCTAAATCAAATAACTTGATCAATTTGCATCAGGACGTACCAAAGATTATTTAATGTAGCTAGTTGTTTTAGAATTTTAGGACCCCTTTACGTATAAAGACAAATGTACAAAAGCATATTTGATGAAACATTGAAAATTGGCCTTACTGCTATTTGCCCATAGAAATGCACTGAATAACAGATTCATACATGGTAAAAACAGATAATCAAAAGGAAGTTTGTTTTGAAGTGTCTTTAACAGCTATATCCACCATGTGGCTATATTCATTTCCTCCTAGGCCCACGCTGTGACTTGGGCATCGCTCCCCGTCTGTGAGCCAAGTGTTTCTGCAGTACAGATGCTGGTGGAGGGCTCTGTCGTGGTGACGTCAGCTAATCAGTGTCTTTGTTAGGAGCAGCAGGGAAGACGTCTGGAGACTACTGCCATGTCTGTCAGCCCACACACACCTGAGAACAGTACTGTAGTCCTCCTTGCAGAGTCCCTGCAGAGTCAAGAGAAAAGCCATTTGTTACCGACCTCCTCTTTTCAGACTTATGTTGCAAAATTTGAAATGGTGTTTTTTACATTGAATAAAAGTACAGACTTAGAGCTAGAAAATGTTATATCATACACTGCATTTGAGGAACAATGGGAAACTAATTATTCTTTGAAAGTTGGAACCCCACTTTTGAGAAAATGGCACTTGAATGTTTTGGTACACCTACTGGAGAGCTCTTCTTTGTCTGCACCCATTCAGCATCGTTCACACCCTCTTAAGTCTTGGCCCTACCCATCTCTTTAAGGATTCATATGTAAGGCCATGTTCTAAACAGAGTGAGTAAGTTAGTGTAGTGTTCACATGTTCATGAGCTACAATAGGTGGCCGTAATCACCCCCAGTCACACCTGGCTAGGTTTTTTAAACAATTTACCATAATTCCAACTCATACAGTTCATACATACAACTCATACAGTTCTAGAAATAAAAATGTATTGCCATTGCGAGCCACCGTGCATGAAATGCTGTAGAATGATTCTGCAGGTAGCTAAAGCTAACCAACTATATAGGTTCAATGTTAGTTAGCTAGCTAACATTAGGCTAAAACTAGCAATGCAAATGGGTTTCTGAGCGAGCTAACCAGATAACGTTAGCTAGCTAATAGTATGCTTTACCTTGCAATGAAAACAACATTAGAAATGTATGATATCTGAAAATGTAGCTACACACTTACCCTTATACATGGATGAATGCTTCACGGCAGACTGAAACCCCTTTTTAGCTATGTAAGACATCTGCTGTCATTTCCATTTTGTTTGTACAACTTGTTTGGCCCGTTGTATCAAGTCACTCTGGTTCACACTGACCATGTGCTTTGTCATAAGAATCATCAGCTCTTTATCCCCCTCTGTCACGGATGCAACCAAATTCCAGAATTTTACTCATCTGCTTCTCATACTCTGCTTCAAAACACGATCAACTTCTTCCGTGACAACAACACTGTTGATCATCTTTTCTTTCCCAGTACTGTTATCCCAGCTAGCACAGTGAATCTGGGCCGATTCTGCTACTCTCTGTTTATCATATATGAATAGTCACTTTAACTATACATTCATGTACATACTACCTCAATTGGGCCGACCAACCAGTGCTCCCGCACATTGGCTAACCGGGCTATCTGCATTGTGTCCCTCCAACCCCTCTTTTACGCGACTACTACTCTCTGTTCATCATATATGCATAGTCCCTTTAACCATATCTACATGTTCATACTTCCTGACTAACCGGTGTCTGTATGTAGCCTCACTACTTTTATAGCCTCACTACTGTATACACTTTTTACTGTTGTTTTATATCTTTACCTACCTATTGTTCACCTAATAACTTTTTAGGGACTATTGGTTAGAGCCTGTAAGTAAGCATTTCATTGTAAGGTCTACACCTATTGTATTCAGCGCACGTGAAAAATAAACTTTGATTTGATTCTGGCTGAGAGTCGGGGCACACATACTGAGCAGCTCATGTTATAGACAGGCACATGCTACATGGCAGACCAATCCGAATTCATCTCTCGGCATGTTCAGCCCATCCTTTATCTCAGGCAATGATGTCTAGCGGGAAGGTTCCTGGCTTTTTCCGTTGCTAAGCTAACTAGGCTCGTAATTTAATAATTGTATTTGTATTTATAGATAGCATACATGTTTTTTATTAAGGCACATATGTTCCAAATTACATTTCTGCCAAAAAAATGAATTTTGATGAAACATTAAGTTCAAATGCCTCTCCTGTGAAATAGTGATGTGCGACATACACCTACCTAGCTTCCTGAAATAGGTCGTGTTTGTTGCTCTGTTGTTTGCTTAGCTGCAAATGAGAGCACCTCAGTTACTGAACGCGAACAATACTATTTTCCAATAGACTTTGTGGTAAGTCCTGCATAACTGTGTGTACCAATCTTCCTAGCCTGTTACATGGTAATTATATTCACCACATTACCTTGTAATTAGTGTTACATGGTAGCTACTTGTTTCATGGACTGGAAGCCCCGTTATTCGACTCACTCAAGACAAATACTGGTTTGTACTTCAAGCACATTTGCAGGCGCTGCACAATTGTCAATTTGTAAATAAGGGTGGTTTTGTTGCTTTTCTGAAGCATAAGTCATAAGATTAGCAGTGCCATCACATAAATTATAGACCATATTCTAATTAGCAACAACCTTCACAAGGCCCATAGTGAACCCAGCCTTGCAGATACATGCATGGAGATTCCACGCAAAGACAGCGCAAAACTATTTTTGATACCTCAGATTGTTCTGGCAATTTGCACATAAAAACTTAATTGGGAGGAAGGATGTTTGACATGCTTTACATTTAACACGGAGGTTATTTTTAAATCATGATGAAAGTGGCCATTTTCACATTGACATTTTACATTTTTGTAATTTACATTTACATTACATTTAAGTCATTTAGCAGACGCTCTTATCCAGAGCGACTTACAAATTGGTGCATTCACCTTATGACATCCAGTGGAACAGCCACTTTACAATAGTGCATCTAAATATTTTAAGGGGGGGTGAGAAGGATTACTTTATCCTATCCTAGGTATTCCTTAAAGAGGTGGGGTTTCAGGTGTCTCCGGAAGGTGGTGATTGACTCCGATGTCCTGGCGTCGTGAGGGAGTTTGTTCCACCATTGGGGAGCCAGAGCAGCGAACAGTTTTGACTGGGCTGAGCGGGAACTGTACTTCCTCAGTGGTAGGGAGGCGAGCAGGCCAGAGGTGGATGAACGCAGTGCCCTTATTTGGGTGTAGGGCCTGATCAGAGCCTGGAGGTACTGAGGTGCCGTTCCCCTCACAGCTCCGTAGGCAAGCACCATGGTCTTGTAGCGGATGCGAGCTTCAACTGGAAGCCAGTGGAGAGAGCGGAGGAGCGGGGTGACGTGAGAGAACTTGGGAAGGTTGAACACTAGACGGGCTGCGGCGTTCTGGATGAGTTGTAGGGGTTTAATGGCACAGGCAGGGAGCCCAGCCAACAGCGAGTTGCAGTAATCCAGACGGGAGATGACAAGTGCCTGGATTAGGACCTGCGCCGCTTCCTGTGTGAGGCAGGGTCGTACTCTGCGGATGTTGTAGAGCATGAACCTACAGGAACGGGCCACCGCCTTGATGTTAGTTGAGAACGACAGGGTGTTGTCCAGGATCACGCCAAGGTTCTTAGCGCTCTGGGAGGAGGACACAATGGAGTTGTCAACCGTGATGGCGAGATCATGGAACGGGCAGTCCTTCCCCGGGAGGAAGAGCAGCTCCGTCTTGCCGAAGTTCAGCTTGAGGTGGTGATCCGTCATCCACACTGATATGTCTGCCAGACATGCAGAGATTTAATTTTATAATTTAGCAGACATTCTTATCCAGAGCGACTTACCGTTTGTGAGTTCATCTCAAGATTGGTGAGACAACCACATATCACAGTTGTAGTAAGTACATTTGTACTCATTAAAGTGATTATCAGCAAAGTCAGTGCTAGCAGGAGCGTTAGGGTTTGGCGTCATTGTAATTAAGAATTCAAGCTAAATAAAGATCAAATTAAACACCTGTGAAACGTACGTAATACAGACAGCATATTGTTGTTATTATTCCTCCTCATAATGTGCTCTAACATATGGAGTATGTCTGGATTCTGAAATAAAAAATCTCATTCAACATACCAAATATGAAGAAATGATATTTCAAAAATACCCTTTTGGATCAAATTAATTTTAAGACATATTGTTTGGAAAAATATACTCTACAAGTCATATCCTCAAATGAACCAGAGCCCACTCTGAAAATGTGATGTGTTTGAAGAGTATTTTGTTCCAAGCAATATGCCTAAAAATATGATTAATCAAAAAGGTGTAACATTCGTCGAAATGGGTAGACCAAGGCGCAGTGTGATTTGGATTAATCATAATTTATTTAAATGTGAACCAGCAACAAAAACAATAAAGAGAAACAAACAAACTTACAGCCTTGTAGGACTCAAAAGCAAGAATACAAAAACAAGATCCCACAAACAATAGGTGGGAAAAGGCTACCTAAATATGATCCCCAATCAGAGACAATGACAGACAGCTGCCTCTGATTGGGAACCATACCATTCATAACATAGAAATACAAAAACTAGACTACACATAGAAATAATAAACTAGAACACCCCCCAGTTACGCCCTGACCTACTCCACCATAGAAAAATAAAGGCTTTCTATGGTCAGGACGTGACAAAAGGGTACTTTTGAAATATTTAATAAATATGAATAAATTAATCATATATGTTTTATTTCAGAATCTACTCCATATTTGAAAGCAAACTACTAGTATAATACACAAGATGTTCTCTGTATCACTGTCACACCCTGACCATAGTTTGCTTTGTATGTTTCTATGTTTTGTTTGGTCAGGGTGTGATCTGAGTGGACATTCTATGTTGTGTGTCTAGTTTGTCTGTTTCTGTGTTTGGCCTGATGTGGTTCTCAATCAGAGGCAGGTGTTAGTCATTGTCTCTGATTGGGAACCATATTTAGGTAGCCTGTTTGGTGTTGGGGTTTGTGGGTGATTGTTCATGTCTTTGTGTTTGTTACACCAGATAGGGCTGTTTTCGTGTTTTTTTAACGGTTTCTTGTTTTCGTATATTGTTCTATTTTCATCTTTATTAAAGATGTATCACAATAACCACGCTGCGTTTTGGTCCGCCTCACCTTCAACAGAAGAATCCCGTGACAATCACGGTTCAAAGGTCATAGAGTTTTACACAGGAGGCATGTATCGGTCTAAAACGGGACTAAAATAGGTACTTTCATCATGTTCTTTTAAAAAGAAATAGTGGTACAAATACAAAAGCATGTTAGAACATCCTTCAATTATGTTTCTTTGTGAGAATTGCGAGAACAATCTGAGATACCCAAAATATTTTTGGGCTGTCCTGGCTTGGAAACGCCCTGCGTTGATCTGTTCTGTGAGGCAGGGACATTAGGCGTGGCTATGAACGTAGCACGTTAAGGATCACTTTGTACAGTTACTTTCCACCTACATGAGAGTTCAGTCTGACACTGGGCTGCTTTGATACTGGCATTGATCGCTAGCATCAAACGTTACTTAAAATGGTATCCTCGCATGTAATTAAAATAAATACCACAGTCATCCAATAAAAAGTTAAAGAAAGTGTATATATATATATATATATATATATATATATAGTCATTACTACAATGAAAAGATGGCACCTTTTATGAAAGGACATACAATCATGTAACATAATGACAGTAAAGGAATAACAGAACTCCAGTAAGTTAAGGATGCCTCTGGAGGTGGTCTACTGTGTTGATCAGTGTATATTGTGTAAAAATCAGAAATGTGACAGGAATAAAGTGACAAAGCACAAGAGCCCAGTCGACAGTAAAACACGGCCAGCTAAAAGGATGAGAATAGAACCCTGACTCACAGCCTTTATAAAACAGAGTGACTACGGTCAACACACACACACACACACACACACACACACACACACACACACACACACACACACACACACACACACACACACACACACACACACACACACACACACACACACACACACACACACACACACACACACACACATTCGGTTCTATTTTAAACATACAACAAATTAGTGGTATTTCATTTTAAAGAAAATATTGGTTGATATTCTTAAGATATCATATTTGAGACATCATTTAGAGCAGGGGTTCCAATATTTTTTCATTCAGACCCCACTTCCATATTTCCATGTGCACAAGTCCATATAGGGTAGTATTATCAATTCTTAGAAGATCTCTGAACATGAGAATGTTACTTAAGTCACTAGATTCTTGTTTCATTGTTGCTGATCAATAGTTAATTACAATGGCCTTTACGCGATAGGTTAATGGTTAAGACGTGTTATAGGAGAGTAGCAAGCCGAAGCTTACAGGAATACAGATGTCTAGGAAAAAAACCAATGGTAGCAGCAATTTGGTACTATCAGTCCAATTACAATATGAACAGCTTGTACTATTAGTCAGTATCTTCTTAATGAATAGAGGACGTGGACTGTTGTATCTCTGACTCACTAGATAACACTGATGACTTTCTGAATGCTTCTGGAATGAATGTTCTCAGATCAAACAAAACTTGACAAATTAGCATTTGGGTAACGTTATTCTTGAGCGAACAAACCTACACAAGAAACATTCTGGGAACCAGCAACTGATAGCGGAGTGACTGACTTTGTGAATGTGGCCATCTTGGTGATCACTATTTCAGGGTATAATCGCTACAGGAGGCCTTGTTCGGAAAGCAGAGCTGAATAGAACATGGCAACTGCTATCTTAATGATACCAATATCCTACAATGTCCCTCTTCTTTCATATGCTGAATACAGTGTGTCACCACACTGACTATAGAGCATCACATTCACTTTTCATCAGAGTCTTGGTCAAAAGCAGTGCACTTTAAAGGAAATAGGGTAACATTTGGGACGGACAAGTTAACCATCAGGATACCAGTGATTGTTCCAGACATCTGATGAGAGTATTCAATCTATTTTAACCATTGAATGTATTTTCTCTCACCTTCAAATCCTGTTTCTGTAAAGCTTCATGACACGGGTGTAAATCCTGCATAATGGGATGTGTTACCTCCTGCTCTTAACGTTTGTCACTGCTAGAATATGCTGGTGCTTAGCAAGATGACAAATGCATAAGGACGTGGTGAGATGAGGGGGGATAGAGGGAGGGAAGATGTCACATCATCCACTATGCACTTGTAGGAAAAAGGGTTATTTGGCTAGCCCTGTACTGCAAGAGAACCCTTTTTAGTTCCGTGCATGTTTGAGTGATGGAGGGTGGGAGGCTGTCTCATCATCCACCGTAGATTACCTCAAGTTGAATTTGTCACATCATAAGTACAGTGAAATGCTTAACTTGCAAGCCCTTCCCAACAGTGCAGTACAAAAAAATATAAACTCAGCAAAAAAAAGAAATGTCCTCTCACTGTCAACTGCGTTTATTTTCAGCAAACTTAACATGTGTAAATATATGTATGAACATAACAAGACTCAACAACAGAGACATAAACTGAACAAGTTCCACATACATGTGACTAACAGAAATGGAATAATGTGTCCCTGAACAAAAGGGTGGTCAAAATCAAAAGTAACAGTCAGTATCTGGTGTGGCCACCATCTGCATCAAGTACTGCAGTGTATCTCCTCCTCAAGGACTGCACCAGATTTGATAGTTCTTGCTGTGAGATTCCCCGCTTTTCCACCAAGGCACCTGCAAGTTCCCGGACATTTCTGGGGGGAATGGCCCTAGCCCCCACCCTCCGTTCCAACAGGTCCCAGACGTGCTCCATGGGATTGAGATCCAGGCTCATCGCTGGCCATGGCACTGACAATGACAATCCTGTCTTGCAGGAAACCATGCACAGAACGAGCAGTATGGCTGGTGGCATTGTCATGCTGGAGGGTCATGTCAGGAAGAGCCTGCAGGAAGGGTACCACATGAGGAGGAGGATGTCTTCACTGTAACGCACAGCATTGAGATTGCCCGCAATGACAACAAGCTCAATCCGATGATGCTGTGACACACCGCCCCAGACCATAACGGACCCTCCACCTCCAAATCGATCCCGTTCCAGAGTACAGGCCTCGGTGAAACGCTCATTCCTTCGACGATAAATGTGAAACCGACCAGCACCCCTGGTGAGACTGACGACTTGTCAGTGAAGACCACTTTTTGCCAGTCCTCTCTGGTCCAACGACGGTGGGTTTGTCCCCATAGGCGACGTTGTTGCCTGTAATGTCTGGTGAGGGCCTACAAGCTCTCAGTCCAGCCCCTCTCATCCTATTGCGGACAGTCTGAGCACCGATGGAGGGATTGTGCGTTCCTGGAGTAACTCAAGCAGTTGTTGTTGCCATCCTGTACCTGTCCTGAAGGTGTGATGTTCAGAACCTGTGCACCCGTGTTGTTACACGTGGTCTGCCACTGCGATGTGGTCTCCCTGTACCGCTGTCTGAGGCGTCTCACAATACGGACATGGCCATTTATTGCCCTGGCTACATCTGCAGTCCTCATGCCTCCTTGTGGCATGCCTAAGGCACGTTCAGACCGATGAGCAAGGACCCTGGGCATCTTTAATTTAGTGTCCTACGTTTTCATAACTGTGACCGTAATTGCCTACTCTCTGTAAGCTGTTAGTGTCTTAACGACCGTTCCACAGGTGCATGTTCATTAATTATTTATGGATAATTGAACAAGCATGGGAAACAGTGTTTAAACCCTTTACAATGAAGATAGATCTGTGAAGTTATTTAGATTTTTACGAATTATCTTTGAATGTCACGGTCCTAAAGCAGGGAAGTTTCTTTTTTTGCTGAATTTATACGTGTATGTATATATGTACAGTGGGGAGAACAAGTATTTAATACACTGCCGATTTTGCAGGTTTTCCTACTTACAAAGCATGTAGAGTTCTGTAATTTTTTATCATAGGTACACTTCAACTGTGAGAGACAAAAATCCAGAAAATCACATTGTATGATTTTTAAGTAATTCATTTGCATTTGTAGTACACAGCGTTGCACGAGATCTTCAGTTTATTGGCAATTTCTTGCATGGAATAGCTTCATTTTTCAGAACAACAATAAAAGTCTTTATTTATGGCCATTTTGAGCCTGTAATCAAACCCACAAGTGCTGATGCTCCACATACTCAACTAGTCTGAAGAAGGCCAGTTTTATTGCTTCTTTAATCAGCAAAACCGTTTTCAGCTGTGCTAACATAATTGCAAAAGGGTTTTCTAATGATCAATTAGCCTTTTAAAATGATCAACTTGGATTTGCTAACACAACGTGGCTTTGTAAAACAGGAGTGATGGTTGCTGATAATGGGCCTCTGTACGCCTATGTAGATATTCCATTAAAAAATCTGCCGTTTCCAGCTACAATAGTCATATTCAACATTAACAATGTCTACACTGTATTTCTGATCAATTTGTTATTTTAATGGACAAAAAGAAGTGCTTTTCCTTCAAATACAAGGTAATTTCTAAGTGACTACAAACTTTAACGGTAGTGTACATGTATAGCGGGATTAGGAGAAAGTGCTGGTAGCAGGATACATAATAATAACAATAATAATAGTAAGCAGTATGGCAGCAGCATAAGTGGTGGTGACTGTGTATGTGAGTGTGTTTCTGTGTGTGTGCAAGAGTGTCAGTGTAGATGTGATAGGTGGATATACATATAAACAAGAGTAATAGTGAACAGGATAAATAGATACTAATGGCAATCAATAATCAATGATGAGCAGTGTAACGGTAGTAACACATCTAATCAATAATCAATAACAGACTTTCCTGTTATAGGAGCGTGATCACACAGATCGGAGTGGAAGTCACAAATCGATATTATAGCTCACCAACCTTGCTCAACAAACACATTAAGAAGACACAAACATATATAACTCAGATCAGTCTTTAAACTCAAGGAGGGTGTGGATCTGCAGCATATAAACAACTTAAAGAAGCAAATACATCTTAAGATCCTCTGGGCAGAAGGTAGACATTTTACGTGCGGCCAACCAATTGTGTTTTTTTGTTCATTTATCTGCGTTGTTTGCAACTGATTTTTAAAACTATTTTTGTACATAATGTTGCTGCTACCGTCTCTTATGGCCGAAAATAACTTCGACATCAGTACTGCGATTACGCCCCACAGACTAGCAGAATCTTTTTTTTATTTTTTCACGACTCTGATGAGCCCGAGGCGGAGGATATACGGCTCCAACGGGAACAGGCCCCGAGCCCCTTGATCTGCCTGAAGAGGAGGAAAGAAAGAGAGGCCGGAGAGCGGGCTCTCAATACCACCATACGGATGGCTGGTTATATGATGTACCGGCAGGATAGAACAGTGGCGTCTGGTAAGACAAGGGGTGGCGGTCTATGTATTTTTGTATACAACAGCTGGTGCACGATATCTAAGGAAGTCTCGCGTTATTGCTTTCTTGAGGTAGAGTTTCTCATAAGCTGCGGACCACATTACCTACCGAGAGAGTTTATCTACAGTGCCTTGCGAAAGTATTCGGCCCCCTTGAACTTTGCGACCTTTTGCCACATTTCAGGCTTCAAACATAAAGATATAAAACTGTATTTTTTTGTGAAGAATCAACAACAAGTGGGACACAATCATGAAATGGAACAACATTTATTGGATATTTCAAACTTTTTTAACAAAGCAAAAACTGAAAAATTGGGCGTGCAAAATTATTCAGCCCCCTTAAGTTAATACTTTGTAGCGCCACCTTTTGCTGCGATTACAGCTGTAAGTCGCTTGGGGTATGTCTCTATCAGTTTTGCACATCGAGAGACTGAAACTTTTTCCCATTCCTCCTTGCAAAACAGCTCGAGCTCAGTGAGGTTGGATGGAGAGCATTTGTGAACAGCAGTTTTCAATTCTTTCCACAGATTCTCGATTGGATTCAGGTCTGGACTTGGCCATTCTAACACCTGGATATGTTTATTTTTGAACCATTCCATTGTAGATTTTTCTTTATGTTTTGGATCATTGTCTTGTTGGAAGACAAATCTCCGTCCCAGTCTCAGGTCTTTTGCAGACTCCATCAGGTTTTCTTCCAGAATGGTCCCGTATTTGGCTCCATCCATCTTCCCATCAATTTGAACCATCTTCCCTGTCCCTGCTGAAGAAAAGCAGGCCCAAACCATGATGCTGCCACCACCATGTTTGACAGTGGGGGTGGTGTGTTCAGGGTGATGAGCTGTGTTGCTTTTACGCCGAACATAACGTTTTGCATTGTTGCCAAAAAGTTTAATTTTGGTTTCATCTGACCAGAGCACCTTCTTCCACATGTTTGGTGTCTTCCCCAGGTGGCTTGTGGCAAACTTTAAACAACACTTTTTATGGATATCTTTAAGAAATGGCTTTCTTCTTGCCACTCTTCCATAAAGGCCAGATTTGTGCAATATACGACTGATTGTTGTCCTATGGACAGAGTCTCCCACCTCAGCTGTAGATCTCTGCAGTTCATCCAGAGTGATCATGGGCCTCTTGGCTGCAGCTCTGATCAGTCTTCTCCTTGTATGAGCTGAATGTTTAGAGGGACGGCCAGGTCTTGGTAGATTTGCAGTGGTCTGATACTCCTTCCATTTCAATATTATAGCTTGCACAGTGCTCCTTGGGATGTTTAAAGCTTGGGAAATCTTTTTGTATCCAAATCCGGCTTTAAACTTCCTCACAACAGTATCTCGGACCTGCCTGGTGTGTTCCTTGTTCTTCTTGATGCTCTCTGCAATTTTAACAGACCTCTGAGACTATCACAGTGCAGGTGCATTTATATGGAGACTTGATTACACACAGGTGGATTGCATTTATCATCATTAGTCATTTAGGTCAACATTGGATCATTCAGAGATCCTCACTGAACTTCTGGAGAGAGTTTGCTGCACTGAAAGTAAAGGGGCTGAATAATTTTGCATGCCCAATTTTTCAGTTTTTGATTTGTTAAAAAAGTTTGAAATATCCAATAAATGTCGTTCCACTTCATGATTGTGTCCCACTTGTTGTTGATTCTTCACAAAAAATACAGTTTTATATCTTTATGTTTGAAGCCTGAAATGTGGCAAAAGGTCGCAAAGTTCAAGGGGGCCGAATACTTTCGCAAGGCACTGTATATTCTTTGTAGCTGTTTACATACCACCACAGTCAGAGGCTGGCACTAAGATAGCATTGAATGAGCTGTATTCCTGCCATAAGCAAACAAAAAAACGTCACCCAGAGGCAGCACTCCTAGTAACCGGGGACTTTAATGCAGGGAAACTTAAATCAGTTTTACCAAATTTCTATCAACATGTTAAATGTGCAACAAAGCTCTCCCTCGCACTCCATTTGGCAAATTTGACAATAATTCCATCCTCCTGATTCCTGCATACTAGCAAAAATTAAAGCAGGAAGCACCAATGACTAGTTCAATAAAAAAGTGGTCATATGAAGCAGATACTACGCTACAGGACTGTTTTGCTAGCACAGACTGGAATATGTTCCGGCATTGCTCCAATGGCATTGAGGAGTACACCACATCTGTCACTGGCTTCATCAATAAGTGCATTGATGATGTCGTCCCCACAGTGACCATACGTACATACTCCAACCAGAAGCCATGGATTACAGGCAACATCCGCACAGAGCTAAAGGCTAGAGCTGCCGCTTTCAAGGAGAGGGACTCTCTCCTATCTTATAAGAAATCCCGCTATACCCTCCGATGAACCATCAAACAGGCAAAGTGTCAATACAGGACTAAGATCGACTCTGACGCTCGTCGGATGTGGCAGGGCCTGCAAACTATTAGAGATTACAAAGGGAAACACTGCCCAGTGACACAAGCCTACCAGACGAGCTTTGGGGCAAATAACACTGAAAAATGCAAGAGAGCACCAACTGTACCGGAAGAATCTGTGATCACCCTCTCCGTAGCCGATGTGAGTAAGCCCTTTAGACAGGTCAACATTCACAAGGCCGCAGGGCCAGACGGATTACCAGGATGTGTACTATGAGCATGTGCTGACCAACTAGCAAGTGTCTTCATTGACATTTTCAACCTCTCCCTATCCTAGTCTGTAATAACAACATGTTTTAAGCAGACCACCATAGTGCATGTGCCCAAGAGCACTAAGGTAACCTGCCTAAATTACTACCGACCAGTAGGACTCATGTCTGTAGCCATGAAGTGTTTTGAAAGGCTGGTCATGGCTCACATCAACAGCATCATCCCAGAAACCCCTCACCCACTCCAATTTGCATACCGCCCCAACAGGCGGTCTCTTTTGCACTCCACACTGCCCTTTCCCACCTGGACAAAAGGAACACCTATGTGAGAATGCTATTCATTGACTACAGCTCAGCGTTCAACACCATAGTGCCCTCAAAGCTCATTAATAAGCTAAAGAACCTGGGTCTAAACACCTCCCTCTGCAACTGGATCCTGGACTTCCTGACTGGTCGCCCCCAGGTGAAAAGGGCAGGTAACAACACATCCGCCACATGGATCCTCAACACAGGGGCCCCTCAGGGGTGAGTGCTCAGCCCCCTCCTGTACTCCCTGTTCAATTATGACTGCACAGCCAGGCACGACTCCAACACCATCATTAAATTTGCAGATGACACAACAGTGGTAGGCCTGATCACCGACAAGAACGAGACAGCCTGTAGGGAGGAGGTCAGAGACCTGGCCGTGTGGTGCCAGGACAACAACCTCTCCCTCAACATGATCAAGACAAAGGAGGAAGCCCCCCATTCTTATCAAAGGGCTGCAGTGTAGCAGGTTGAGAGCTTCAAGTTCCTTTGTGTCCACATCACCAACAAACTAACATGGTCCAACCACACCATGACAATTGTGAAGTGGGCACTACAAAACCTATCCCCCCTAAGGAGACTGAAAAGATTTGGTATGGGTCCTCAGATCCTCAAAAGGTTCCACAGCTGCACCATCGAGAGCATCTGGTTGCATCACTGCCTGGTATGGAAACTGCTCTGCCTCCGACCGCAAGGCACTACAGAGGGTAGTGAGAAGTCCCAGTACATCACTGGGGCCAAGCTTCCTGTCATTTAGGACCTCTATACCAGGCAGTGTCAGAGGAAGGCCCTAATAATTGTCAAAGACTGTTCTCTCTGCTACCACACGGCAAGCTGTACCAGAGCACAAAGTCTAGGTCCAAGAGGCTTCTAAACAGCTTCTACCCCCAAGCCATAAGACTCATGCACATCTAGTCAAATGGTTAGCTACACAGACTATTTGCATTGCACCCCCCCCACCCACCTCTACACCACTGCCACTTTGTCATCTATGCATAGTCACTTTCATTAACTCTACCTACATGTACATACTACCTCACCTAACCGATGCCCCCGCATATTGACTATGTCCCGGGCACCCCCCTGTGTATATTGTTATTCTTTTACTGCTGCTCTTTAGTTACTTGATACTTTTATCTCTTATTCTTATCCATATTTTTTGAAACTGCACTGTTGGTTAGGGGCATCGTAAGTATACATTTCACTGTATTCGGCACATTTGACTAATAACATTTGATTTGATTTGGATGCTATCTGTCAATCAATCACTGTCTGATTCGAAGACTCTGCTGTAAGCTTGATTATAGGCAAGGCCAACATCGGCTGCTTCAGGGCGTGGTGATTAGTACTAGGCATGCTGTGTGTCGCCGTAACACCTAGGCCCTTACAAGAAAGTGATATTCCCATTCAATCTGTCATCTTCAATCAAGTCAATGGAACGTCTGTGTTCTGACTACAATGGGCACAATCAGTGTGATTGGACATGCTATCCCAACACTTCATAGCCCAAGAAAAGGAGTTCTCTGCTCTTCATTCAAGGATGGAGAGAGAGAGGCACAATTCTGTTTCATTTAGCTAATACACTGAAGGTTCTAGAGACTGTTAGGATAATTCGATCATAAGATTGCTTTGAAGTGAATAAATGACCAATTAGAATAAGCGGCAGTCACAGGTGTTTCATGCTCACACATTTAATCACACTGATCAAAATGCGTAGAACAGAATAATACAGCAAAGCACTTGGCCAGTGGATTTTCATATGGGAAATGGAATATGTATATAAATATATTTTCTGTATTGATTGATTTATTTAGTTAGTCGAATTCTGTCAACATGTGTACGGGATCATCAGAGAGAATATGAAACCCAATGTTTCTAAGGAATAAAACTTGGATTGGCCTTGGATCCCTTTCCAAGTTAAGTACACCACTTATCGGATCAATAATGAATGAAGGACTTTGTTTTTTTAGGTGGTCTGTTTCTTTCATAGTCAACTAAATACACTATATAAAGAGTTAGAGATCATTGATTTTTTTTAAATCATGAAACGGTGTGTAAACAATGGGCATTAGCAATGTAGCTAATGCTGTGTTCATAACCAAGTGGGTAATTTCCAGTTGTGAAGTAGTAAATACGGGTTGGATGCATTCACGTGCTTTTAACTCATTAAGAAATGCCGATTGGTTAATGGCAAACAAGCTGAGTCAACCGTAAACTAAAAGTACAGCTCAAAAACCATATTAATAGATCGATTTTCATAAATTATATTTTGTTGTTGCATTTAACTGCCGAAAATGCTGTTATCGAGTTAATTTCCTTGGTAGCTGACATCAGCATGTGGGAGAAGTCGGAGCTCAGGGATGGTAGACTAGTTTCCCACTAGTAAAATGCCAGTTCGAGGGGCATTCAAGTAAATTTTTCCAATGTGGTATTTACCACATTCACACTTGGTTATGAAATCAGTGTATTTACAGTAGCTACAGGGGTTAATGGAATTCAAAGTCCCCATGTTGATAGGCTATTTTCATGGAAAATAACATGTCAAAAGCACATTTGGATCCAGGAAAACGTGTACCATATAGAAAATAAATCTTAAGCACTATAGACTCCACAGAGTTCTCTCTACCTTTCGCTGTGACATCATTACAGAAGGATTGCCTGATACATTTCTTCAGTCAGTCTGTTATGGATCCCAGTTTGTTGTCACTCCTCCAGCCAGGCAGGCAGCAGAGGCTGTAGTGGAGGCAGTGCCCCTGGTCGTTGATTTAATCCGCATAAAGCCTTTTCTACCTGGACTCCAGCCAGAACTGTCATCCCTGATATCTCCATGTGTAAAGTCTGCCCGTCTCTCTCTCTCTCTCTCTCTCTCTCTCTCTCTCTCTCTCTCTCTCTCTCTCTCTCTCTCTCTCTCTCTCTCTCTCTCTCTCTCTCTCTCTCCAAAATCTCCTGAACCTCCACATCAACCTGAGTATGTCTGTCTCACCTCTCCATCTCTCATTCTCTCCATCCATCCCTCCCTCCCTCTCTCCATCCCTCCAATCTCCTAGCTGATCCTCCCCAGCTCTCCTCCCAAAGCCGTACCCAAACAGCCGGCGGTGCCGTATCGCACTGTGTCAGGAACGACAAACGTGGAGGTTTGCCACACCATGCAGCACTTCGCTCTGCACTGTGACAACTTCCTCCTGGCACTGAGTTCTGTCACACTACAGTTTATGCATAATTGATGAACGAGAAGTTATACGGGATGAAGAAGTGGAAGAGCAGGTGACATAAGACACACACACAGAGAAACACACACAAATACACACACATGTACACACACACATTGTGGCATGGTGGTACTGTATGAGTAACTAGGGCCAAGGGGTTGAAAGCTTTTTCCACAATGAAAAAAATATATATATGAAATTATACAGTGTGTTTATTTCTGCATCCTTTTACATGGTTCCCGAAAATATTGTCTTAGTATTTTATTGAGTCTTCTTGTTCGTTTACTAGACAAAAATAGGTTGAACACATTTTTCTAATATGAAGCACTACTTAATGATGACGGAAATATTTCTGAAGAGAATATGGTGAGAAAAACAAGTCATTGTCTTGGAACTGGAAGATTCCTCACAAAACTAGAACAAAACATTTTTCTCACCAAATGTAATCCATAGAAGTGTCCTTCGGAGGAAGGAATGCTGACATAAATTTGACATTTGTATCCTAAAGCAAAATTAAGATGGGATGGCGTATCGCTGCAGAATGCTGTGGTAGCCATGCTGGTTAAGTGTGCCTTGAATTCTAAATTAATCACAGACCGTGTCACCAGCAAAGCACCCCTACACCATCACACCTCCTCCTCCATGCTTCATGGTGAGAACCACACATGCAGAGATCATCCGTTTATATACACTGCGTCTCACAAAGACACGGTGGTTGGAACCAAAAATCTCAAATGTGGATTCATCAGACCAAAGGACAGATTTCCACAGGTTCTAATGTCCATTGCTCGTGTTTCTTGGCCCAAGCAAGTCTTGTCTTCTCATTGGCATCCAGTAGTAGTGGTTTCTTTGCAGCAAATCGACCGTGAAGGCCTGATTCACACAGTCTCCTCTGAACAGTTGATGTTGAGATGTGTCTGTTACTTGAACTCTGTGAAGCATTTATTCGGTCTGCAATCTGAGGTGCAGTTAACTCTAATGAACTTATCTTCGGCAGCAGAGGTAACTCTGGGTCTTCTTTTCCCGTGGCGGTCCTCATGGGAGCCAGTTTCATCATAGCACTTGATGGTTTTTGCGACTGCACTTGAAGAAACTTTCAAAGTTCTTGAAATTGTCTGCATTGACTGACCTTCATGTCTTAAAGTAATGATGGACTGTGATGTCTTCAGTATTATTCTACAATGTAGAAAACAGTAAAAAATACACTTGAATGAGTAGGTGTGTCCAAACTTTTAACTGGTTCTGTACATTTATGAATATTGACAAATATAAACATGAATATTGAAAATATACCATTTCATGTTTGAATATATTGTTGAACATAATATACTCTATTGGCATATCAAAGTTCCAGAATGGGATCTCTGCTAGATTTAAATTGATGGCCGATTTCATACAGAGACATTGGCATAGTAGGCAATGTAACCAATCACAGCCCTCCTTTTACTTGTATTATTGCACATCCTGGAAATCACAAGCTGATGGCGACCATTTTGAATCCATTATCGCATCACTCTGTTGGTAATGTTTACAAATCGGATCCCAAGTAACTCTAAAAGTAGCAGATATCCCACTCTGGAACTTTAATATGCCCATAGAGTATATTATGTTAAAATCATATACACATATGTGTGTTTACATTTTTAAATATAAAGATGAAACATTATCGAGTCTTAAACGAGGCTTGGGTAAGGCCAAAATGTCACAAACATTCCAACGTCAATTCCTAATTTATCAATTAGGCTTTAAGTTATAAATGTCCAGTAGCGCGGTATGTCGATAAAATAACTGAGGAAGCCAGGGCAGGGGGGAAAAAAGCCATTTTACGACCTATTTGTTGTGATAATTACATTGTTTGCGCTCTAACCTGTTAGTTCATGTGCCTTGCCACTGTGATATATAGGCCTAAAAACCTCTGTCCGGTGTGGTCCACAAAGAATATTACATGTAACAAACAGTTACATGACCTACAGCGTGGTCAAGCAAATTTCCAATTTGATTTAGAAACACAGAGAGTTACTGCAACTTGCAAAGAAAACAGGAGCTGCCTCTACTATTCCAGCATTATTTCCATTTCAACATCATCTAATCGCTTATGCTTAATCTAATACAGTGACAACTAATTTACCAAAAACGATTTAGTCCAACAACGTAAGCTAAATATGATGTGGCTGTCCATGGTACTGATTTCTGTCATGTGTGTAAACAAACAAACATTTGACCAACTGGGGACATTCTGTTAGTCCCAATGAGGTCAAATGCTATTTCTAGGGGGTTTAGGGTTAAGTTAGAATTATTGTTAGGGTTAGAATAAGGTTAAGGGTTAGTTTTAGGGTTTGAAGCTAGGGTTAGGTTTAGGGTTAGGGTTAGGATAAGGGTAAGAGTACGGGTTAGGTTTACGGTTAGGGGTTAGGGAAAAATGTATTTTGAATAAGACTGAATTGTGTGTCCCCACAAGGTTAGGTGTGTGTGTGTGTGTGTGTGTGTGTGTGTGTGTGTGTGTGTGTGTGTGTGTGTGTGTGTGTGTGTGTGTGTGTGTGTGTGTGTGTGTGTGTGTGTGTGTGTGTGTGTGTGTGTGTGTGTGTGTGTGTGTGTGTGTGTGTGTGTGTGTGTGTGTGGTAGAAAAAACATTATGAAACATAACGGGCATCCTCCTCTCTTTCATGACTGTCATAAACTACACACTTTTAGTTTTTGTTGTCCTAGGCTACTTGGTCAGGATGTTAAAATGCTTGCTAGCTAGCTAGCCTAACTTCCCTTCATGGGAAACAATGCGCCAGGCCAGCAAGTGAACATTTGCCTACTACATTTAGCTACATATTGAACTTCCGTCCTCTCAGGCAAGGGGCAAAATGTATGACTTTATGATTAGATCAGAATCGCTTTTGTAATCATTGGCTGGTACAGCGAATTACAGTGGCCCCCCAAGGAATTTTTCCTATTTTTTTGCCTTATAGCCTGGAACTAAAATGGATTTTTTGGGGGGCTTGTATCATTTAGTTTACACAACATGCCTACCACTTTGAAGATGCAAAATATTTTTCATAGTGAAAGAAATAAGACAAAAACCGAACACTTGATAACAGAACAATTACCAACATAACTAAACTTGATAGCATAACTTGATAGCATAACTATTCACCCCCCCAAAGTCAATACTTTGTAGTGCCACCTTTTGCAGCAATTACAGTTGGAGGTCTCTTGGGGTATGTCACTATAAGCTTGGCACATCTAGCCACTGGGATGTTTGCCCATTCTTCAAGGCAAAACTGCTCCAGCTCCTTCAAGTTGGATGGGTTCCGCTGGTGCACAGCAATCGGAATGTCATACAACAGATTCTCAATTGGATTGAGGTCTGGGCTTTGACTAGGCCCTTCCAATACATTCAAATGTTTCCCCTTAAACCACTCAAGTGTTGCTTTATCAGTATGCTTAAGGTCATTGTCCTGCTGGAAGGTGAACCTCCGTCCCAGTCTCAAATCTCTTGAAGACTGAAACAGGTTTCCCTCCAGAATTTCCCTGTAGCGCCATCCATCATTTCTTCATTTCTGACCAGTCCCTGTCAATGAAAAACATCCCCACAGCATGATGCTGCCACAACCATGCTTCACTGTGGGGATGGTGTTCTCGGGGTGAGAGTGGTGGGTTTGCGTATGACATAGCATTTTCCTTGATGTCCAAAAAGCTCAATTTTAGTCTCATCTAACCAGAGTACCTTCTTCCATTTGTTCGGGGAGTCTCCCACATGCCTTTTGGTAAACACCAAACGTGTTTGCTTATTTCTTTCTTTAAGCAATGCTTTTTCCTGGCCATTCTTCCGTAAAGCCCACCTCTGTGGAGTGTACGGCTTAAAGTGTTCCTATGGACAGATACTCTAATCTCCGCTGTGGAGCTTTGCAGCTCCTTCAGGGTTATCTTTGGTCTCTTTTTTGCCTCTCTGATTAATGTATTCTTGCCTGGTCTGAGTTTTTGTGGGCGGGCAGCTCTTGGCAGGTTTGTTGTGGTGCCATATTCTTCCCATTTTTTATAATGGATTTAATGGTGCTCTGTGGGATGTTCAAAGTTTTTAATATTTTTTTATAACCCAACCCTGATCTGTACTTCTCCACAACTTTGTCTCTGACCTGTTTGGAGAGCTCCTTGGTGTTCATGGTGCCACTTGCTTGGTGGTGCCACTTACTTAGAGGTGTTGCAGACTCTGGGGCCTTTCAGAACAGATGTATATATACTGAGATCATGTGACATTTAGATTGCACATAGGTGGACTTTATTTAGCTAATTATGCGACTTCTGAAGGTAATTGGTTGCACCAGTTCTTATTTAGTGGCTTCATAGCAAAGGGGGTGAATACATATGCACGCACCACTTTTCAGTTTGAATTTTTATTTTATTTTTTGAAACAAGTCTTTTTTTTCATTTAATTTCACCAATTTGGATGTCCATTACATTAAATCCCCCCAAAAAAATCTATTTACATTACAGGTTGTAATGCAACAAAATAGGAAAAATGCCAAGGGGGGTGAAAACTTTTGCAAGGCACTGTAAGTAAAACCACAAGTCCAGATCCCTATCTCCATCCATGACTAATTTAGGAATAGGATGATTTTAGCTAGCTAGCTAGCCACCAGAGGACGACAAAACTACATGCAACAATACAATGTTTTTTCTTTAAATGTGTTCTTGATGTGATGTGATTGGGGTGAAGCCAAAACCAAACTGTCTTCCCTTCACACTTTAACACGTGGAGTTGCAATGTAATGCAGAGTTCTGTCATGCTATCCAGCACTGTGCCCAAACAGTTAGAGCTTCAACTTTAAAAATCCACCTTTCCAGAAATAAGTCTCCTACTATTGTCATTTTTTATAAACCCCACCTCAGCCCCCAGCTGTGCCCTGGACACCATATGCCGTCCAACAATCAAAGCTAGATGCCGTCAATCTCACACAAATTTTCAAGGAACCTACCAGACACAACCCTAAAAATTTAAACATGGGCATCATCCTGACCAACTTGCCCTCTAAATACACCTCTGCTGTCTTCAACCAGGATCTCAGTGATCACAACCTCATTGCCTACGTCCGTAATGGGTCCGCTGTCAAATTACCACCCCTCATCACTCTCAAACGCTCCCTAAAATACTTCAGCGAGCAGGCCTTTCTAATCGACCTGGCCCGGGTATCCTGGAAGGATATTGACCTCATTCCATCAGTGGAGGATGCCTGGATATTCTTTAAATAAGCATGCCCCATTCTAAAAACGTAGAACTAAGAACAGATATAGCCCTTGCTTCACTCCAGACTTGACTGCCCTTGACCAGGTCAAAAACATCCTGTGGTGTACTGGATTAACATTGAATAGCCCCCGTGATATTCAACCCTTCAGGGAAGTTAGGAACCAATATACACGGGCAGTTTGGAAAGCAAAGGTGTCACGCACTGTTCTGTTTCACCTGTGATTGTCTCCAACCCCTCCAAGTGTCGCTTATTTTCCCCAGTGTATTTATCCCCTACGCCCCACAGCAACTTGCCCAAGCCTCCCCTATTTCTCCTTCACCCAAATCCAGATAGCTGATGTTCTGAAAGAGCTGCAAAATCAGCTGGGCTAGGCAATCTGGACACTCTTTCTAAAATTATCCGCTGCAATTGTTGCAACCCCTATAACTAGCCTGTTCAACCTCTCTTTCGTATCTTCTTAGATCCATAAAGATTGGAAAGCTGCCGCAGTCATCCCCCTCAAACTGTTACAGACCTATATCTATCCTACCCTGCCTTTCTAACGTCTTCTAAAGCCAAGTTAAAACCTGTTATGGCAAGGCGATCCCCTAGGGGAACTCCCCCCCCATTCAGCTGAAAAGGTGGTGTAGGGAATTCAAAAATATTCTTTAGAAATATTTAACTTCCACACATTAATAACAAGTCCAATACAGCAAATGAAAGATAAACATATTGTTCATCTACCCATCATGTCTGATTTTTTTAAACATTTTACAGCAAAAACACAACATATATTTATGTTAGACCACCACCAAATTTTAAAAAACACAGCCATTTTTCCCAGCCAAAGATAGAGTAACAAAAGCAGGATTAGAGATAAAATGAATCACTAACCTTTTGAAGATCTTCATCAGATGACACTCATATGACATGTTACACAATACATTTATGTTTTGTTCAATAATATGCATATTTATATCCACAAATCTCGGTTTACATTGACGCCATGTTCAGAAATGCCTCCAAAATATCCGGAGGAATTATAGAAAATACGCCAGACAACAGAAATACTAATCATAAACTTTGACTAAAGATACATGTTCTACATATAATTAAAGATACACTGGTTATTAATGCAACCGCTGTGTCAGATTTTTTTTTAATGTTACGAAAAAAGCCTATCATGCAATAATCTGAGACAGCGCTCAGACGTAAATATATTTCTCCGCCATGTTGAAGTCAACAGAAATACGAAATTACATCATAAATATTCCCTTACCTTTGATGATCTTTCATCAGAATGCAGTGCAAGGAGTCCTAGTTCCACAATAAATCGTTGTTTTTTTCCATAATGTCCAATACTAGTGTCCAATTAGCTGCATTTGCTAGCACTTTCAGCTCACGTGCCCAAGAGCTGACGCTGGTCCAGGACAACTCGGACAAAAACTTCAAAAATGTATATTCCAGGTCGAACAAACTGGTCAAACTAAGCAGATAATCAATCTTCAGGATGTTATTTTCATATATATCCAATAACGTTCCAACCGGATCATACGTTTTCATCTGCAGCCAAATGGAACGACAGTGACACCCACAGACAAATGCGCCACAGGAAAATTGCATTCTGCTAAGACAGTGACTATTTCCCCTCCCATTCGGTCAAAGTTCACACCAGAGGCTCCATTCCACGTTCTACTGAATGAGGACATCTAGTGGAAGGCCTAGGAAGTGCTACCAGATCCATATCTTATTTGGAAGGGAAGGGGCGATGACGTCAAATTTGACCCACATTCAGAATTTCACTTCTTGTTTGGAAGATTGCCTGCCTTGTGAGTTCCGTTATACTCACAGACATAATTCAAACAGTTTTAGAAACTTCAGAGTGTTTTCTTATCCAAAAGTAATAATAATATGCATATATTAGCAATCTAGGACAGAGTAGGATGCAGATCACTATGGGCACACAATTCATCCAAAGTGAAAATACTGCCCCCTATCCCCAATTAACAAACAGATCACCGACAATTTCGAATCCCACCGTACCTTCTCCACTATGCAATCTGGTTTCAGAGCTGGTCATGGTTGCACCTCAGCCACGCTCAAGGTCCTAAACGATATCATAACCACCATCGATAAAAGACTGTGCAGATACTGTGCAGCCATCTTCATAATTTCGACTCTGTCAATCACCGCATTCTTATCGGCAGACTCAACAGCCTTGGTTTCTCAAATGACTGCCTCGCCTGGTTCACCAACTACTTCTCAGATAGAGTTCAGTGTGTCAAATCGGGGGGCCTCTTGTCTGGACCTCTGGGAGTCTCTATGGGGGTGCCACAGGGTTCAATTCTCGGGCCGACTCTTTTCTCTGTATACATCAATGATGTCACTCTTGCTGCTGGTGATTCTCTGATCCACCTCTATGCAGATGACACCATTCACCATGGCCTCCAACTGCTCTTAAATGTAAGTAAAACTAAATGCATGCTCTTCAAACAATCGCTGCCCACACCATGCCCGCCCGTCTAGCATCACTACTCTGGACGGTACTGACTTAGAATTCATGGATAACTGGATAACTACAAATACCTAGGTGTTTGGTTAGACTGTAAACTCTCCTTCCAGACTCACATTAAGCATCTCCAATCCAAAATTAAATCTAGAATCGGTTTTCTATTTTGCAAAAAAGCATCCTTTACTCATGCTGCCAAACATACTGCTTTGCTTTATCTTGGCCAGGTTGCAGTTGTAAATGAGAACTTGTTCTTAACTGGCTTACCTGGTTAAATAAAGGAGAAATAAAATAAATAAAAAATAAAAACTTAATTTAGGTGCGCCATGACAATACATAGTTGAGCTCATTCAGTTTAGCTCTACACTGATTGGCTGTTTTCAATTTTAAGGGAGCCAAATGCTCTCTGGCTTCCCTGGCATTTAAAGCTATGGGCAGCAACAATGTAATACTATTTTTGACCAGACAGCATCAGATAGACGGCCCATACATAGGGAGACAGAGGGGAGCTAATCCGAGCGCGGATACTTTCTCTAATGAGATACATTGTCTCTTGCTAATTGAAGGAATATTTTGGTACACAAAGAGACAAAATATAAATAAATGTATGTTTTCTTCTTGGTACAATTTTGTGGTAAGCCAGGATTCCCTTGGCATCCATGAATACACGCCACTGCAAATGTCAAATATACACTCAGTGGCCAGTTTATTAGGTACACCACCCTGTTCACTAAAATGGTAAACTTCTACAGACAGTTAGTCACGTGCCCATAGCTTATTATATAAAGCTGGCAGACAAGCATTGAGGTGTTCAGTTACTGTTCAATTGAACAATAGAATGGGCAAAACAAGCAACCTAAGCGACTTTGAGCTTGGCATGATTGTCAGTGCCAGGCGCACCGGTTCCATATCTCAGAAACATCCGGCCACCTGGGCTTTTCACGCAAGACCGTGTCTAGGGTTTACCAAGAACTGTGCGACAAACAAAAACATCCACTCAGCTCGTTGATGAGAGAGGTCAAAGGAGAATAGCAAGAATCATGCAAGCTAACAGGCTGGCCACAAACAAGCAAATAACGGAGCTGTACAACAGTGGTGTGCAGAACAGCATCTCGTAACGCACAACTCGCCGGTCCTTGCCACGGGTGGGCTTTTGAAGCAGATGACCACACCAGGTTCCACTCCAATCAGCTAAAAACAAGAAGAAGCGGCTCCAGTGGACAATTGAGAATTACCAACACTGGACAATTGAGGAGTGGAAAAACATTGCCTGGTCCGAAAAATCCCAGTTCCTGTTATGCTGATGGCAGAGGTATGGCCCCATCCTTCCTAGTGTCAACAGTACAGGCTGCTGGCGGAGGTGTAATGGTGTGGAGAATGTTCTCCTGGCAAACAATAGTTCCCTTTATACCAATTGAGCAACATTTGAACACTACTCCTTGTAGAATCCATGCCACGAAGAATTCAGGCTGTTCTGGAGGCAACAGGGGGTCCGACTTGATAATACGTACCTAATAAACTGTCCACTGAGTGTATGTCAACAAACCTTCCTCTAATGATCCTTCTATGGATTGAATTGTGTGTGTATGCTTTTTTTTCTAGTTTCATGACGAATGACCCAACTGCAAGGTGCAAGTGATTTCTGAGACTGTGTATGGTATGTACTGTGTGGTCGAGGTATGCTGTATTATATCTACTATCTCTCAGTCTATGGCTCTATTCATGGCATGGCTTTATCTGGCCGTGCCTGCAAGCTATCTATCCACACACAGCTCTGCCTCTATACATGTTGTGGGTGAGTTATCTGGAGATGGAGCTACTCTGACGGGGCTTTAGAGGAGGATATCAGGCCATTACATCAGCTGTTACCGCTGATTGGCCAGCCTTGTATACAAAGACCCAGACAAAAGGAAAGCGTGATAAATTACAGAGAGGAGAGGAATCATCTGAATAAATCAGCCCCCCAACGCAAACACACAAATATCTTTGCAACACAAGGAAAACCATTTGAGCAGACTCTAAACTAGTGTACGGTACACTAACGCAGACTCTTTTTTTCGTGCTCTTTTCTTTGACAGGGAAATTGACAATTTAGACAACGATTATGTACCTGCAATGAATAACTGCCTTAGTCCCTATGTTCAATTTGTTTCCTTGCTTAATTTAGAGTGTTAAAACGATGAGGGAAATGAGCGGTTAAATTGTTCCTGGTTATACAGACTGAACAGCCTGCTGCTGTTGTGAGTTATCATGTCTGTGTTGGTTCTCTATCTGTGGAACAGATATATTGAGTCCCGGTAGTTCTGCTGACACACACACACACACACATACAAAAGACCACACACATACAAGCGAACGAACACCTGCGCTCACATACACACACACACACACTGGTTCCAGTGGTTTCCGACAGCCTTTATTATATGCCGGCCACTTTAGTGATGCAACTGTTTCATAAAGACTAATTATATCAGAGATGAAGAGAATGATAAGATACAGGGGAAATAAAGAATCCTAACAAACGTTTCTGGAAGGATGATGAGGCTGAGATGTGATTCCGGGCTGAAAGAGTAGGATTGGGAATCCTTTATCTGGAAGTTGGACAAGAAAAGAGATCCACTGAGGGAATGGGTGTGCGCTGCATCCCAAATGGGTGAAATATATATATACATATTTTAAATAGCATCATGTTCCCCATTAAGTGTGCTACTTTGGATCAGGCCACTACTTCTGACTAGGGCCCATAGGGAAGTAGTAATGCACCCTTTAAGGAATGGTGTACCATTGAGGACGCAGACGCTGTGCTTGCGGTGGTCTTTTTGATTCCTAATGGTAAAAGCAGACTAATGATTGGAGCGCAATTAGTGGTAAAAGATTAATCACAGACCTAAGAGATGATTTATGGGTTAATATTCTGGATGATCTAAAATGGATGACCTCATCACTGCCAGTAAAATAGTTAAGAAATGCAGACTCCCTCGGGCAAAGGCCACATTTGTGAATATTATTTATCCAATAAGGGTTTATAAAGCCATTCAGTCCACATTTAAAAGAAAATCCATATAGACTGTATGGCAATCAGAACTCATAGTGTTACTCTAAAACGTAAATAACAGACCTTTCAGCCCATTCATCCTCAGACCACATTCATCAGCAGCTTTACCTTGACACTTTGCCACAACACACATCCACCATGTTGTCATCCCCCTAAGGAAAACACAGCAGAGCACAGAAACATTAAACCTGCTCGCTCGACTTTGAGAATAAATGACAGGGGAATGTACACAGCAGCACAGCATCCAAGGTCCTTTCTGCCTGCGTGGACCGCTGGCTGACTTACTGGCTGGCTGGACCGAGGATGATAAATGGTGGTGCATGGATAAAGCCTCTCTGGCTCAAGGAGCATCAGTGATAAAAACTAAGATCAGCGCTGTAGTACATACATAGGCTAGTCAGGGATGGGAGTCTGTATTACAAGGACAAGGCCTCACACACACCCTCTCTTACACACACACACACACACACACACACACACACACACACACACACACACACACACACACACACACACACACACACACACACACACACACACACACACACACACACACACACACACACACACACACACACACACACACACACACACACACACAGAGGAAGGTGCATGCTATTCAAGGTGCACAGTGGCCAGTGCTCGATGGAAACTCAAAAGGGGAAAGGGTATATTGAGTTCAGTCAGTTGTACAACTGAATCCATTCAACTGAAATGTGTCTTCCGCATTTAACTCAACCCCTCTGCATCAGAGAGGTGCGGGGGAATGCCATAATCGACATCCACGACAGGTAGCCTAATGGTTAGAGCGTTGCGCCAGTAACCAAAAGGTTGCTACATCGAATCCCTGAGCTGACCAGGTAAAAATCTGTTGTCCTGAGCAAGGCAGTTAACCCAATGTAGGAATGGAGAAAAAGACAAGACTGTTTAAACAACCATAGATGATACAGGAATGCATTGTATACCTACTGGGCACACAAGTCAGCTCAATGTCTAGTTTTGATTTACAGTGCATTCGGAAAGTATTCAGACCCCTTGACTTTTCCCACATTTTGTTCCGTTACAGCCTTATTTAAAATATATATATTTTTTAAATGTCCCCATCAATTTACACACAATAACCCATAATGACAAAGCAAAAACCTTTTTTTTGGTGCAAATTTCACACTTACATACATACATACATTTGAAGTCGGAAGTTTACATACACTTAGGTTGGAGTCATTAAAACTAGTTTTTCAACCACTCCACAAATGTCTTAACAAACTACCGACTTGGCAAGTCGGTTAGGACATCTACTTTGTGCGTCAAGTAGGTTTTCCAACAATTCCAACAATTGTTTACAGACACATTAATTCACTTATAATTCACTGACTCACAATTCCAGTGGGTCAGAATTTTACATACACTAAGTTGACTGCGACTTTAAACAGCTTGGATAATTCCAGAAAATTATGTAATGGCTTTAGAAGCTTCTGATAGGCTAATTGACGTCATTTGAGTCAACTGGAGGTGTACCTGTGGATGTATTTCAAGGCCTTCCTTCAAACTCAGTGCCTCTTTGCTTGACATCATGGGAAAATCAAAAGAAATCTTCCAAGACCTAAAAAAATTACAATTGTAGACTGGTTCAAGTCTGGTTCATCCTTGTGAGCAATTTCCAAATGCCTGAAGGTACCACGTTCATCTGTACAAACAATAGTACACAAGTATAAACACCATGGGACCACGCAGTCATCATACCGCTCAGGAAGGAAACACATTCCTTCTCCTAGAAATGAACATACGTTGGTGCGAAAAGTGCAAATCCACCCCAGAATAACAGCAAAAGACCTTGAGAAGATGCTGGAGGAAACGGTACAAGAGTACAGTAATGACCTTCTTGATCCAAATCAGTCAGGTTTCAAGACTAGTCATTCAACTGAGACTGCTCTTCTCTGTATCACGGAGGCGCTCCGCACCGCTAAAGCTAACTCTCTCTCCTCTGCTCTCATCCTTCTAGACCTATCGGCTGCCTTCGATACTGTGAACCATCAGATCCTCCTCTCCACCCTCTCCGAGTTGGGCATCTCCGGCGTGGCCCACGCTTGGATTGCGTCCTACCTGACAGGTCGCTCCTACCAGGTGGCGTGGCGAGAATCTGTCTCCTCACCATGCGCTCTCACCACTGGTGTCCCCCAGGGCTCTGTTCTAGGCCCTCTCCTATTCTCGCTATACACCAAGTCACTTGGCTCTGTCATAACCTCACATGGTCTCTCCTATCATTGCTATGCAGACGACACACAATTAATCTTCTCCTTTCCCCCTTCTGATGACCAGGTGGCGAATCGCATCTCTGCATGTCTGGCAGACATATCAGTGTGGATGACGGATCACCACCTCAAGCTGAACTTCGGCAAGATGGAGCTGCTCTTCCTCCCGGGGAAGGACTGCCCGTTCCATGATCTCGCCATCACGGTTGACAACTCCATTGTGTCCTCCTCCCAGAGCGCTAAGAACCTTGGCGTGATCCTGGACAACACCCTGTCGTTCTCAACTAACATCAAGGCGGTGGCCCGTTCCTGTAGGTTCATGCTCTACAACATCCGCAGAGTACGACCCTGCCTCACACAGGAAGCGGCGCAGGTCCTAATCCAGGCACTTGTCATCTCCCGTCTGGATTACTGCAACTCGCTGTTGGCTGGGCTCCCTGCCTGTGCCATTAAACCCCTACAACTCATCCAGAACGCCGCAGCCCGTCTAGTGTTCAACCTTCCCAAGTTCTCTCACGTCACCCCGCTCCTCCGCTCTCTCCACTGGCTTCCAGTTGAAGCTCGCATCCGCTACAAGACCATGGTGCTTGCCTACGGAGCTGTGAGGGGAACGGCACCTCAGTACCTCCAGGCTCTGATCAGGCCCTACACCCAAATAAGGGCACTGCGTTCATCCACCTCTGGCCTGCTCGCCTCCCTACCACTGAGGAAGTACAGTTCCCGCTCAGCCCAGTCAAAACTGTTCGCTGCTCTGGCTCCCCAATGGTGGAACAAACTCCCTCACGACGCCAGGACAGCGGAGTCAATCACCACCTTCCGGAGACACCTGAAACCCCACCTCTTTAAGGAATACCTAGGATAGGATAAAGTAATTCTTCTCACCCCCCCCCTTAAAATATGTAGATGCACTATTGTAAAGTGGCTGTTCCACTGGATGTCATAAGGTGAATGCACCAATTTGTAAGTCGCTCTGGATAAGAGCGTCTGCTAAATTACTTAAATGTAAATGTAAATGTACAGTATCTATATCAACAGTAAAACGAGTCCTATATCGATATAACCTGAATGGCCGCTCAGCAAGGAAGAAGTCACTGCTCCAAAACCGCCATAAACAAGCCAGACTACGGTTTGCAACTGCACATGGGGACAAAGATTGTACGTTTTGGAGAAATGTCCTCTGGTCTGATGAAACAAAAATACAACTGTTTGGCCATAATGACCATTATTATGTTTGGAGGAAAATGGGGGAGGCTTGCAAGCCGAAGAACACCATCCCAACCGTGAAGCACAGGGGTGGCAGCATCATGTTGTGGGGGTGCTTTGCTGCAGGAGGGACTGGTGAACTTCACCAAATAGATGGCAACACGAGGAAGGAAAATTATGTGGATATATTGAAGCAACATCTCAAGACATCAGTCAGGAAGTTAAAGCTTTGTCACAAATGGTTCTACCAAAAGGACAATGACCCCAAGCATGCTTCCAAAGTTGTGGTAAAATGGCTTAACTTAAGGACAACAAAGTCAAGATATTGGAGTGGCCATCACAAAGCCCTGACCTCAATCCCATAGAAAATTTGTAGGCAGAACTGACAAAGCGTGTGAGAGGAAGAAGGCTTACAAACCTGACTCAGTTACACCAGATCTGTCAGGAGGAATGGGCCAAAATTCACCCAACTTATTGTGGGTAGGTTGTGGAAGGCTATCCAAAACATTTTACCCAAGTTAAACTATTTAAAGGCAATGCTACCAAATACTAATTGAGTGTATGTAAACCTCTGACCCACTGGGAATGTGATGAAAGAAATACAAGCTGAAATAAAATATTCTCTGTACCATTATTCTGACATTTGATATTCTTAAAATAATGTGGGTATCCTAACTGACCTAAGGCAGGGAATTTTACTGGGATTAAATGTCAGGAATTGTGAAAAACGGAGTTAAATGTATTTGGCTAAGGTGTACGTAAATTGCCGACTTCAACTGTACGTATTCAGACCCTTTACTCAGTACTTTATTGAAGCACCTTTGGAAGCCTTGAGTCTTCTCGTGTATGGCGCTTGGCCGGTTTTTGGGGAGTTTCTCCCATTCTTCTCTGCAGATCCTTGAAAGCTCTGTCAGGTTGGATGGGGAGCGTCGCTGCACAGTTATGTTAGGGCTCTCCAGAGATGTTTGATCAGGTTCAAGTCCGGGCTCAGGCTGGGCCACTCAAGGATATATAGAGACTTGTCCCGAAGCCACTCCTTTGTCTTGGCTGTGTGCTTAGGGTCGTTGCCCTGTTAGAAGGGAAACCTTTGATCCAGTCTGAGGTCCTAATCACTTTGGAGCAGGTTTTCATCAAGGATCTCTCTGTATTTTTCATTTTTCCCTCGATGCTGACTAGTCTCCCAGTCTCTGCCTCTGACAAAATATCCCATAGCATGATTCTGCCACCACCATGCTTCACCGTAGGGATGGTGCCAGGTTTCCTCTAGATGTGATGCTTTGCATTCAGTCTAAAGAGTTCAATATTGGTTTCATCAGACCAGAGAATCCTGTTTGATATGGTCTGAGAGTCCTTTGGGTGCCTTTTAGAAAACTCCAAGCGGGCTGTCATGTGCCTTTTTATGAGGACTGGCCAACCTACCATAAAGGCCTAATTGAAGCAGTGCTGAAGAGATAGTTGTCCTTCTGGAAGGTTCTCAAATCTCCACAGAAAAACTTTGGAGCTCTGTAAGAGTGACCATCGGGTTCTTGGTCACCTCCCTGACCAAGGCCCTTCTCCTCCGATTTCTCAGTTTGGCTAGGTGTCCAGCTCTAGGAAGAGTGTTGGTGATTCCAAAATTCTTCCATTTAAGAATGATGGAGGCCACTGTGTTCTTGGGGACCTTCAATAATGCAGAAATGGTTTGGTACCCTTCCCCAGATCTGTGCCTCCACACAATCCTGTCTCTGAGTTCTACGGACCATTCCTTCCACCTCATGGCTTGGATTTTGCTCTGACATGCACTGTGGGAACTTAGACATGTGTGTGCCTTTCCAAATCATGTCCAATCAACTGAATTTACCACAGGTGTAGTTCAATGAAGTTGTAGAAACATCTCATGAATAATCAGTGGAAACACTTAAGATCAATTTCGAGACTCGTAGCAAAGGGTCTGAATACTTATGTAAGTAAGGTATTTCTGTATTTTTTTCAATTTGCAAACATTTCTCAAAACATATTTTCTCTTTCTCATTATGGGGTATTGTAGATTGATATTTTAGAATAGGCTGTAACTTAACAAAAACAGGTGAAGGGGTCTGAATATTTTCCGAATCTACTGTACATTTTGTTGAGTTGTTAACTAATGTGAATTCCACGTGAAATCAACACAAAGTGTCACCATGTCATTGGGTTTAGGTTAAAGGGATACTTCATGATTTTCGCTATGAGACCCTTTATCTACTTCCCCAGGGTCAGATGAACTTGTGGATACCATTTTTAGCATGCTAGTAGATACCCATAGACTTCCAGTTATTGCATTACAGCTAGTTAGCATTGGCTTGCAAAACTGCCTCTATCTTCCTTCATACTGGACACAGAGACATACAAATGGTATCCATGAGTTCATCTGAAAGGGCCTCATTGCCAAAGTCCAAAAGTATCCCATTAAAAGTTGGGTGAAAAAAATACGAAATTCCCTTACGTTGAATACTTTTTCAATACAATCAATTTTCCAAGTTGTTTCAACGTCATCACATTGGATTGTGCATGGAAACCATGCTGATTCAATCAGTTTATTGTGCCCAGTGTTTAGCTTTTTGTGATGGTCAGATAATGCTCTCTAGCTAATACCTGCACAGATACCTGTACCTGCATCTACCTGTATTTCAAACCACATCTTCGCTGATTTGTTTGTATTTATGGAAAACAAATACTGTGCCTATACTGTGTTATTTAAACCTTATTTTACCAGGTTTGTTGACTGAGAACACATTCTTATTTACAGCAACGACCTGGGGAATAGCTACAGGGGAGAGGAGGGGGATGAATGAGCCAATTGGAAGCTGGGTATGATTAGGTGGCAATGATGGTTTGAGGGCCGGATTGGGAATTTAGCCAGGACACCACACTACTGTTACGATAAGTGCCATGGGATTTTTAGTTGACCACAGAGAGTCAGGACAGCCATTTAACATCCCATCCAAAAGACAGCACCCTACACACAGAGCAATGTCCCCAATCACTGTCCTGGGGCATTGGGACATATTTTTAGACCAGATGAAAGAGTGCCTCCTACAGGACCTCCAACACCACTTCCAGCAAAATATCTGGTCTCCCACCCAGGGACCAACTCTGCTTAGCTTCAGAGCTAAGCTAGCAGTGGGGGTACAGGGTTAGCAGAAATGTCAACTAGAAAATGCAGGTCATGTTGCCTGGTGAGACCCCCCCCCCCCCCAAACAAAATGTACTTCATGTACTGATGATTGGAGAGCTGGGGAGCAAGCACATTTCTCTGTCATTGACGACAAGCTGATACTTGACAGATTGCACTTGACTCACGTAAAAGCATACAAGGTCAAATACATGAGCAATGTATTAATATGTGGATGCTGTGTGTGTGTGTGTGTGTGCACGCGCGTGTGTGAGAACATGCGTGCGTGTGGATTTGTCTGTGTGTGTGTGTGAGACTGCAGTAATTTTTAGGATGAGGTTTAAACTACACTGATTAATTATCTAGAGTCCTCCCAGCAGGGCTGCATCCCGGAAGGCGCCCTATTCCCAATTCCCTATGTTGGGCTCTAGTCAAAAGTAGTGTACTACTGTATATAAGGAATAGGGTGCTATTTTAAACGCAGCCTCTCAAAGCACTTATCAAACAGACTGGGTGGAACACTAATCTGTTCCAATGAGGAGGGAAAAAAATGCCTCTAATAAAAGGAAACATGCAAACAAAACTAAGACCCACACACCAAATTATATGACTGTAAATCAGTCTGCAATCATTACAAAGTCTGTATCTATTAAAGGACTTCATTAGCCTCATCATGTAATCCTGCATGACATGTTTTGGATTCTAAACAGCCTATATGTGACCAGACCAAAGGCAGACACACACTTGCACAATCACGTACACACACACACACACACACACTCACGCAGACACAGGCACGAACACACCCACAGATGCACACACACGCGCGCAAATACACACGCTCACACTGTTTTCCATTTCCCATAAGTGCTGTTAAGCGATAATTTATTTTGTTGTGATTTGATTGGAGATACTGGACAAGGAAGTCTCTAAGGAAATGCATCTGTCATCTTTCTACTTGTCTAAGAAAACAAAGTGAGATGTACCTGCTTGTGATGGGGAAAACTAATCACGCCGAATTTACATATCTCACGTACACAAGACACTTAACATAATGGATTATTTCCTACTTTAGTTGAATTCAAAGGAAGATGGTTGGAAGTCTAAAGACCAAATGTATACACAGCTATTGTATATTTTCCTAGAAATTAAAACGATTGAGGACACAGGTGGCTACGGTTTTGTCACCAGGAATATGCAAGATGTTACTAAAGGTGCTGTCCCTGCTGTCTCTCCATAAATAACACATATACAGTGACTAGCCATCAACCCTTCTGACTGTACAAGGAAAACGTGTCAGAAAATGTCAGTTTACCATGGCTAAATTGCAGGTCTTCAACCCTTTCACCATACATTATCTATAGGAAGTAAGTACACACTATGGTAAAGGGCAGCTACATGGCTTCTAACTATCTGTGACCTCACCCTGGTCACCCTGTAGCATCCCCACACATTACACCCTCCCAGAAGGGGGGTAGAGAGAGGGGGGTAGTGTGAGAGAAGGGGTGGGTGGCAGGGAGAGAGGGGGGTGGGGAGAGAGAGAGAGGGGTATGGAGAGAGAGAGTGAGAGGGGTAGAGAGAGTAGGGAGAGAGAGAGGGGGTAGGGAGAGAGAGAGGTAGGGAGAGTGAGAGGACGAGGGGGAGATGAGACGGGGGCAAGAGAAAGACAGAGAGGAAAGAGGGAGAGTATGTGGTTCAAACATTCCCCTCACCTTTGTGAGCTGTTCTGAATGTTCCATTAGGATGCCCATGGGTCTTTTTCCCGTGAGCTCTCCATGGAAACCTAACGGTGGGTTTAATGTTATGGTAATGGTTTTCAACTTAACTTGCCCTTTGTGAAGCTCTGTAACCTTTCTGAATGCTACAGAACATGAGTGGTTTCATCACACAGCACTCAAAGGTGTTGAATGAATTCATAATGAAAACCCTTCTGTTTGATAAATGCATTCAACTGATCTGATGGCCAGGTATAAGAAAAGGCCTAGGAATATTTCATTAGCTTCAACTAACATGGTACATATGGAAGAGGTCATTTATTTTTGCCTTGATTTATTATATCTTTAGTTATTTTTAGGTGTTTTTAATTGTTGTTTTTTGAATCAGCTCTATTGTTTTTGATAACATTGAGTTTGGATTGCATATATCTGGCATTTTTGAGCCAAAGATTTGCAGATTGACTGACAGGTTAATTGCTTTTGACCTTGGCTAGCTTTTGTTAGACAAAAAATGCATCTGGAGATTCCATCTTTTTTTTGTTTTACCTGGCTGCCAATACCAGATGTTTTGAAAGCATAATTTGAGGAGTCGCCTGAAACGTGAGAGAAATGGGAGATAAAGGAATACAGCGGTGCTGAGGCAGAGTGCTCGTAATGAGGACGACTGGCTACAATTCTGAATGTTGTGTGGTGAGCTTTCTGGTGCCCAGAACTGCTAAGGCATCACCCAAGTGGGTGATATAAGACTCAATGCAGGCTGGTTCCCAGACTTGCCTGAAGAATTTAATCAGCAGACTTCATCACTATCATCTACCATCCTCTGTCCAGCTCCCTTCACTCAAGCCATGAACTGACCCTCTCCATCTTCGGAGGATGCAGCTTTCAAAGACTTGGCCTCTATTGGTTGACCTGTCATGATACTGAATATTGCTTGTAAGCTCTTTTTTATATGCAAAGCTCTATAGAAATGTAATACATTATTATTATTATTATTCTTTAAATTCTCTATGCGTGTTATTTAACATCACCTCAATTATATACTAAGTCATATATTTTAGCTTACTTGGTTCGATAAAAAGGGAAAGACCATAGTGGTCCTGTTCTTGGAGTTATGGCGATGCTAACTTGTTATTACACTGTGTATGTGTTCCAAATGGCACCCTACTTCCTATATAGTACTCTACTTTGGGCCAGTGCTCCATGGGCCCTGATCAAAAACTAGTGCACTATAAAGGGAATAGGGTGCCATTTGGAACACCGGTGTTATTAATGCTCTAATTTGCTCCTATCACATGGGACTGCTCATTCATCCCCTCCCCGATGCCTGAACCTGGCAAGGAGATACGACAAACCAGAACAATACTAATTGCCTAATCAAGAGCTAATTGCAGGCTTTCCATATCTAATTGTCTGGCTATACTAATAACTACAATCATGTTACTGTATGATGATGGCCTTATACAATAATACAATGTTCCTCATTATGTCCATGATCTGTCTCTGACACCAGACTGAACTGTGTGGTTCCATTTAGAAGTGGAATACATATTCCTTGAAGTCTGTACTTGCTCTGATCAGAGAGACGTGTGTGTGTGTGTGTGTGTGTGTGTGTGTGTGTGTGTGTGTGTGTGTGTGTGTGTGTGTGTGTGTGTGTGTGTGTGTGTGTGTGTGTGTGTGTGTGTGTGTGTGTGTGTGTGTGTGTGTGTGTGTGTGTGTGTGTGCGTGCGCGTGTCAAGCAGGTGAAAGAGGACCCAAACGCGACTTAACAGAAACAGAGTTTATTAAAGTCCAAAACGGAATAACAGAAATCCTCTAGATTTGTAGAGGGGAAAACAACTGGAGAAGCGGCCACAGACTGCAGGTCGCTTCGGGTAGGCGCAGGCCGTAGTCGACTGAGACACCTGCTCACACGCAGCGTCTGATGAAGGCACAAAACACGACAGGACAGGGTGATACACAATCACGGCAAAAACACGACAGGACAGGGCGAAACGCAATCACAGCATGGTGAATACAATACAAGGAACCGACGGAACAGGAACGGATCACAAAGGAATAAATAGGGACTCTAATCAGGGGAAAGGATCGGGAACAGGTGTGGGAAGACTAAATGATGATTAGGGGAATAGGAACAGCTGGGAGCAGGAACGGAACGACAGAGAGAAGAGAGAGCGAGAGAGTGAGAGAGGGAGGGGGAGAGAGAGGGATAGAACCAAACAAGACCAGCAGAGGGAAACGAATAGCATGGGGAGCACAGGGACAAGACATGACAATAAATGACAAACATGACAGTACCCCCCACTCACCGAGCGCCTCCTGGCGCACTCGAGGAGGAATCCTGGCGGCAACGGAGGAAATCATCGATGAGCGAACGGTCCAGCACGTCCCGAGACGGAACCCAACTCCTCTCCTCAGGACCGTAACCCTCCCAATCCACTAGGTATTGGTGACCCCGTCCCCGAGAACGCATGTCCATAATTTTATGTACCTTGTAAATAGGTGCGCTCTCGACAAGGACGGGAGGGGGGAGGGAAGACGAACGGGGGTGCGAAGAAAGGGCTTAACACAGGAGACATGGAAGACAGGATGGACGCGACGAAGATGTCGCGGAAGAAGCAGTCGCACAGCGACAGGATTGACGACCTGGGAGACACGGAACGGACCAATGAACCGCGGAGTCAACTTACGAGAAGCTGTCGTAAGAGGAAGGTTGCGAGTGGAAAGCCACACTCTCTGGCCGCAACAATACCTTGGACTCTTAATCCTGCGTTTATTGGCGGCTCTCACCGTCTGTGCCCTGTAACGGCAAAGTGCAGACCTCACCCTCCTCCAGGTGCGCTCACAACGTTGGACAAACGCTTGAGCGGAGGGAACGCTGGACTCGGCAAGCTGGGATGAGAACAGAGGAGGCTGGTAACCCAGACTACTCTGAAACGGAGATAACCCGGTAGCAGACGAAGGAAGCGAATTGTGAGCGTATTCTGCCCAGGGGAGCTGTTCTGCCCAAGACGCAGGGTTTCTGAAAGAAAGGCTGCGTAGTATGCGACCAATCGTCTGATTGGCCCTCTCTGCTTGACCGTTAGACTGGGGATGAAACCCGGAAGAGAGACTGACGGACGCACCAATCAAACGACAGAACTCCCTCCAAAACTGTGACGTGAATTGCGGACCTCTGTCTGAAACGGCGTCTAACGGGAGGCCATGAATTCTGAATACATTCTCAATAATGATTTGTGCCGTCTCCTTAGCGGAAGGAAGTTTAGCGAGGGGAATGAAATGTGCCGCCTTAGAGAACCTATCGACAACCGTCAGAATCACAGTCTTCCCCGCAGACAAAGGCAGACCGGTAATGAAGTCTAAGGCAATGTGAGACCATGGTCGAGAAGGAATGGGGAGCGGTCTGAGACGACCGGCAGGAGGAGAGTTACCCGACTTAGTCTGCGCGCAGTCCGAACAAGCAGCCACGAAACGGCGCGTGTCACGCTCCTGAGTCGGCCACCAAAAGCGCTGGCGAATAGACGCAAGAGTGCCTCGAACACCGGGATGACCCGCTAACTTGGCAGAGTGAGCCCACTGAAGAACAGCCAGACGAGTGGAAACAGGAACGAAAAGGAGGTTACTAGGACAAGCGCGCGGCGACGCAGTGTGCGTGAGTGCTTGCTTAACCTGTCTTTCAATTCCCCAGACTGTTAACCCGACAACACGCCCATAAGGAAGAATCCCCTCGGGATCAGTAGAAGCCACAGAAGAACTAAACAGACGGGATAAGGCATCAGGCTTGGTGTTCTTGCTACCCGGACGGTAAGAAATCACAAACTCGAAACGAGCGAAAAACAACGCCCAACGAGCTTGACGGGCATTAAGTCGTTTGGCAGAACGGATGTACTCAAGGTTCTTATGGTCTGTCCAAACGACAAAAGGAACGGTCGCCCCCTCCAACCACTGTCGCCATTCGCCTAGGGCTAAGCGGATGGCGAGCAGTTCACGGTTACCCACATCATAGTTGCGCTCAGATGGCGACAGGCGATGAGAAAAATAAGCGCAAGGATGAACCTTATCGTCAGACTGGAAGCGCTGGGATAGAATGGCTCCCACGCCTACCTCTGAAGCGTCAACCTCGACAATGAATTGTCTAGTGACGTCAGGAGTAACGAGGATAGGAGCGGACGTAAAACGTTCTTTTAGAAGATCAAAAGCTCCCTGGGCGGAACCGGACCACTTAAAACACGTCTTGACAGAAGTAAGAGCTGTGAGAGGGGCAGCAACTTGACCGAAATTACGAATGAAACGCCGATAGAAATTAGCGAAACCTAAAAAGCGCTGCAACTCGACACGTGACCTTGGAACGGGCCAATCACTGACAGCTTGGACCTTAGCGGAATCCATCTGAATGCCTTCAGCGGAAATAACGGAACCGAGAAAAGTAACGGAGGAGACATGAAAAGAGCACTTCTCAGCCTTTACGTAGAGACAATTCTCTAAAAGGCGCTGTAGAACACGTCGAACGTGCTGAACATGAATCTCGAGTGACGGAGAAAAAATCAGGATATCGTCAAGATAGACAAAAACAAAAATGTTCAGCATGTCTCTCAGAACATCATTAACTAATGCCTGAAAAACAGCTGGCGCATTGGCGAGACCGAACGGCAGAACCCGGTACTCAAAATGCCCTAACGGAGTATTAAACGCCGTTTTCCACTCGTCCCCCTCTCTGATGCGCACGAGATGGTAAGCGTTACGAAGGTCCAACTTAGTAAAGCACCTGGCTCCCTGCAGAATCTCGAAGGCTGATGACATAAGGGGAAGCGGATAACGATTCTTAACCGTTATGTCATTCAGCCCTCGATAATCCACGCAGGGGCGCAGAGTACCGTCCTTCTTCTTAACAAAAAGAACCCCGCCCCGGCCGGAGAGGAAGAAGGCACTATGGTACCGGCGTCAAGAGACACAGACAAATAATCCTCGAGAGCCTTACGTTCGGGAGCCGACAGAGAGTATAGTCTACCTCGAGGAGGAGTGGTCCCCGGAAGGAGATCAATACTACAATCATACGACCGGTGAGGAGGAAGGGAGTTGGCTCGGGACCGACTGAAGACCGTGCGCAGATCATGATATTCCTCCGGCACTCCTGTCAAATCGCCAGGTTCCTCCTGAGAAGTAGGGACAGAAGAAACGGGAGGGATGGCAGACATTAAACACTTCACATGACAAGAAACGTTCCAGGATAGGATAGAATTACTAGACCAATTAATAGAAGGATTATGACATACTAGCCAGGGATGACCCAAAACAACAGGTGTAAACGGTGAACGGAAAATCAAAAAAGAAATAGTCTCACTGTGGTTACCAGATACTGTGAGGGTTAAAGGTAGTGTCTCAAATCTGATACTGGGAAGATGACTACCATCTAAGGCGAACATGGGCGTAGGCTTA